>NC_137690.1:42933902-42986402 GCF_963989245.1 Nansenia antarctica
TGAAGTTGAATCTAAAAGTTAACAGTTAATAATAAAGTGGTGCATTTCTGTAAATGCAATGTAATTGTTTCTAAGCGCGCGTGCATGTGTGTGTGTATGTGTGTGTGTTTGCGACTCAATGTTGTTCACCTACCAAGGAATGTCCTGCAGGGTTTTACATGCAGGCCAGATGTCAGACAGTTTTGAGGTCAAGTCTGGAGTTCGACAGGAATGTCTACTGTCGCCCTTCCTGTTTCTTCTCGTTATCAACTGGATAATGAAGACCACCACAGCAGGAAGGAAGAACGGCATACAGTGGACACTCTGGTCACAACTGGATGACCTGGATTTTGCTGATGATCTGGCCCTCCTGTCACACAGCCATAATCACATGCAGGACAAGACTAACCAGCTAGCAATAACATCCCTTGGAGCAGGATTAACACCCTGACCACCATCCCTGTCACCATAGACGACAGACCCATCAAAGAAGTCGACTCCTTCACCTACCTTGGCAGTATTATCGATAAACAAGGTGGCACAGACAGCGATGTCACTGCCAGGGTAGGCAAAGCTAGAGCAGCCTTCATTATCCTGAAGAACATCTGGGCCTCAAGGGAAATAGCAACACCAACGAAGGTGTTTATCTTCAACTCCAACATCAAAAGTGTCCTTCTCTATGGTGCGGAGACGTGGAGAATGACAAAAAAGACGATACAGAAGATCCAGACATTCATTAACAGCTGTCTGAGGCGCATCTTCAGAATCAGGTGGCCGGACAAAATCAGCAACAAGGAGCTGTGGCAGAGAGGGAGCCAGGAGCCAGTAGAGAGCCAGATCCGGAGAAGGAAGTGGGGAATGATTGGCCACACCCTAAGTAAGCCAGCAGATACCACCACACTCCAGGCCCTGACTTGGAACCCCCAGGGGAAGCGGAAGAGGGGAAGGCCCAAAAACAGCTGGAGGCGGGACATGGAGGCAGAGCTGAAAAGACATGGTACCAGCTGGGGAGAGATGGAGAAGATAGCCCAAAGCCGTGCTGGATGGAGAAGAGTCGTCAATGGCCTATGCTCCATTGGGAGTTAAGGGCCTAAGTAAGTAAGTTGTTCACCCTCGGCATGATTGAATCACTCATTCACAGATGTCAGGTAACAGGGACTTTATTAATCAGGTGTTGATGTTTGATATGCAGTGATGATAAAACCACCAAAGAAACAGACCATTAGACAAACTTATAATATCACATAGATCTTCTCTATCTCTCTCATATTACAATCACAGTCGACTTTTTTTGCTCAGTTTTTAAGCATATCTGATTCCCTTTGCAAACCATTAAATCAATAACATTATTATCAGATGTCCATCCTGTTGAATGTAATTACGTCACACACGCAGACTGAGTACAAGTTGTGTTCACTCTGTACACACCCAGTATTCATTACACTCTGTAGACACCCAGTATTCATTACACTCTGTACACACCCAGTATTCATTACACTCTGTACACACCCAGTACTCATTACACTCTGTACATACCCAGTATTCATTACACTCTCTACACACCCAGTATTCATTACACTCTCTACACACCCAGTATTCACTCTGTACACACCCAGTATTCACTCTGTACAGACCCAGTATTCATTACACTCTGTACACACCCAGTATTCATTACACTCTCTACACACCCAGTATTCACTCTGTACACACCCAGTATTCATTACACTCTGTACACACCCAGTATTCACTCTGTACACACCCAGTATTCACTCTGTACACACCCAGTATTCACTCTGTACACACCCAGTATTCATTACACTCTGTACACACCCAGTATTCATTACTCTGTACACACCCAGTATTCACTCTGTACACACCCAGTTTTCATTACACTCTGTACACACCCAGTATGCATTACACTCAAAACCTCCAAAATAATTATTCACTTTTAACAAAAATACAGTATAAGAGCATCTGATTTATAATGATTTGAACACCCTGAGAAGTCAAACAACCTCATGTATAGTACGGTAAGTAAGTAAGCAAGTAAGTAAGTAAAGCTTTATTTATATAGCACCTTTCATACAAGAAATGCAGCTCAAAGTGCTTTACAACAGGAATAAGAACATAAAGTGAAAGTGAAAAACATATATAAAAACATATACATGCATAGAATGAATATAAAAGCAGGGGAAAACAGTAAAAAGAAAAGGTAAAGATCTAACTTTCAATATCCCTTTCATCTCCCTACCTTACAAAGTCTTCCTGTACTTCCCACTGGCTTTCCACCAGCACCACAACATTTTTCTTTTTTTGGAAAAGTTCTGTCTCAGTCTCTGTGTACGTTCTCAGTCTCTGTGTACGTTCTCAGTCTCTGTGTACGTTCTCAGTCTCTGTGTACGTTCTCAGTCTCTGCTAGACCTTGCACCAAAAATCCAACTACTCAGTCAGTATCAACAACAGTTTCTTTCTTTTGCACACCTCTTTCAACTAGTCAGTCTGTGTACGTGAATATAAGAGCAGGGGAAAACAGTAAAAAGAAAAGGTAAAGAAAATACAATAAAAGTACATTTTAAAAAAGGGCTAGTTGATAAAACATTTAAAGTGCAGTAGCTGGCAAATGAGCAGTAGGCAGGTGCAGATAAGCTAGTTGAAGGCTATATTGAAGAAGTGCGTTTTTAGCTTTCTTTTAAAAATATTTAGTGAGCTGGCTTCCCTGATCTCTAAAGGTAATGTGTTCCAAAGCTTTGGGGCATAGTTGGCAAAGGCTGCGCTCCCGATCTTCTTCTGACTGTTGCTGGGAACCTCTAATAAACCATGTATAGAGTCATATCTTCTAGAACCATGTATAGAGTCAAACAACCATGTATAGAGTCAAACAACCCTGTATAGAGTCAAACAACCATGTATAGTCATATCTCCTTATGAGGCTGCTGCATATTCACCATCTCTAGCAGCACAAATTATATAACAAACGATAACCAGTTCAGAAATTACTCTGTTTGGTCAATTATACCATAACCTTCCCTAGTGACTGACAACAGATAAAGATCATTCTAAATGCTTATTTTACTGCTCAGTCACAGTTGAAGGTTGAAATTCAGTCAGTGTGATTGACAGGAGAGATGATCAGAGTATTTACCACCATCGTTATTACCAGGGTAGAAGTATGGATAGAGTTTCTCAGTGAAGGTGCAGCCAGTGAAAGAGTAGATCAGAGACCTGGCCTCCACATCATAAAAGGAGACCTGGCCCTCCTCATAATCCACAAACACCCCCACCTTCTGGGGCTTTTCTCTCAGGGACAGGGGGACACCAGGGCCAGCGAGTGCCTTGTACTCGTTTCCATTCCTCAACCAGACAGTCCAGTATCCATTCTTAGGGTTCAGTCTGATACTCCCCTTCCTGTTGATGGACTCTCTGGCCACTCCTACATCCCACTCAGTCTTCTCCTTCACCTCCACTTCATAGTAAAACCTCCCTGAGGGGAAACCCTCCTTTCCTAAAACACAGAAACAATCAGAAAACCTCTCTGTGTTATCAGGAACATTCTTTCTTGTGTCTCCTAATCTAACTTGTTTCCCATCCTCAGACAGAATGAGATAAGGACTTGCAGTATCAGGGTCCAGAGTCACGTCCACTTCATTGTTATGTTTGATAACATAGGTTATTATGCTATGGTTTATTCGTTTATTACACATCGCCAGTAGGGGCGCTATATTCATTATGTGACTCAAGCAGTTTGAGGTTTGGTCTTGGAGGGGTAATTAAAGCTCAGTGGGTTTTGCAACTGACCACGCGTGTATGTCCGTTCTTTCCTATACAACATGCATACTGCTGACTTCTCTTCAGCTTGACTTCAGGCAGCTTCTCCATCTCTGTATTCAGTGTCTCCTCCAGCTGAGACAGAACTCTCCTCAAAGACCCAACATTCAGATCACTGTGAACCCTGACCTCAGACCAGTCCTTGGTGTGTGGAGGGGTGGACAGGGATGGGAAGCTCTGGAGGAGGTGGAGGTGGTCCTCAGTGTGTGAGAGCTGCTCCAGCTCAGTGCTTCTCCTCTTTAGCTCAGTGATTTCCTGCTCCAGCTCTTTAATCAGCCCTTCAGCCCGCCACTCTGCTGCTTTCTGCTTCTCCTCGATCACGTCAAGGAGCTCAGCCTGGCTTCTCTTCATGGAGTCCACCAGAGCAGTGAAGACCTGTACGCTGTCTGCTTTCTCTCTGTCTGCATCTTTCTTACTAAGATCTACTGAGTGTTTGATCTCTGAAACCTTCTGCAGTCGCTCCTGGATGATCTGCTGAACATCTGCCTCTGTCTTCCCCAGCTGAGCCTTCCTCTCTCCATACTCCTCTTCTATGGGGACGGTGTCATGAGTCTTGTGGTCTGTTTTCATGCACAGCAAACACACACACATTTCATCACTCCTACGGAACAGTTCCAGGAGTCTGTCGTGCTTCTTACACATCCTGTCTTCCAGGTTCTTCACAGGGTCGACCAGCTTGTGTCTATTGTGGCTGCGACTCTCTGATGAGGCTCCAGGTGAGTCTCACAGTAAGAGGTCAGACACACCAGGCAGGACTTCAGAGCCTTGGACTTCTTCCCAGTGCAGATGTCACAGGACACTTCTCTAGGTTTGACAGGTGTGTCTGGGGCTGGGCTGCTGGTTGCCTTCACTTCAACTGACTTCCTAAACTGAGCGGCCATCTCAGAGATTAAAGTATTGACAAAGAGATCTGGTCTCTTACCAAATGTTTTTTTACACATTGGACACTGACACAGGTCATTGCTGTCCCAGTACTTTCTGATACAGGCCATGCAGAAGTTGTGTCCACATGGAGTAGAGATAGGGTCAGTGAACACATCCAGACAGACAGAACACAGGAACTGCTCCTCAGACAGGAGACTGCTGGAGGAAGCCATATCTAGAGAGACCAGAGGTGACACCATAAAGCATTTCCTGGAATCAATCAGATCATGATAGTTTCAGCTATGGAGCTGTCAAGACTGTATTATGAGAGTATACAGCAACCAATAATTATAACATTATTCTACATCACATAGAAAATAGTCCTTCAACCAAATCAATAAGTTTTACATACTGAACTGTCTATAAACAAAACTGGTAGAGAGTGAACACAATAGTTTATCTTGACTTGTCATTGTCAGTCTCTCAACTCACCTGTCTGTGATTCTGTGAGAGTGTGGATGCTGTCTCTGTCCTTTATACTGTATGTGTGATAGATACCTGTTGGAGGACGATATCTAACAAGTTTGAGAGAGTCTGCTCTCGTCCACGATACACTTGTCTCATGATACTCATGTCTCTACACAGTTTAGTTTCATTTCAGCAAACTGACGTTAAAATGCTCCTCCCCTCCCATTTACAGCTCTTCTCCCTGGAACAGAGTTAACCTTTTACAGGGCTGATCTGTTTCTAACAGATACGTTCTTCTTACCTATCATTTCCAATCATCATATTGTTTCCAGTCAATATAAACTGTAATCAGAATAATATTTGTGATCAGGACTAAGGTTGTTACAGAGTAAACACTTTTTCTGGCATGGATCACCGTGTTTGATGCCACTTAAACACTCATACTCTCCCTGTCATCAAAACGATCACGTCCCCTGTTGGGTGCTAGAAGTGTAGAAGTTTGACTGGCGGTCAATGGGAATTTGTGGTCTTTGCTACTTTAATCCGATAAAATAAGAAAACTGTAATGTATATGCTTTTTAGATATTAGGATCTCAAATCCGATGGCCAGTTAGGCAAACTATCATATAGTGTCGTTGCCGATCAATGATCGACGTCATTATATGGAGAACATTCATGAAATAGGCAATGAATGTGTGTCCTTTCAGTCTGTCTCCATCTGTCTCATGTGGATGAACCACCCAACCCAAAGGCCTGAGGTGTTGTAGGAGGCATGAATATGATTTAGAGGGTATTTAGTATTAAAGGCTAATGGGTTTATTGTAAGTTTATTTTGATTGTTTATTACCTTGATCACCGTATTGAGAAGTCATATGGTTATGGGGGGTGATATTGTGAGGTAATTTAGGCACCTGCGCACCTTGCATGGCGGTAGTGGAGAGAGAGGGGAGCGATGGGTCCCTGTATTTTTGTTGACCGCATTATACGCATATTCCATACACATTGTTTGTTATTTTTCTGGTTTTGATCGCTTATGGATTATTTTTGTACGTCACCAAGTTTGATTGTTCTATTCAATAAATGCTCTAAAATGTATTTTTCATCTCAGCGGATTGTTTGGCGCGTCATACAATTACCAGCCCAGACCCTGCTTGCGTCTCTGAGCGACTTTTTACTTTTGGCTCTATCTAGTCGCTACAGGTGTCATATAACCCTAACCCATATCCTGTCATATAAAACGACCTTATTGAATCTCCAGGTAATGTATTTCTGACATCCATCACTTTTGCTGTCG
Source organism: Nansenia antarctica (assembly GCF_963989245.1). Taxonomy (NCBI): domain Eukaryota; kingdom Metazoa; phylum Chordata; class Actinopteri; order Argentiniformes; family Microstomatidae; genus Nansenia; species Nansenia antarctica. The sequence continues at coordinate 42,940,333 of NC_137690.1, forward strand.
TTAAGATACTTTATTTTTCTGTTTGGTAGTCTGTCCAATGTGACACTTGCCCTCCTCCACCGGCCCTAGTTTTGGATCTAGCTTGCTGTTCATTATTTTGATGATAAATCGTAGCTAGCTAGCTATAACATCTTCATATACACCATACAGGCTAAATACTGATTAACAGTTCATCACTTTGGCAAATGCCCATTGAACAGATTTATTCATTATCCTATCTTAAGAAAACTAATGTAACACTCTCATCTGGTGATAAATCTACAAATAAGAAGGAAAGAACTACAAATCCCAGATGACAGGGAAATGATGTATGACTGCTCTGATGAATCAACCCCTATTTCATTAATTTTCTCTATATAACGACTACGATCATTGATCGGCAACGACACTATATAATAGTTTGCCTAACTGGCCATCGGATTTGGGCTCCTAATATCTAAAAAGCACTACGGTTTTCTTATTTTAGCGGATTAAAGTAGCAAAGACCAGAAATTCCCATTGACCGCCAGTCAAACTTCTACACTTCTACCACCCAACAGGGGGCGTGATCGTTCTGATGACAGGGAGGTGACGCGCAATTGCTCTTATCCATGGAAAGTGAAGCGATCACAACATTTTGTATTTTTTTTCAGAAATTTGAAATTACGGAAAACAAAAGTACGGTATATACAATTTTGAAAATGTTGGTGCAATTCCATGTTATTTTACACATGCCTATTATATTTGTTTTTTGGAGGGATTTCTTTTTCAGTTCATTACAGGTTGGGCATTGTGAGCTGGTTGGCCACTGTAAAATGCTAGCAACATTAGGTAAGATCAGTGAAATTAATAGTATAACTTGTCTGACCTAGGGAACCTTTTTACTACAAACAAACTTTTACTATTCAAAAAGACAAAAGTTCAGTTGATCGATATAGGGCCATTTTATTCCATGCACAATATTTCAGTTGTACAATGTTAAAACACAGCTCCATGTACAATTCACCACTCCAAATAAAACGTAAATTTATTAGTATAACGTAACTTTCCATTTAGAAATGACTTAGATCTTTATCACTGTGGCATTCTAGGCATGACCAGGATTGCAGACTTTTGCTGACAGTCAAACTAAAGCAGCTCAGCCAACATGACATTGCTGTGGAGTGTGCACATGCGCTCATTTGTAGGCATTGGCCTTGTGTTTAGGCAGGAAGTTGAAACTTGAGGGTACAGGTCCCAGCAGCATTTCACTGAAGAGAAGGAGGAAAGAAAATATAGAATTTATTTTTTTTAAAGTACAATTTCTACATATATAGTCAATTGATTCAAGTGTGTTGGTGCTGGGTTAGAACAAAAATTCTAGTCAATACAGGAAATATGCCTTTTGTTTAGCTCCTCCAACACAGGACAATCTAATCTAGGTTACAGGCTGCAGTGAGAGGATTGGAGTGCAGGAGTCAGAGGACGGGCTCATTGTAAACATGGAATGGGGGGAAAAACGGGATTGATACCGTTCCTCATGTTTACAATGAGCCCGTCTTCCCATTCCGACCTCCACTAGCCTCCCCCCTGCTGAGCACCCAGTATCTCTGCTGAGCACCCAGTATCTGCTGAGCACCCAGTATCTGCTGAGCACCCAGTATCTGCTGAGCACCCAGTATCTGCTGAGCACCCAGTATCTCTGCTGAGCACCCAGTATCTCTGCTGAGCACCCAGTATCTCTGCTGAGCACCCAGTATCTCTGCTGAGCACCCAGTATCTCTGCTGAGCACCCAGTATCTCTGCTGAGCACCCAGTATCTCTGCTGAGCACCCAGTATCTCTGCTGAGCACCCAGTATCTCTGCTGAGCACCCAGTATCTCTGCTGAGCACCCAGTATCTGCTGAGCACCCAGTATCTGCTGAGCACCCAGTATCTCTCCAGTATCTCTACAGGCCTGGACGTGGAGGAGGCTGTGCTGAGGTGGTTCTGACCTGATCTTGACCCAGTCCCCTACGTGTTGGCTGGCCATGAGGCACTCCAGGTAGTCCCTGCCCATGTAGTAGGGCGGCCGCTCGTTAATCTTCTGAGGCGCCCGCTCCAGCAGGCCCACAGGGATGTACCTGCCATGGGAGATGCAGGGTTCCACATTATTATTATTAATAATAATAATAATAATAATAATAATAATAATACATTAGACTTATATATCGCTTTTCTAGACACTCAAAGACGCTTTACAAACTGAAAAGATCTAGTAGTAATAATAATAAGGAACAAAAAATAACAAAAGAAATAAAAGAAAGTATAGGGGCCTAATTAAGGTAGTGCTGGGGACACATGGGAAGGGGAGGGGGAGAGGGTTAACTGGTGAAGGCGAGCTTGAAGAGGTGGGTTTTGAGGGCCTGTTTAAATGTTGGGAGGGTGTTGGCCTGTCTGATGTGGTTGGGGAGGGCGTTCCAGAGGGACGGGGCTGCGGCTGAAAAGGCCCCATCACCCCAGGTCTGGAGCTTGGTCCTGGTGGTCTTGAGGGCAGGGGTGAAAGTGGTTTGAGTTTCTTACAGGAACTATAGGCTACTACCCCAACCTTCATCGTTTCATATAGTTCTCCTCCTGCCCCCAGCTTCATGCATCCCTGAACACACACATCGTGGTGTTGGTGTCGAAATTAGAAACACTTTAGGGCTGCCAAGTTTCACCAAAAGTTTGGAGTGAGAGTTTTTGGTGGTGGAGCGACCCAAAACTGTGCACGTTTTGGTAGCGGCGGCCCCTCTCTCCCACACAATTATTTGTGCTAGTTTCCTGCAATTTTAAACCAGCACAAGAAATGAAAATAATTGGAACATTTGATAAAACAAGAGAAATTCAGATAAGATATCTTAAGTCTTAATAAACAAATACAGAAGGCTACAGAGTCTAAAACAAAATTGGGCCTCATCAAGTGAACTCAACCCCTTGGTCAGCAGCAGAAAGACCATTGGTCATCATCTTATATACAGTGCATTGCTCATAGATGGCTATCATGTTATACAGTACATATCAGGGTTTTTCCTGGGTCAGAATCAAGCCTTGGAGGTTGATGTTGTGCGCGCGCAGTGCGCCCAAATTTTCTTTGAGGGACCCCCAATTGTTGTATTTGTATTGTAAATTGTAATTATTATTATTAATAATAATAATAATAATAATAATAATAATAATACGATGCGATGCGATTTGAAAGTACCAGTAGGCTACCAGATACGTATGCACATATTTTGCTACCAGGGTTGCCAGATGGAATTGACAATTTCCAGCCCAACCAGTCTAAAAGCTGCCGAATCCACCCGTCCAGTGTGACCAAAAGTAGCCCAATCTGGCAACACGGCTTGCTTATGGAAGCATATAGTGGACTAAGTTCAAATGTTAATGCAATTTGAGATTGCATTTGCATGTTCCACTTTTGCATGCATTCTTTCAGACAATATTCAAATTCAAATGCAATTCTAATGAGCGGATGTGTTTCCTAGAACATATAAATGCAATTGCTAATCACATTATTGCATTACAATTTGAATATTGACTCAAATAACGCAGGCAAAAGTGGCAAATGAATATGCTATTTTGGGATTGCATAGTCATTTTCACATTAGAATGAAAATTAGAATTTTGTCAGATACAAAGAGGATGTGTTTACTAGAACATGTAAATGCAATTGCGTATCACATTATTGCATTACAATTTGAATATTGACTCAAATAACGCAGGCAAAAGTGGCAAATGAATATGCTATTTTGGGATTGCATAGTAATTTTCACATTAGAATGAACTTTTGAATTTTGTCAGCTACAAAGCAGCGCATGACTTTGAAAATTAAATGTCAAATGGCTTTGCATTATCATTTTAATATTGACAGCGAATGTGCACATCAGGTACATGAAAATGAAAATGCAAATCATTAGAATTGCATTTGAATTTGAATATTGTCTGAAAGAATGCATGCAAAAGTGGAACATGCAAATGCAATCTCAAATTGCATTAACATTTGAATAAAGTCCACTATATGCTTCCATACGGCGCGACTGTAATCCCGGTCGGACTGTCTCAGTGCCCAGTGCTGCCCACCCAACCACGTCGCGTCGGGTCTACTGTAAAGCGGGTTAACGTGTCCTTTTCAAAGGTATTAAAATAGACGCAAGAAACATAACGTCAACCATGTGTTTCCTTGTTGGAAATTATGGATCGTGAATCGTGATTGCTTCTGCACTCTGCAGCAATCGGATTTTGATTGACAGGCAGCTGCATCTCTTCCCCCAACGGCGTTCCGGCACAGAAAGTCTTGCCGGAACGCAGCACCGGACCGTTCCGGCCCACTTTCACTGGTTTGGTCGTCAGACCTGAGGCAACGGGAGGGGGTGTGGAGGGGAACAAGGTCGGCAAGGTTGCCCGATTGGCCGGGGCAAGTAAAAAAAATTGCCGGGTTTGTTTGCGCGTCAGCACGTACACTTTAATAATATCTTCACTCCACGATCATCTATTCTGGTCTGGCGCCTGCGCTGTCCGTTGTTCTTCCTGCACACCGACACACAGATCCAGGATCCAGCAGCGTCGTCGCTGTCGTGCAAACAAACCCGGCGAATTCTCTACTCACCACTGCCACCTGTACCAGAATGTTGCTGGGACTTCTCTGGCTCTGAGAAGACAGCAACACTGCATTCTGTTTATTTAGAAAGCTTTACTTAATGAATTACCTGGGTATCTAACAAGTTTTCTAATTCACAAATTGTGTACCCACAGCACTCGTGCACATGACTCCTTGGTTTTAAATATTGGTTTGTTAGGACAGAAATGGGTAAAATTGCATTTAAATATTATGCCCCATATACATGGAATAACCTGCAGATTCTGTTAAAATTGAATGATTCCATTTAAGCACTTCAAAGGCCTTTTGTATGACTCCATGCATTCTGAATGTTCATGTGCACTTTGATATCTGATCTGTTATCTGCCATTCTGTAATTAGTTTCCTGTGTTTATGTTATTTTTACTGTGTATAGTTGTATTGTTATGTAATCAGGGCGTCATTGGAAAAGAGAGCTTGCTCTCAACTGGCCCTCCCTGAATAAATAAAGGTGAAATTATTTATTTTTTTTAAATGTGTGGTTCGAAAGGTTATTAACGATTACCTCTTACTTATTAATGCGGCTCATGTGGTGATATGACGCATTTTTGTGTGCCTATCAAATATTGCAATACTCATTGTTTAACCTTAAACATACTTTAAGTGTGCCCACTCTCAGTAGTAAACAACACATCCTTAGGAGCAGGCACATACCATATCAAGTAACAGTGAGACCAGTTTAACTCTAAGGACATAGGAGCCTTGCCCAGTGGTCAGCAGAGTAGAACAGCATGGACAGGATAGAGCCATGTATGGAGTGTATGGGAACCAATGTCAGTATTGTAAGTTACGAGGGACGGATGTAAAGCTATTCCCTCTCTGTGAACAAGTATATAAGCTGTAACAAACATCAGTACTTTGCTCAGCATTCCTTATGCCGCAGCCAGGCTCGGCATCTCCTATGTCTCAGCCTTGCTTGAAGCTTGGACCTAACAGAGCATGCTGCCTTGGAAACATCTGTACAAGAGAATGTAACCCAGATCTGCCTAATACAATTATTACGATTCAACCTTCCCTCTGAGTCATCAATGTCATTTCCGGCCACCTGACTAAAGATCTCCATATATCATGTGGAATATTATATATATATATATATATATAATTTATTTTTTAAATTTTAATTTTTTAAGCACTGACCTAATGCGTCACGTCTGACCTAGGCATGGCAGAGGACAGCCTGAACTCCCACCTGCACATGAAGGACAGCCTGAACTCCCACCTGCACATGAAGGACAGCCTGAACTCCCACCTGCACATGAAGGACAGCCTGAACTCCCACCTGCACATGAGGGACAGCCTGAACTCCCACCTGCACATGAAGGACAGCCTGAACTCCCACCTGCACATAAAGGACAGCCACTCCAGCAGGAAGGTCCGGGTCTTCTCCAGGCCCTGGGTGTCAGAGCCCCAGTGCTCCAGCCCAAAGTGGCTGAAGTCCCTCAGGACGTCCAGCCTCTCACTGGACGAGATGTCCCAGTCCCGCTTCTCCTTGATCTCAGTGAAGATCCAGGGCTTGATGAGAGCGCCCCTAGGGGAGAGGAGGGGGATGTTCAGATTGTGGGGTAACATAATATTTTCTTGGGTGTGTGGCCAGACAGCTATGGTCAATGTACAATGTCTTTGCATTTCACTGCAATTTCGCTGTGAGGTGTGTCGGTGTAACGGAACAGTGTTGTTTGATATTGAAGGGCAGAACTCTGTGACAGTGCCTTTGTTGTGGTTCCAAATCTGTTCTCCCTGAGTGACAGAGGTGTTCTAGATCTGTTCTCCCTGAGTGATAGAGGTGTTCTAGATCTGTTCTCCCTGAGTGACAGAGGTGTTCTAGATCTGTTCTCCCTGGGTGACAGAGGTGTTCTAGATCTGTTCTCCCTGAGTGACAGAGGTGTTCTAGATCTGTTCTCCCTGAGTGACAGAGGTGTTCTAGATCTGTTCTCCCTGAGTGACAGAGGTGTTCTAGATCTGTTCTCCCTGAGTGACAGAGGTGCACACGTTGACAGACAGTCCTCCCCAGAGTCAGAGTGGTTTAGGGACATTCACATGTCCAAAGTTTGCAGTTGTTCCACCTTTAAATGTATATATTGTACCAACCTGGCCAGCATAATACCTGAGACCCCGGTCTGTCTGGCCCTCATGGCATCCTCGTAAGACAGAATGTCTCCGTTCCCTGCACAGAGAAGACATTGGGCTACTGTGATTTAGGTGTGTGTGCCCACATGACCAAAGGATTGCTTAGTGGAGTCTCATCTGCCAGTTCAAACACACAGTCGACTAATCATCACAAATGTATGATTGGCTATTTAAATCATCTAAATATACTTTTTGAAGTAGAAATCCGAAAATGCACTGGTTTGACTTTCAGCACTGATCGAGACCAACTTCACGTATTTCTATGCTACAGAGGAATTACACAATTATTGTGGGCATTTAAAAAATTGATGTATTCATTGAGATAACTGCACAGAAGACAGGATTTGCAATTTAACTTTCCAAGTATTCACATATACACACACACACACACATATATACACACATATGCACACACACACGTATATTTACCAAACAGTGGGACCGGGCTGGCCAGCTCAGAGCAGATGTTGATGTAGTCCCAGTCAGCTGACCTGGTGTAGCGCTGCTCACGAGACCTACCGTGCAACTGGAAAGAGAATAGAAATTGTTATTCTAATGCAACACACAAACACACACACACACACACACACACACACACACACACACACACACACACACACACACACACACACACACAGGGGGGTCAGTGTGAGTGTGGGTGGTGTGGGGGGGGTCAGTGTGAGTGTGGGTGGTGTGGGGGGGGGTCAGTGTGAGTGTGGGTGGTGTGGGGGGGTCAGTGTGAGTGTGGGTGGTGTGGGGGGGGTCAGTGTGAGTGTGGGTGGTGTGGGGGGGGTCAGTGTGAGTGTGGGTGGTGTGGGGGGGTCAGTGTGAGTGTGGGTGGTATGGGGGGGTCAGTGTGAGTGTGGGTGGTGTGGGGGGGTCAATGTGAGTGTGTGTGGTGTGGGGGGGTCAGTGTGAGTGTGGGTGGTGTGGGGGGGGTCAGTGTGAGTGTGTGTGGTGTGGGGGGGTCAGTGTGAGTGTGTGTGGTGTGGGGGGGTCAGTGTGAGTGTGGGTGGTGTAGGGGGTCAGTGTGAGTGTGGGTGGTGTGGGGGGGTCAGTGTAAGTGTGGGTGGTGTGGGGGGGTCAGTGTGAGTGTGGGTGGTGTGGGGGGGTCAGTGTGGTTGGTTTGGGGGGGGTCAGTGTGAGTGTGGGTGGTTTTGGGGGGGGTCAGCCCAGCTCACCGTGATCATGGAGACCCCCCACCTCTTCATCTGGGGGATGAGCTTGTGGGCGATGTTGGACTTGTCCTGAACACCGGTGCGGATCTTCACGGTCAGAGGGACATCCAGGACCTGGGAACCAAGACCCATGGTTATTGAATCATTATTATTATTCTAAATCTTAAATGATTATTAAATGCTTTACAAGAAAACAATTATTTTTGCATGTTTACTTTGCCAGACATACAAACAGCTAATGTTTGGCGATTTTTTTTGTCAAAATGGATAATGATAATAATAATAATAATAATAATAAATACATTTTATTTGTATAGCGCCTTTCCTGCAAACGTTGCAGCTCAAAGTGCTCCAATCGACTTGATATGATGACTAAATGCACCTTATATGTCACAATCTGTAAAGAAATGTTCCCTTTCTGATCCTAGAATTGTAAATACACGTTAAACTATTCTGCTTGGTCACAACGTTGTCTTGTTCTGGTCCCTGTACAGTCTGGGTTCTGTTCCAGTCATGTCTCACTCTGTAGACTTCACTCTATATGGCAGGCTAAAACTATGCAAGTCCTGTTTCTCCTTTTTTCATTCCATTTCTTTTTCCATCATTCATTTATGAAATCCACAACACCGTCACAGCGAGATTCTATGGCGGAAGTAAAAACGTACGTAGTTCATTCCTCTGATGATCTGCTCAAACTTGTTGGTGCGCGTCATCAGCCCGCACCCTCCGCCCTGTAGGAGGAGACAACACATTCTTCTGATCTTCTTCAGCAATGTCATAAATCACATGAAACCACAGTACTTTTCTGACCAAGTAGTGTATATCAGAAATGAAAACAACTATCTGACCAGAAAGGCCATTTCAGGACATCTCTTGCCACCTAGACCTAGGACACATCTACTACCACCTAGACCTAGGACACATCTCTTACCACCTAGACCTAGGACAAATCTACTACCACCTTGACCTAGGACAAATCTACTACCACCTAGACCTAGGACACATCTCTTACCACCTAGACCTAGGACACATCTACTCAAATCTACTGTAGTTTACAGAGCCATTACAGGATGGAACTCTTTACCCAAGCATGTTAGTACATTCTAGATGCACTTTCAAGAAAACAATAAAAGAGCACTTACAATACAATTAACTCTGAATGAACAGTAGATGATTTATCTTGTTTGCTGATCTGTTACTTAATACATTTTCTTTGGTTTTATTTATTTTTTAATTGTATTCCTTTCTTTTGTTATTATGATGTATGTATGTCAATGTTTACAACTGTCTGTATGTATATAATGTTGACAATTGTCCAAATATGATTTTTGTGTCTGACCCCAGGAAGACTAGCTAATGTCATGGCATTAGCTAATGGGGATCCTAATAAACAAACAAACAAACATTGACCAGGTATTCACAAGAACGAACATCAGTGAGTTTCTGAAAAGCCGCTGTCCCCTTCCCCTTTGACCTGTGGTCTGAACGGCCCAGGTGGATGTCAACAACATGGCCGTGTCTCCACCTAGTTCTAGAAGGAAGAGTGGCGCCCATGAATTTTATTGGCCGACATCTAATATTTCCCAATTATACCAACCCATGTTGCCAGGCGACCAGTTGTAAATAAAAAAAATTAAAATAAAATTAAAAAAACATATTGGGTAATTCAGGAAGTTTAACCAGAAAGCTTTATGGAACTATCGACACCACTCCTCTAATATAACTTGTTTCTGTGTCATAATGCTTACCTCCATCTGGTCCCTTCAGAAACACAATCAACAAAAAGGGTCAGAAGGTTACCTTCTTGTACACCAGGTCGATGGGACACCCTGAGTTGATGTCCACAAAGTCAACGTCTACGTTGTTGTTGAGCAGCTCAGCACATCTGGTCATGGTGTCAGGGAAACAGCCCTCCACCTGGAAATACAACTCACAACTTCACCTCAAACTAAGGCCGGATCATTCAAACAGATGAAAATAACTTAACTTAACCTTAATAGATAATCGTCCCAGTCATTGACAGGTTTTGAAGGAAACACAAAAGTATGAAGATGTATTTCACTGCGGCGAGTCTACAATGAGGGAATTAGATGGAGCTAATCTCTCCCCTTTATTTAGGATGGTGTCATATACCTAGATCTGCACAACATATACCTAGATCTGCATAACATACCTAGATCTGCACAACAGACGCCACGGGAACACCTTTGATGTCTAAAAGCAACATGGCAAAATGTGGTTGTCAACTATCCCTTTAAGACTAGTGTCAAACAAACCTGCCCTCCAACTATCCCTTTAAGACTAGTGTCAAACAAACCTGCCCTCCAACTATCCCTTTAAGGATAGTCAGACAAACCTGCCCTCCAACTATCCCTTTAAGACTAGTCAGACAAACAGGCCCTCCAACTGTCCCTTTAAGGCTAGTCAGACAAACCTGCACTCCAAAGAGGTCCTCGCTCTCGTGCCTCTTGAGCAGCGCCCATTCTGACGACTGGCCCTGCAGCAGGTTGGTGCACATGGCCATCTCCCCACATGTGATGTCGGCACCAAAGCGTTTGCATATACGCCGGAAAGGCAGGTTCCCACACTGACCAGAAGAGAGGAACACAGTTAGATTGAAATACTAAAACACAATCCAGTTTCTAGAACTAGCCAAAGAAAAGCCAAGACATACCGTTGTTAAGGGAGCAAGGTAGAGCTTGCCTCTGAAGTCCACCTTAAAGAAATAAATGAAATAACAATCCTGTTAAGCACACAAGTTTAATTTGATATGAACAAAATCAGTCCTTTATGTCTGTAAATACTGGGTTAGGGTGTACATCATTTTAGCCTTGGTCAAGCAGGGGAAACTGCATTAAAATGTGTGTATGGTATTCTTGTATAGTAACATTTCACAATCTAGTAATGCAAGATATATTCAAATAAATAAAAACTGAGCCTTATTACAAAGTGTAATTCATAAACTCAATATACAACGCAAATAATAATATATTATAATAGATACAGACAGAGACAGACAGACAGACAGACAGACAGACAGACAGATTTCCATTCAAGTCAGGACACAAACATTACCTGCTTCTTTTCACAGGATCTCAACTTCACGATATCCACGTCTGTCAACGGCCCGATGGTCTTTACCATAGTGTGTTTCTCCTGGACGACCTAACCGTTTCCACAGGCAGAGAAACACACAAGACAATCAACATCACACCTTATGGATAATGCACAGAATAGTTGTGGAAGGTTCTACACTGGAGGGCAAGTTTCCAAACAACACAGCAGAACATAGACTTCCACGGCAGCTGAGGTGAAGCTGTGTTTGTTGGGGGAGCAGGGGGGTGGAACTGTGTTTGTTGGGGGAGCAGGGGGGTGGAGCTGTGTTTGTTGGGGGAGCAGGGGGGTGGAGCTGTGTTTGTTGGGGGAGCAGGGGGGTGGAACTGTGTTTGTTGGGGCAGCAGGGGGGTGGAACTGTGTTTGTTGGGGGAGCAGGGGGGTGGAGCTGTGTTTGTTGGGGGAGCAGGGGGGTGGAGCTGTGTTTGTTGGGGGGGCAGGGGGGTGGAGCTGTGTTTGTTGGGGGGGCAGGGGGGTGGAGCTGTGTTTGTTGGGGGAGCAGGGGGGTGGAGCTGTGTTTGTTGGGGGAACAGGGGGGTGGAGCTGTGTTTGTTGGGGGAGCAGGGGGGTGGAGCTGTGTTTGTTGGGGGAACAGGGGGGTGAAGCTGGGATGGAAAAGGGGCAGGAAGCTCAGTAGTGACGGGAGGAGAAACAGGGATATCGACAGCGAGCCGACATGTAAACAATGAGGTGCACTTGTTTTGTGCCTAAGAAAAATTTTCACCGTTTTCAGTTTGATCAAAACTGGCATTGCGATTGGCCGAGAGGCGTTCGAGGCTGTGATTTCATAGACGATGATGTCACAGATAAATCACCTGTTATGATAGATTTCCAGAGATGAAAGGGGATACATTTCTCTCAAGTTGCAGACGCATGAAGACCGCGGGAGGCTGGTGGAGGTAGAAATGGGAGGACGGGACCATTCCTCATTCCATTCATTACAATGAGCCTGTCTGACTTCTACCTCCACCAGCCTTGCCTGATGGAGACAATCGCAAAAACTACAAATCAGTGGCTATAACTGCAGGGCATTGGAAGTAGATAGCTAGCGATAGCACCCTGTTAGCTTAAATCAAATCTAATCAAATCAAGTTTTATTTGTATAGTGCATTTCTCACAAGATGCGACGCGATGCGCTTCACATAATAACAGAGCAGGCAAAGGTAAAAAACCTGTACACTGTGTAGCCAGGAAAATTCCCTTGCAGCTCTCTACTCATAGAGCGACTACTACCAGTTTGCCTACCAGCACCCAGCAGCGGTCCCCAACCCCCCACCCGGGGGGCCCCAGCCACCCCACACACCCGACCCACCACCAGCACACCCGGCCCAGCCAAGCAAGCACAGACCATAATAGTCCCGCACCAGGCTAGCCAGGCAGGTGCCCCAGCGGCGGAACAGACCAGGCACCCGGGATGGCCGGGGGCCCCCGAGGAGAGGTCCGAGGACCACCGGTGCACAGCAAGCAAGCAAGGGCGAAAAACCTGTACACCGTGTATCCAGGAAAAGTTCCCTGCATATGATCAGCGTGCACACTGTCCATAAGTTATTATTATTATTATTATTAAGTTATTTCTGCATGGTTCTGGAGCTTAGCTACATATTGCTAGCACGCTTGTCTATCATGTGTTTCCCCATGCTTCTCTTCTGCCCAGCGGTCCAGGCTGACAGGTTGTTGCTGCCGCCTTCTCTCTGCTGCAGCAACAGACAATCAATTGAGTCAATTGATCCACTGTAGGCCTAGAACTAAAGCCTGAATTTCTTAAAAGGGGCTTAGTTGTGACTGAAGTAACTGGCTGCTTAGATAGTGAGCTATCATTAGTTTTTGTAGTTTTTTAAGATTTTTTATATTTTTTGATAATTCACATGGTTGTAATGAAATCCCTTTGTAGTTGTTTGCACATTTGATCCAAGTTTGGAATATTTGATGGTGTCAGATTAAAGGTCTGAGGGGTAAAGTCTGTCCAGGCTTGTATGAAGAGGTGGCGACTGTGAATAAGCACCATAAGCATGTTACCACTTTCTTATCTTTTTTAACTTGTTTTTTCTGAGTGGGGCAGTCCCACTCATATTTTTACTTTTATTGACAGATACAGTAGAGATTTAGACAGGAAGGATGGGTGAGAGAGAGAGAAGGGATGACAAGCAGGACATGTCCGCGGCCGGAATCGAACCGGGAACCCTGCGGTTACATGGTTGACGCTTAACCCACTACTATTCGCTTGCATTTTGATTGTTTGTCTATGTATTGTAGTTGACATGACAGCGATCTTGCTTATTTATAATGTTTATATTGATCGCAGACCATGATAACGATCAAGGTTAAGTTGTTCATTCGAGACATTCTTCAAGCTAGAATCCTACTATACTTGTACCTGAGTTTACTGTACCAGCGAGTTTACTGTACCAGCGAGTTTACTGTACCACCGACACGCTCAGAAAAAACATATTTTGCTTGCGACTGTACCCGTGTTTAGGGATGGGACGATTATCGTTTTTATCGTTAATCGCGATAAAAACAACCACGATAACTTAATCGTGGAGAATTTTTATTATTTAAATAATCGTCATAATCGTATGTTATGAATAAACTGTGTTTAACAAATGTCTGGCGCTATTTTTCAGCCTAGGCTACATTACTTTTGCAGTCAAGTTAGCGACTGTTACTGTAATATAATTGCGTTTCCTCACATGAGCCGCGCGCGAATATCCTCACAGAACGTTACTGTCAAGTCAGCTTTGTCAGTCAGTCACTAGGTAACGTATGCTAGCCTTCTCACCATGGCTGGTGAAAAACATTAGACGGGATACTGTCATTTGCCTACCTTGTTATTAACAGGCAGTGACAGTCTATGGCTGCAAAAGGCACGGTCACCCCTAAGCTTTAGCAAATATATTGTGGTTTACTTAATACTGTTCAGCACTTGAGGTTACATGCAATGCATGACTTGTGCTATATAGGCTAAATAAAATTATGAAAGCGGCAAGTAGCAAGTGTGCGCATCAAAGGCATTAGGCACGTAACATCCATGCTGTATAAACACATGACAACCGTCAGTTATTTTCCGAACTTTGCCCGAACCCCCCGCGAGGACCCGGGGAACAACGGTACGCTCCCCGCGGCTGATATCAGACTGGCCGCGGGAGTGAGTGTTGAGGGAGAGAGGAGACGGCAACCCTCGCTCGCCATAGACTGTATCCCTACTCGTCTCTCCTGAGCTCGGTTGTAACGTGAACCGTGGAATACGGGATATGTTAGATGCTTTACAGTAATTCCCCAAATGACCAGAAAAGGAAGTTAGATTTGTCGCTGGTCGCTTTTGACTAATTAAGTCGCCAAGGGGCTCTGGAAGTTGGCAACACTGGGAGTGCGTTCTTTAAACTTCCTTGGGTACGTTAATGAAAGGTGCTGATTGGCCGAAAAGGAATTAGGTCTATCAGCGCTCGATTGCTCTTTCTTAAGGACCCGGATTATGGCCAGAGATATGTGCCACTAGAATCTGAATTTGAATTACTGACTTAAAATGTCATAAAAATACAACAAAATGTAAGTTAAAGTGATTACAGTGTGTTTTATTGGCATTCGAAAAAAAAAATATATATTGGCATTTATTTATTTTATTTTTTAAATTCTCGCGATAATATTGTGGATCGCGATTATTTCGCCCACGATAATAGTGACATGACATTTTCTAATCGTCCCACCCCTACCTGTGTTTCCTGGTTGGTGTTACTGTGTGGTTCTTCCCCTGCAGGACACAGAGACTGGACGTCAGCTGCACAGGGACTGTCTGCTAAAGTAACACAACACACAACTATTAGATAGTCACTCACACTTGAATACCAGACATGAATATCTCATAGAAACTACATTTTCACACATCACATTTGACATTACTTTTCTCTTGTCGTTGGAGCAATCTGGGATTGGTATATCCATCGATCGACCTTTAAATTAATGATATATAGCTATTGATTATTGACGCATATAACTTATAAATGGCTCATGAAGTTAGTTCAACTGTCTTACCCATCTGAACCCAAACAATAAGCTTGTTTTACTTTGTACACAAACACTACTATAGCTTGGAAACATGGTTAAAACTATCATTCTGATGTCATGGATGGTCAGTCTGCATCAGCAGATCTCCTCTGAACCTCAGAGTGGTTGTGGTGTCAAGAGTGGTTGAGGTGTCAGCGTGGTGGTGGTGTCAGAGTGGTTGTGGTGTTAGAGTGGTTGTGGTGTCAGAGTGGTTGAGGTGTCAGAGTGGTTGTGGTGTCAGAGTGGTTGTGGTGTCAGAGTGGTTGAGGTGTCAGAGTGGTTGTGGTCAGAGTGGTTGTGGTCAGAGTGGTTGTGGTCAGAGTGGTGGTGGTGTCAGAGTGGTGGTGGTGTCAGAGTGGTTGAGGTGTCAGAGTGGTGGTGGTGTCAGAGTGGTGGTGGTCAGAGTGGTTGTGGTGTCAGAGTGGTTGTGGTCAGAGTGGTTGTGGTGTCAGAGTGGTTGTGGTGTCAGAGTGGTGGTGGTGTCAGAGTTGTTGAGGTGTCAGAGTGGTTGTGGTGTCAGAGTGGTTGTGGTCAGAGTGGTGGTGGTGTCAGAGTGGTTGTGGTCAGAGTGGTTGTGGTGTCAGAGTGGTTGTGGTGTCAGAGTGGTTGTGGTGTCAGCGTGGTTGTGGTGTCAGCGTGGTGGTGGTGTCAGAGTGGTTGAGGTGTCAGCGTGGTTGAGGTGTCAGAGTGGTGGTGGTGTCAGAGTGGTGGTGGTGTCAGAGTGGTTGAGGCGTCAGAGTGGTGGTGGTGTCAGAGTGGTGGTGGTCAGAGTGGTTGTGGTGTCAGAGTGGTTGTGGTCAGAGTGGTTGTGGTGTCAGAGTGGTTGTGGTGTCAGAGTGGTGGTGGTGTCAGAGTTGTTGAGGTGTCAGAGTGGTTGTGGTGTCAGAGTGGTTGTGGTCAGAGTGGTGGTGGTGTCAGAGTGGTGGTGGTCAGAGTGGTTGTGGTGTCAGAGTGGTTGTGGTGTCAGCGTGGTGGTGGTGTCAGCGTGGTGGTGGTGTCAGAGTGGTTGAGGTGTCAGCGTGGTTGAGGTGTCAGAGTGGTTGAGGTGTCAGAGTGGTGATGGTGTCAGAGTGGTGATGGTGTCAGAGTGGTGGTGGTGTCAGAGTGGTTGAGGTGTCAGAGTGGTGGTGGTGTCAGAGTGGTAGTGGTGTCAGAGTGGTTGTGGTGTCAGAGTGGTGGTGGTGTCAGAGTTGTTGAGGTGTCAGAGTGGTGGTGGTGTCAGAGTGGTTGTGGTGTCAGAGTGGTTGTGGTGTCAGAGTGGTTGAGGTGTCAGAGTGGTTGAGGTGTCAGAGTGGTTGAGGTGTCAGCGTGGTTGAGCTGTCAGAGTGGTTGAGCTGTCAGAGTGGTTGAGGTGTCAGAGTGGTTGAGGTGTCAGAGTGGTTGTGGTCAGAGTGGTTGTGGTCAGAGTGGTTGAGGTGTCAGAGTGGTTGAGGTGTCAGAGTGGTTGTGGTGTCAGAGTGGTTGTGGTCAGAGTGGTGGTGGTGTCAGAGTGGTGGTGGTGTCAGAGTGGTGGTGGTGTCAGAGTGGTGGTGGTGTCAGAGTGGTTGTGGTATCAGAGTGGTTGTGGTGTCAGAGTGGTTGTGGTGTCAGAGTGGTTGTGGTCAGAGTGGTTGTGGTCAGAGTGGTTGTGGTGTCAGAGTGGTTGAGGTGTCAGCGTGGTTGAGGTGTCAGAGTGGTAGTGGTGTCAGAGTGGTTGTGTGTCAGAGTGGTTGTGGTGTCAGAGTGATGGTGGTGTCAGAGTGGTAGCGGTGTCAGAAAGGTTGTGGTGTCAGAGTGGTTGCATTTCACCAGCCCCATTCCTCTGCAGTTTACCAAAACAAGTGGTGACAAGACCGCTTTGTTGTAGTTTGAATCCCAGATTAGGTTAGAATAGCAATATTGATTGAAATAATGGTGAATATTGAATAAAAAAAAGTAATGTTTAATGTAAATAGCCATACTGATATCAACATCATCAACTCTTATCGTGTTATCGCGAGGGGATAAGTTGCTTCCATAAAAAGGCCTAACCCAGCCAGCCTTACCGGCCGCCGGCTGCCTCGCCACGGGGGCCTTTTTCCCGCCGTCTCCTCCTCGGTTCCCGCCCTTGCAGATGGTCTTGAGGTACTCTTCGGACGCCTTGAAGGACACGTTCCTCTTCCGGAGGCGCCACTGCAGGTCCTTGTCCAGGAAGTTCTTCACGGGCCTCCTCCCCTCCATGGCCTTCACCAGCTCCTGGTTCACCTGGTTCTTCAGGCCCGCGGCCGTGTGGGCGCCGGCGAACCGACAGGACATGCCGTAGTGACACTTCCCGAAGGTGTCGTAGATGTAGCAGGACTCGCCCACGTCCGCCGGCTTGGAGGCCAGGAACTCTGGGACGTCGTGGAAGAACTTACACTTGTCTCCGTAAACACACTTGGCCTCGCGCTCCTGACGGAAATAACAAAGACGTGAGTGAACTGCTCTTCCTAGAGCTGGACAGGAAACGGCCCAGGTAGGACACACGGAACACAAGATTTAAAACAACCGCCTAGTCGATACACGTTTGTACGATAAGACCGTCCGCCCTGAATGTGGATCAAACGGCACGATGCCATTGTGAACAAACACAACACTCACAGCTGCATGTAATAGGATAGAAAAGCATTGAGCTCATACTAATAATGTCAATGTTTTAATCTTCTATGGAGTGAGAGTGGGGCGTTGGTAGGCTATGCTGCTCCAAGACAGAGGGCCAACTTATCTTCAACTTAACCTCAAGCTTCACTAATAAACTACCCCTAATCATATTTCAGAATGATATCATTGTGTATTAGATTCAACCTTTTTGTCATTGCACAACGAAATTTATTTTTTGCTCTAGGCACAGGGTCAGCCATAGTCAGCGCCCCTGGAGCAATTAGGGGTTAAGTGCCTTGCTCAAGGGCACAGATGCACCTTAGATATGACACCAGCAGCCCTTCAGTCACCAGGCCACATGCAGCTTCCCCCGGAGGTGGGGATCGAACCAGCGACCTTCCGTTTGCCAGCCGGCCTCTCTAACCTCTACCACCCTATCACCCTACGCCCCCCCCCCCCGTAGTAGCATATCCTTGGTAGTGAAAACATTGGGTCGTACCTGAATGACAGAGGGACACAGCCGTATGTCGTAACTCGTTGGTTTAACGTGCGGCCTGGACTTGTTCTGTCCTCGCACTCGCTTGCCTTCATGCTTGCCTGTCTTGTCCTGCTCAGTTTCAGTGTTCACTTTCGTCTTTTTCTCCGGAGGCTCCTCAACCGTGTCCTTGGCTGTTTCTTTGGGTACATCAGTATCATTGACCTGCAGACCTCTGGGACCCTGCCAGCCAGAGTCCACCGCCTCATGGAACTTCTCTTTGGTTGTGAGGAACCTGTAAAAACAGAATACGGCATCATCACTCGGTGTATATACCGTATTTTCCGGACTATAAGGCGCTCCGGAGTATAAGTCGCATCAGTCAAAAAATGCGACATTAAGAGGAAAAACCATACATAAGTCGCACCAAGAACAGACATTTAATCTGGAAAGGCAAGTTTATTCAACTAGACAATAGCACACAGAACAACAGGCTGAATAGAAGTCAGGCATGTTAACATAACACATTAACAGTTATTCAGCTACACAATAGCATAAAGAACATACCTGGGAGGCTGAATAGGCTAAATGAACATAACAAGCCAGCGAGTCCAACACGCAAGTTACCAGTAAGCAAGTTCACCAAGCTACCGTTTGCTTAGCTTCAACAAGCTAATGTTTTAGATAACTTCTTCAGGGGAAATAGGAGCAGCATATAGTTGTCACAAGCCCAGAGTGGCCCAGAGCGCCCTCTGTCGGCTGTAGACGGTAATGTTTACTCCTTGGTTCATGTCAGTCAGTGTGAAATTATATATATTGACATATAAGTCACACCTGACTATTAGTCGCAGGACCAGCCAAACTATGAAAAAAAGCGTGACTTATAATCCGGAAAATACGGTAGTTAAAACATTATTTTCGTGAATGTGTGGACATTCATTACCTTGATCAAGTTTGGAGAGCCTATTCCTAGTCTATGTATATTCCTAGTCTATGTATATTCCTACTAGTCTATGTATATTCCTAGTCTATGTATATTCCTAGTCTATGTCTATTCCTAGTCTGTATATTCCTAGTTTATGTGCCGCCCCCCTAACGGAACCCCCCGCCTCCCCAAGACGGACAATTACGGACGTAAACACCAAATATCTGACAAGTAGGCTAAAATATCCGCTTTTTTAAATGCACCCAACCCGAATCTGGCGAGTGGCAAGCCCATGGGCTCGTTGGTAACGTTAGTCCGCCGTAGTCTTGCATAGCCAAACCTATCTCTCCACACTTCGCTTCGCGCTGGACACACTCGCGTACAAGATTGTGCCCGAGTGTGCGCGCGCGACGCGAGAGTTTTTGCAGGGTGAGATGTCTGCAGATGGAAAGTAAGCAAGTTGAAACGTTAGCAAATATAATTGCTGAGTGTTCTAAAAGAGCAAGTTGGTTCAAATTGGTCGTTATTATTGTGACGAGAAAGTGTCTGATTATAGTTCCATGGTATGTAAAATAGTGTCAAACAGAGCTGCCAAGTCTCACGCATTTCAACCAGTTCTCACGCCACACCTCTATTTTTCACGGCGAGAAATAACAATTGTTTTACGGGACTTTTATTTTTGAAATTCCTTGAAAGAAAGCTACCGGACCTGAGTTTCGTGGCATCTTTCTGCACGCGCGTTAACTTGAGTCTACAGTCGAAGCGGCAGGCGAGCGCTGATGGAAGAACCTGTGTTCACGCGAGCACGTAGCAAGTCTCTAACACCAGGGACAGCGACGGAAACAAATCACAGACTTTATCGCTCTATCCCTGACAATCACAAGTAGGATCATTGCTTGGCCGATGTATTGTATTTTTTTGTCAAATCAACAATGTGCATACAACATCGTATCTGGTAGCCTACTGGTACTTTCAAACCGCATGTTGTTTATTAATATCACAAGGTTTTTTGCATGAAATAAACTTCTCTGTGAGTGGCAATTTCTTCGACTCACATACACACGATGTATGTATTTTTAAGAGAAGTGGCCAACACCCTCATCACCAACGGTGACATCGTTGTTATACTTAGGTTAGGGTGGGAGATGTGAATGTTGTGGTTAAGTATGCTAGTTCTACCGTCAGTTGGCCTCGCCTGTACGTATCCTGTCTTGGCTGTATATCTCACACACGCTCACAAAAAAGCCCCCTGCCTCTCTGGGACTTCCACTCCTGAGGTTAGGGTGAAGGGTTTGGTTAAAGGGACACTTCACCAATTTTGAACATCACATTCATTATCTTGGGTCCTGGAGTCAAAAAGATTAGAGAAAATGTCCTACGGAAATCTGACCGGAAACTTGCATCTTTCTGCACGTGCGTTAACACTAGGAAAGCCGTGAGGTGTCATAGGGCACCAGTGAGTACCAAAAAAATCTACCTTTGCTAACCCTCCTTTCATGACTTTTCCTAGATATGTGCGTTCTACCACCCAGCATCTTTACATTTTCAAAATCGAGTTAGTATAAAACGATTTTGCAGTATTTCTGTGTGTGTCTGTGTATTTGCCTTGGAATTCGGCTGCCATCTTTTTCTCCAAGGCTGCAATTCACTTTTATATCAGCAGAGGTAGCAAGGGGACACACACTGTGCTCAAACTTCAGGGTTCAGTGCTGAATTAGATACAGTGGATAAGACTGATAAGTATGTAACATAATGTGTTTATATAGGCTATATATAGCAATAGGGACATGTACAGACAGTTATGAAAATGATAAACTGTACAGTTTGTCTCCCAATCCCTTCAGATTTGTTGGAGCTGAGGTTTTTTTTCTCACAGCGGGTTTACCCAAGTTCCATGCAATAGTGATAAGATATTATGATATGTGTAGCCTATGTACAGTTATGAATGATACACTGCACAGTATGTACCTATCAAGTTGTGTGGTGCATGCATAGCTACCTCAGCAAAGTAATTGCAGTAGCCTACGTTTGATTATGCATGTACTCATCAACGAATATTATATAACAAACGGATATTTATAATATTGTATATAATGTCTTTTTTGTATATCACTGTAGACCACGGTGCTAGACCACTGGACCACCTCAGGCCACCAGTAATAACCATAATTGTGGATTACTATTTACAATTAGTAGTCTCCTAATCTCGCAACACTTTGAGCGAGTCTGTAACTACTTTTGTTTCAGCCCATTCTTGCCTATAGACAACTGTACAATCATTCATATTGAGTTTATTCACCCAATAAAGTAAAGATGAATAATACTGCCCTTCACCTTATTATCAGATGTTCTTAGACCTGTGTCGGCAATGATAATAATACACAACAGGCAAGACGGTTGTACCATAGATATACGCAGATTAATATTTGTAGATTTGTTTTCGAACATTAGATAGGCCTAGTTCAGGGGTGGCCAACAAGTCGGAGACTAAGAGCCCAAAAAAATGGTTGGGGTACCAGAAAGAGCCACATCATACATGCGGGCTCACAAAAGCTCTCACTCTCACACACACACACACACGCAATACATTTCCAATAGGCTATGAGGCCAGTGGTGTCATTTCAGCAAAGGCCAAGGTATGGCAAGGTACAGAGTGGGGGGGTTGAGGGGGGTTTCCCCCCCTTGGTGGATTTTTTTGCCAAATCAGTTGTGCAATAGTCAATTTTGGTGAGTTGTTTCTATACAATTGACTTATATGACATTAAGGTAATGAATAAAGGAGACAACTACAGTATGTAGGTGGTAATCTACATCTTTCCTAGCAGGCAGACTGGTTCAATCTCCTTAGAAACAAAACATTACAGATTTAGCTATTCTCAAGTCTAAATGAACTGCACTGTTAAAACACTAGTATTGTGAGACCTCACATGTGTCCCTGTACTTGTCTCTGTGTCCATTTTCCTTTTTTTCCATGGCATATTTGTGTTACAGCTCACCTACTAAAAGTGAGACGATTGACAATATCAAAACATGCTTGCACACACATATAACTTACACACAAGTTAGTTTTACTGGCCCCAATTTGGTACAATTATTACTGAAATTATTGAGAATAGAGACATTGTTGACATTAAACTAGCTGTTGTAATCTTTAATGTTCGCTAACTAGCTTGTTAAAGTTAGCTTCACAATCGCGGGTGACGTTAGGTCTGTTTTTTCACTAAAATAACATTAGAACATGTTTGACAGAACATGACATGAACTTGTTCATTAATATATTACATTTGAACCAACAGTATTATGGCGTTTATACAGTTTGTTTAACCCACCTGAATGAATGAGAATCGTGGACAAGATTTTAACATTAACGTTACTTGTGGCTTGTTTATTGAGGAACTGATGTCGCTCCACCAGTGTTGCCAGATTGGGCTACTTTTGGGGGGTAAGACCCTGCGACATACCAGCGTCAGCGAACCACCATGCCACAGTCCATGCCACCCCCCCAAGGCAGCAAACCTAGGGGAAACACTGTAGTCTACAGCGTTTCCTCTATATGCATTTATTCGTGGCGGGCCGCCACGAATGAATTTCCTCCGCCACTAATTGATTCAGACAATCCACTTTGATTCAGGCTGCGCAGAAAGGCAGCGAGTTATTATGACCGGAGAACAGAAGAAAAGCAGATTGAAGCTAGATTTAGGCCGCTTCCAGACCTACATTTCGTTACGATTTAGGGCGTAGTTAGTTGCAATATGTTACAATGTTGCAATTAACCTCGTCGTTTGTGTTCGCACTGCAATCGAGACTGAATTGCTCTCAACAGGTGCGCGGCGCGAGGCGACACGCTTTCAAAACAGTTTTGTGATTGGTCCGAATTTAGCGGGACATTTGGATTTCTCTCTTCGCCCGTCGCCGGTCCCTTTAATCCCGTAAACGTATCCTAATCGAAAATGCAACATCATCAGCGACGACTGTGGGTTATTGCATTTACTGCTGTTCTCAGGTTCATGTTCTTATACCAGTGCTCAGTATAGAGAATTTTAAATGAACATTCGTAATGTATGTCTCTGATGTTCATGGTCAATTAAATCAGCCTATTTTGTGAAACAAATAATGTTCCCGCTAATGGGTTAACCGAGCATTCTCGCACCTAACGTGCAAGCACCTAGCTTCGAACTATTCATAGCAATATGCACGGGGCAAAAATAATCTATTGCCTCTAAAATCACCACGAACAGAACGGCGGAGGTACGGGTAAGCAGGGCTCATGTTGGTGTCCTCAAAGGTAAGAGTTGGTTTTCTTTAACTCAACTGATAGCATTACCTTGCTGTTGTTGTTTACCGAATGCTTCATCTGACTGTCACAGTGTGATTTTACTTTAGTTAATGAGTAACGTTAGCCGGTTTTGTGCGTGTACTCTCATGTAGGCCTACTTCATATTGATCTTTCTGTGTGTGTGTGTGTGTGTAATGCGCGTTCCGCATGTTCCGCTGCAGCTGTAGGATATATTGGTATTTGATCACCTTCTATATAAAATCACCTGCTCGGCTTTAATGACTTAACCGCTATTTAAGAAATTATAATTGTTGCCACCCTCTAGTTTTTGGTGAGATTACGTCCTTGTTTTGAGCGCCAGTGCGGGTTTTATGTATGTTTATTTATTAAAAAATCGTGTATGTATGTTTATTTATTTAATTAAATCGTTATGTATGTTTATTTATTAAAAAATCGTGGGCGCTCTGCGCGTGAAAAATGAGTGCTCCGCCACTAATGTGACAAATCCTGGAGGAAACACTGAGTTTATGTTAGGGCTGCACGATTAATCGATTTTAAATCGAAATCGCGATTTGAGATGGTGCGATTAGCAAATCGCAAAGCCTGCGATTTGGGATACATTATACAGCGCGTCGGATTCAACGTCAATGAACGCACACACCCAACAACACAGCACGTGAAACGCCCAGGTGTGAATCTGTGAAGACGTTTCAGTAGCTAGCAACATTCATGGTGGATAAATGGCTTCAGCAGAGCCAGAAGCAACGATTTAGTCCCGAAGAAAAACAGCACTTCTGTTGTAAGTATTTCGGGTTTAGGATGTGCAACAAAAGCAGGTGTTGCGCACGACCTGTCGTGGAACAATCGCTCCATCCAGAGGCAACACCACAAACCTGTATCAGCACTTGAAAAAGTACCACGGGCAGCTCTATGACGAGTGTACGGTCAGAAACGGAGAGTTAAGTGAAAGTCCCGTAGCCCGGTCTAACGTTAAGCAAACTAGAGTTTTAGAGTCGTTTGCGGCTGTTCTCACGAAGGCACCGTGAAATAACCAATTCCATCACGCATTACCTCGCTAAAGACGTGGTGTCTATTAACACTGTTAGCAACGAAGAGTTTAAAAAACTCATCCAAACGCTGGATAAAAGATAATGTGATTCCATCCCGCACGTACGGAGCTGAAAAATGTGGAGTACTATGCAACAACAACCGATCTGTGGTCGAACCGTGCACTTACATACATTACGACGAGTTGAAGAGCTTTATCTATTTCAATATTTACAGAAAGGACCTATTCTTTTTTACTGGACATTTTTATTATGACTTTATTTAACTTGATTGCAGTATGTGCAATATTTAGATGCTGCTCCTGAGCCATAATTAAATAACCTTGTTTGTAGAAAGGTCCTATTTTATTTTCATATTGGAATTGTTCAAAAAAAATTGACACTTGAGAGAAACAAAATGGCAGCTGTTTAAAAAACCCATACATAAATATGTTGTTCCAATTCATATCTTTTAAGTTCTCATCCTTGCATTAGAACAGTTTGATGGCATAAGAGCAGTTAACAGTTTGATGGTATCATGTGGTAATGCTCTCTGAAATTAGCCCATGATAGACAGATTCATCGAATCACCTGCCAAGTATTTTTTGAAAGTACCTGCCCTTTTCCAAACAGCTTCCAATTAAGCTTTCCTAGATGGTTGTGTGAAACAAACCACCTGAGTCAGGTTAGTAATGCTCCATCACATGTTTTAATCTGAAGCTTGATTTTAAAGCAACCCAACTTTAAAGCAACCCAATGTAAGTTTAGTTCTTTCACTCGTAGCTCGGGCTGTGGGGGTGCTAGAGGAGGGAGCCTCTAAGTCCCCTGAAGACGTACAAACAAACTGCACGTTGATACGACCTTCCTAGCCGGAGATATGGCCACACTTTACAAAAACTTCCTTTGGGTCGCTTTAAAAAAAATAATCGCAAATTAAATCGCAATCGCAATATCTGTCCAAATAATCGCAATTCGATTTTTTCCCACAAATCGTGCAGCCCTAGTCTATGTATATTCCTAGTCTATGTCTATTCCTAGTCTATGTCTATTCCTAGTTTATGTCTATTCCTAGTTTATGTCTATTCCTAGTTTATGTATATTCGTGCAGAGAAAGAGAAGCCTCTCAGCAGTTGCAACTATAACTTTCCATAGAAATGTAAAATGTTGAGAAGTTGAATGGTCTGGTCTTTATTTATTGTCATTGCTATAGTACAGGTACCAAACAACGACATTTGGGAGGGGTGGCTCCCCTGGTGCTAGGAAAGAAAGAAAAAAGAAAGAAAAAAAAACAGGAAGGGAAAGGAGCTGGTTTACATAAATAAATATACTATACTGTACAGGTAAGACGACTAGGGTTGTCATATTGCACATAGTGTTATTGCACATTCATTTAAAGTGTCGCACGTGTTGCAACCCTATATGTATGTTATTTCCCTGAAATTTCCCAAAAATTTCCCTGAAATTGAGACTCTGCAAAAGCACAATATCAACTATAACTGTCCGCCGCAACCCCCCCCCCCCCCCCCATACTTACTGGGTTTTAATGGCAGCGCTACCTTTGTCAAGTCCATTAACCCCATCCTGGCTTTCAGTGGGTACATCGGAGGACGTCTCCATGAGCGCTCCCCCTTTCTAAACCAAAGATGACAGATGGTTAGCTAGCTTCAAAATAGTCAGGTCTAGCATCTTCATAGTTGTTACGTTCCTACTCCAATGTTTCTGATGTTAGCTACTACTCTACTGTATTATTATGAATGTGGAGGTTATGACAGAATGCTAGCTAGCTATATTGCTGATGGTTTAGCTATTTACAAGAAACCCAGTAAAGCGTTCAAACAGGCAGGACAATAATATATGATGATGTGACAGTGAATAAAAATGCAGAATACTTCTGAAAAGTTGCTACCTCGCAATGCCAATCCAACTACAAAGTGCTGCTACCACGGCATGAGAGTGGACATGTGCAACACGTTTTATGGTTAGGAATGATGCCTTGACTGTTAGCGGAAGGTTCCGGGGTACGTTTGTTCGTTTTCGAGCTGGGTGGCACAGGCTGTGTTCGGAATGGTATACTAGCATACTGCATACTAGCATACTCGATGAGTATATACTGCATACTGCCTACTAAATTCATAATAAGTATGTGAAAACCAGCCGACCATTTACACACTATGGCTGTGTTCGGAATAGCGTACTAGCATACTGCATACTAGCATACTCAATGAGTATATACTGCATACTACCTACTAAATTCACAATAATAGTATAGTAGTATCCGAAAACCAGCCGACCATTATGCATACTCCATACTGCCTCCCAGAATGCATTTCGCATTTTTTGTGTTTTTACCACCTTCCTAGTCGGTGTTATTCACGGACAAATACGGAGGAGACGAGGAGATGTTTGTTTCACTATTGGAGGAGGAAGAGAGCGAACATGGTGATGTCAGGTACCACACAGCTGTCAGATGGCTCAGCCTGGGCAAAGTGCTAAAAAGGTTTTGGGTTCTGAAATCAGAGATAAAGGAGTTTTGTGAGATGAAGGGCAAAACCATCCCAGAGCTGTCTGATAAGGACTGGATGGCAGATTTATCATTTGCTGTTGATGTGACTGCAATGATGAATGAACTGAACACACAACTGCAGGGCAAGGGCCT
This sequence comes from Nansenia antarctica, assembly GCF_963989245.1. Lineage (NCBI taxonomy): Eukaryota > Metazoa > Chordata > Actinopteri > Argentiniformes > Microstomatidae > Nansenia > Nansenia antarctica. Next base: position 42,967,384 of record NC_137690.1, read on the forward strand.
TTTTGTTCATGAAATGCATAGCCATGTGAAAGCCTTCATGACAAAGTTGCAATTCATTTCAAGGCAACTAGGCAGCAACAATCTCGAACACATGAAAACCCTGAAAGAAGTCAAACCATCAGCTGATCACCGGCACAGGTACTCATCCATGTTAGGAGGAGCACTGCATGATGAATTTTCAAGGCGTTTTCAAGATTTCAAAAAGGTTGAGGATGAAATGCAGCTGGTTTCCTCTCCCATTACCTGCAGTGTTGAAATTCTATTTGAATAAATGATATTTTTGATTGCCAAATAATAACATACACTTTTACCAGCGGTCAAAACAATGCCATTTACTGCTTTTTATATAGAAATAAAATGTATATTATGCATAATTGAGTTCGGAATTTTGGCCCGGCCCTCCAAAATATTTTCACTTGCTCATTTGGCCCCTTGGGAAAAATAATTGCCCACCCCTGCTCTACACCTACGACTTCACCCCCGTCCACCCCAGCAACTCCATCATAAAGTTTGCAGACGACACCACCGTGGTGGGCTGCATCTCGGGGGGGGACGAGGCGGCGTACAGGGATGAGGTGGAGCAGCTGGGCAAGCTGTGCAAGGTTAACAACCTGCTGCTGAACCAGTCAAAGACCCAGGAAATGGATCTTCAGGAGGAAAAAATTCAGGAGGAAAAAATCTGAGGTCCAGCCCCTGCTCGTCGATGGAGGGAGCGTGGAGAGAGTCTCAACTCTCCGATTCCTGGGGGTGCACATACAGGATAACCTGTCCTGGAAGACCAACACAGCAGCCATCATCAAGAAGGCACAACTACTTCCTGAGAGTCCTCAGGAAATACCACCTCAGACAGGAGCTGCTTGTGACCTTCTACCGCTGCACAGTGGAGAGCATCCTCACCTACTGCATCTGCGTGTGGTTCTCCAGCTGCACAGCCGCAGAGAGGAAAGCGCTACAGAGAGTCGTGAGATCGGCCCAGAAGATCGCCGGCGCCCCCCTCCCCTCTCTGGAAGAGCTGTACAACACACGCTGCCTCAGGAAGGCCTCCAAGATCTCCAGAGACCCATCCCACCCTGGGAACGAACACTTTGTTCGGCTGCCCTCAGGCAGGCGGTTCAGGACCATGTCCGCAAGGACAAATAGACTGAAGCTCAGCTTCTACCCTAGGGCCATTCAGGCCCTGAACACAGCAAAGACCTAGGTTCTAGGCCCTGGACAATCTAGACAAATTGATGGCAGCTACTAGATTGTAATCAAGTGCAATACTGAAATACAACTGTGAACATTTCAAACCTGCAAACTGCGACACTTTAAATGAATGTGCAATAATACTATGTGCAATATGACAACCCTCGTGTACATAAGGTTCAGAGATAGGAAATATTAGGATATTTATAGCATAGCATAGAGTACAGCACAGTGTTTTATTTGTATAGTATAGTATAGTGGATAGTGTATATAGCCTTTATTTATGTAAACCAGCTCTTTCCCTTCTTGTTTTAGTATTTCTTTCCTAGCACCAGGGGAGCCCCCCCTCCTAAATTTCGTTGTATGGTACCTGTACTGTATTAATGACAATAAAGACCATTCATTCATTCATTCAAAAGAAATGATGTACAGTAGATAATGTTATTGTAAAATACATTGGAATGTTAAATGATTTTGGAATGGTCAAATTTGTGCTTAAATGTTTACGTTGAAATCATTTTGAATTCTAGGCATGTGCTAATGGACATTCTACTGGAAGATATTTTTTATCTAACTCTTTTTTTTTTTTTTACTATTCACATGCACATACTTAAATGGACTTTGATTATTATATATATAATAAGGTTTATGAATAGTACATAATTACTGTATATTGATAACATAACAATGTATGATTGCATTTGATTGGTAGCCATAATGTAGGATTTAGGCTAATACATTTCTGTTTTACAAAAATTAGGGGCCCGGAATGTTATGGCCATTTTTACTTTGGGTTTTTATTTTGGATGATTTGTGCTTAAAGTTTTGAGTTATATTTATATTTCATGATTAATGTTTGTTTTATGTTTTTGGTTATTTATGTTATGAATAATGTTTTGTTTTTTAATGTTTTTGGTTAATAGAATTATTCATGTTTTAGTCGTAATTGATCACATGGTGAGGTGACAGCATAGGCCCAGGTGTGTTTAGGTAGACAATTATGGCGCTTTTCCACTACCGGGCCGACCCAGCACGCATTTGAAAATTTCCGGGTACGAGACGTTTTCCACTATACAGGAACAACCCGGGACTGTAGGAGGAGTTACGTGTCATAAGATTCCCCCCGCTATACAGATCAGCGGGGGGGAAATGCGATAAGAATTATGTCAAAATGCAGCACTATCGTGCACAGATCAGCCTTACAACATGTAATGTTAAGTGCCTGTTACTTGCCGCTTTCAGTTCTAGTAGACTAGTTTAGATCTCGCAACCAGGGAAATGCCGACATGTGTTAAGGCCCCGATTCTATTTCTATTTCTCCTGACACGTTGAGCACTGTGCTTTTTTTTGTTGGTGAACTACCGTAATAAGCCTAAAAAAGTTCAACTGTTCAAAAAGTGCAACTTCTCTGCTTTCAGAAACTGTTTGAATTTTTTAGATTGGGCATATAGTTCATGAATTACGATAGTTTGTAAAATCCTGTCTGCGCCGGCAGCTCCGGTTTCGGAGCAAGACGCGAATCTATCGGCATTAGTCAAATACATGCTCACATCCAGTCATCCGCTCACTGCTCTCCATCAAAAATGGCACATCCATCAATAATATTACAATAACAACTGCTCTGATTAGATTGCTTAGATTGTTTAATACATCAACGGGGGGAAAAGCGAGATGAACTCTGAGCGAGTATCATGCTTCCTCCATTGAACGGAAAGTCCTATCTATTCCATTCAAAGTGTTTTAGCCTTCCCCCTTTCCACTGGTAATAAGGAATTGGCAAGAATAGATCGATATAAATAGATCAACATAATGCAGCACTATCATGCACAGATCAGCCTTAAAACATGTAACGTTAGATACAGTATGTGACAACTGACAATGAAACGCACTACCTGTAGGCGAAATCATTTTTCTGTTTTTTACATGTGCTTAAACTACAGATTGTAAGCTTTCAAATGATGCGTCATACATTGAAATCGCAAACAAATTGAAGACGACATGAGTATTTGAAAGTTGCTACACCTGAAATCACTAAGCAGAGAAAATGCCATTCAAAGATATTGTTTTTTCTCACCTTCACACAGCCAGGTAATGGGCGGTAACAATGTCTGGTTAACCCCACCCCCAACCACTCCCCCTCTAGCTGTCAGCTGTCAATATCTGTCAGTGGTAGTCACTGGGTCAGATAGCTATAGCTAACATTATTACCTAGCAAGGTATTACCTAAGCTAATTAACCAGCTTATCATTATGGAGGCTTTATGGTTGTTGTAACTATTGTTCTTTTAATGAAACAAAAAAGTCTTGAATCAGAATCAGAACTTATTTTACAGTACACAATAATACAACTATTTGGTTGTGGTTCTTCAACATTAGCTTTGCAGCAAGGTACATAATCACAACAATACCATCACAATAAATCACAAGTAAATAAGTAAAGTAAGTAATGATAAGTAATAAAGTGATAAGTGATGGTAGTCGCACTACAGCAATTACACAATTAAAGTGCAATCAATAGTGTAACATGCTGTGCAAACACAAGTAAATAAGTAATGATAAGTAATAAAGTGTAACATAAAGTGTCACATGTAAGTAATAAAGTGTAAACAGAAACATGCTGTGCAAAGTTCAACAAGATGAAAATGAAAGTGTTCAGGTATTTCTCAAGTAGTCAGGTAGTGTGCAATTCCTGCATTCCTCCAGCGTGTTTCTCCTGCCGCTACAAACGGACAGTCTTGTTCCGAGGTGCCTTTTTCTGAGGTGCCTTGTTCTGAGGTACCTTGTTCTGAGGCGCTGTGGAGTCTGGTGGGCATGGGCATGTGGTGTCTTTTGCCTCATCATAACAGAATTCTCTGATCTTGTCAAAGAGATACTTCTGTCTGTCCACGTCAAGTCCGAGTGGGGCTTGCACAGGAAGATCACCTCTGGGGGGCTTGACATCAGTGTGTTTCAGTAGCTGAAACTCGACTGGTTCTGCGTCGTTGTATTCCCTGGCCATAACCACGCCAGGTCTCTGAGCATCAAAGCTGCAACAGACAGAAGACAATACATTAAATTAAATATAATATAAATTAAATATAATATAATAATAAATGAAATAATATTACCGCCATACCATGTTCATAAAATGAAATAGGTAATACATGACAATGAATTACCTGAAGTGTTGGTAACTCTTAATGTGTGGGAGCTTTCGGAAGTAGCCACCAAGATGCTTTTGCCAGTCGTAGCATTGAACAAGCACGGTGCCATTCTCCAGGCCTACAAGCTGGGGGATGTTGACGTGTTTCACCGGAGAGCTGTCCGTCATGACTCTAGCAATGTCATCCAAAGTGTCCACTCTGGTCTTCCTGAAGCACTGCTTGACAAGGCCAAAGCACCAGTCGGGGCCAAACTTGGTGTGGCCTGCAATCAGGAAGTGGAGGGCCAGTGTCTTGTGAAGGCCATGCATGGTCCGCCAGGCACAGTACCACAGCATGAAGTTGTTCTTGTTTTGGCCACTGCAGTTGTCACAGTTCAGGTCCACGTATGTTTCTCCAACTCCATAGTTCTCGAAGAAATGATGCAGGTAATTGATGACTGCGTTGCTGCCCTTACTCGATGCCATCCCTTCATCGATGAGGTAGTTCACCTGCTTAGGCATCCCTTCGCAGGAGACACCAAAGATGCCGCACTTGCGTGGAGTCAGAAAGTACATGGGCCCTGGTTGATGAGGGTCAGAGGGGTAGTGGACCTAAGAAAGAGAGACAAAAGAGGAAGAGAAGAAAAATATTAGATGCAGTGAAAACCAACATCACAGAGAATTGTGTTTGGGTAAACCAAATACAATCAACCAAATCAACAATCATAGGATGAACTAATTCTCACCTGTTGTGCAAAGTCAAAACTGTAGTGCATCGTGATTTCTCGGCTTGCTGGTGTGGAGGGGCCAAGAGAGAGCTGGAAGTCCTTGCAGACCTCTGCACAGGCAGCATTCATGCGCTGGTACAGAGAACGCTCCTTTGCTGCTCCTGCTTCTTCAGCTTGGCTGATTTCACCACATCCGGCAGATTGGCACTTCGGAACACTTGGTAGTTGTTCCGCTGGCACTCCCAGCACAGATCTGTCCGGGGTTTCGTGCTTGTTATGTCAGGGAGCAAGTCCTTCCACAGCTTTCGGAAGCTGTCCACACTAACAACACGTTGCTCTGCAAAGAAAGAAATTATGTTATGAGTATGACAGCTGTACATATTTACCCACACAACATACAGTTTCTCAGTACAAAAAACATTTAACATGTCTGTAACTTATTACAATTCTACTGAACACGAGTTTAACACAATGTTTACATACCACGTTTTTGCAGAGCATCACTGTAGAGACGGTAGACTGTGGCTTTGCAGACATTAGATGGGAGTAGCTTTGCACTGTAGTTTCTGTGCCCAGGATGACGGCCCGGTAGAACAATGGCGTGATCTTCGGCGTAGTTTCGGATGAACTTTACGACTCTTTTGCAGTCCTTTGTCTGGAGAAAGTTTTTGTTTGTTGGTGGACACTTCCTCTCGCGTGGTAGTGCCCCATTTTCCTTGTAGGATTTGGAAATGGAATTGAGGAGCGTGTTGCTGATCCTAAACAGAAAAAAATCAAACAATTAGTTAGCTAGATGTATCAACACAACATAAGAACAGCATACATACAACACAACAGAAGAACAGCATACGTACAGAAAATGCTAGCTAGCTAATGCGGCTAGCCCAATCCAACCGGGAACAATAGAAACACTCAACTAACTGTACACAGTATCGACGATACAGAACATAGCTAATGCTAGCTAGCGAATGCTAACACGGCTAACCCAATACAAACAAACAGTTTTAAAGCACAAACTCACCTGAGTACAAAGCAGAATGTGTTGCGTCATACGGTGATCCCTTGAAATCCGTATGTGGTCCTAGTAAATTTTCGTTTCCTAGGGACCCTCTTTAATCCTTCAGTCATTCCTGAACGATTCATTGTGTTCAGCAGCGTTCCAATTGCATGTCTCGGTTTCCTTTTGATAATGACGCACAATCTAACCGAGTATCACGAATGAATTCTGGAGACAATCTTGTACTGCAAGATATTTTGGGTTGAGAGGTATCTTTCCGTCTCCGCTGGCAATTACAATCAAATCGTCTTATGAAGTCCAATTCTGTCTCTAGCTGGTTATTCTCAACGTCGTCAGACCATTCGTTGTTGGGATCAGTGTTTGGATCAGTGTCCTCGTTTTCGCTGTCTTCCGACTCCGAAGCTGAGCTATGTCCATGCATGAAATCATCAATGTACGAAGTCATAAATTCTCCATTGTCGATCTTCAAACCAGCAGCAGAAATTCTGTTGATCACGTCAGCAAGCGTTTGGGAGTCCATGTTAGAAAAAATGTAAACACAACGAATGAAAACACTCTTTTTATCCCACCCCCTCGATCAGCTATTGGCTACCTCAGTCGAGCTCAATAGCCAATCATACCAAAATGGAAGCTAAATGAGATTTTAGCCCACGAGCTCATTGTGTTATAGATTATACTTATTTAATTAACGTAAAACTGTTCGGAAAAATAACGAGTGGGTACTTCACATCTTCAAGTTGAATGTTAGCTAAAAAAACGAATTTCTGAGTTTTAGGTCAGAAATAGTTTGAAGACTGATTTGACGTATTTCTGTTTTCCCGAGAGGTAGCTTACTACACCGTCAGTCGACACATATATAACGGAGCGATGTATTTCTACGGAAAGGCTGACTGACGCGAATCTACCGGCATTTGACTGCCGCTGGACTGAGGAACAGCATAGGCACAGGACATCGCCATAATAGCAATTTTTTTTGTTATGCTTGTAAATAAAAGTTCAATGATGCATTGAAATGACATTAAACTAAGATAATACGATGGTTAGCATATTTTTTCTAATCTTTATTAATAAGTTATTACAGAAACAGTAAGTGACATTTTCCGAGAGCGAAATCTGTTGTGGTATTTAAAGATGGCGGTTAGAGAAGAAATCTATGAACATGGGATGACAATTTCCATTGACCAATCAACGGTGTGCAGCGTCACACGTCACACGCAGCCTGGCAAAAAAGTACCTTTGGTACCTTTCACTACCCATCCCGAACAAGAACTATTTTAGTTCTTGTTCGGCACGGGTACCAGAAATGGCACGGGTACTTTTGGCAGTGGAAAAAGGATAATAAACCGGGCTGACCCGGGCTGGCCCTGTAGTGGAAAAGCACCATTAGTTGCACCTGGGCCAAGGGGAAACAGGTTAGTTTGGAAAAACATTATTTTGACCACATTGACGCTTTTCTTTAATCTCATACCTTACCGTCTGTTTTATTACCTTTCGTTTCATTGGATTCATTGGATTACTTTTGATTATGGACAATAAACCTTTGAATTTTTCTACAACATGCAAGGACAGTGTGGCGTGGGTTCTTATCCAACCCGGACTAGAACTGTTTTCATTTGCATGGTGGAATTGGTGGCTACACTGTAAGGTCATTAAGGTCATTGAGGATCTGTCAATAAATATTTAGTCATGGCAACAAAAAATATATTGCTGAGATGCAGTAGAAATCCTGAAAATTATGTATGCATTGTAACATGAATTGTTAAGTAAGGAAATTAATTTGAATTCTCTGATCTGGAATGTTCTTATACTTGTGATCACATTAATGCATGCAAAGACTATGTACTGAATTTCCTCATGATTACTAAAATCTACTATGTTTCTAACCATTGCATTAATACATCTTATATTTTGATATTAATATGATTATGTGATGTAGTTATATGTGCAGGACCCCGTTTGCCTTTTAACACTAGAACAGTCGTGCCTTTTTTACCTCCTATAAGAGCCGCCTCGGGGGCCATATTCTTTACAATGGAAAGCTGCTATTTATACACAATGGCCACTAGTTGGCCGCCTTGTAAATTAGCCAGCCTCCTACACAGAAAAACTGCCAAATAGCTTCATACTAGCTTATCCTGATGTGATTTAGAAAATGTAAGGATACTGGGTGGTAGAACGCACATATCTAGGAAAAGTCATGAAAGGACGGTCCTGAAATTTGATCAGAGTGCAAAGATATAAAAACGGTTTTACTCACAGGGTCAAATGACCCCACCCATGGCTGTTCTAGGGTAGAGAAACCTTTTCCAATTATGATGGGTCTCCAAATGCACTCATATGTGTACATTTATTATTTAAATGACCCAGAAGCACTTGATATTGTAACCATTGGATAGATACTGCAATCATGATTCCATAATGAAAATTATATGATAATGATATTATGTATATTGAGTTTTTCTGCAGTAAATGCCAGTTACAAAACAACATTGTGTATTGGAACATTAATTTAAGGTTCCTGAATTATAGATCTGAGGAAGACCTAAAGGTTGTAGCGTCATCAATAAATGCACGTGGGATCATGAGCTGTAGTTTGCAGAGTCCTTATTTGGGGATCCTTGTTTATGATTATTGTTTTGAATGGCATCATGAGCTTCCATAAATAGGTGAAAAGGCTGAGCATCTTATATATGATGATACAATAACTGTGACAATAAAATAAAGAGCTTATTTATTAAAGCACTTTGCTGTCCTCTTTTTCCACACAGAAAATGTAAATATTATATGTTTACTAATAGTAGCAAATGTATACATGTCCTAAAGCCAGGTTCCATATTTTAGGAAGTGCTTTGCTTTGACCAAAACAATGCTCTTCATTGAATGGTCTTAATCATGTGATCTCATTGCTTGATAGCTACCGATTCATCATAGCCAACTGTGTGTGGCGACACAAGCCTCAAATATCATTGTGCAGTTTGCAACACAGCAGTTTTGGGGCTGATCTCCCACGGCGATGAGATGGCCTACAGGAAGAGGTGAGCGCATTGGAGCAGTGATGGAAGGACAGCCGCCTCTCCCTGAACATCCTCAAGACCAAGGAGGTCATTGTGGATTACAGGTGGGGGGTGGGGGGTGGGGGGGCGCACGCACACCCCAATCGCCATCAACGACTCAGAGGTGGAGACAGTGGACAAATTCAAATACCTAGGGGTAAACATTCATGAAGACCTGACATGGACCAGCCACAATCATCCCAACATCGCTTGTATGGCCTCAAGAAATTTGGCCTGAGGCCTCAAATCCTCAGAGACTTCTACCGCGGCACCAGAGAGGCTCCTGACGAGCTGCGTCAGCCCCTGGTATGCAGCTGCACCAGCAAGGACTGTAAATGGTGGTGTGTACGGCCCAGCACATCACTGGAGGTGAGCTGCCCAGCCTGCAGGATCTATACAACCAGTAGTGCCTCAGGAAGTCCCTGAAGGTCATCAAGGACCCAGCACGCCCCCCCCCCCCCCCCCCACCAGCCTGTTCTCCCTGCTACCCTCGGGCAGGATGTACAAGAGCCTAAGAACACCACCAACACTGAAGGACAGCTTTTTTCCTCAGGCATTGAGACTGCTTAATAACACACACACACACACACACACACACACACACACACACACACACACACACACACACACACACACACAAACACAAAGTGCTATTCTCCTAAATCTTTTCTTTTTTTTCTTACCTTGAATGTATAGAATTATTTATCTCAATTTTAATATATTTTCCTTTGCCTCTTAGGAACAGTATTGTTATTGGTGGTTTACTTATTATTATTATTTTCCTGGCTTTGGTCAAATAGCTCAAAAAGTTGCTGACCAAAAATGCTATGAATTTGCATGCCACAACTAGAGCATCAGTAATAATTATTATAATTATTGTTGTTGTTATTATTATTATTATTATTATTATAAGGCTATGCAGGCTGATGGACCTAAGGATGGATGGGCCTATGATTAAAGTGGATAGGTCCCTATCTGATACCTCGTAGGTCTATTCAATGTTCAGGTTAGGCTAGTTTAGAGATTAGCAAGATCCGACTATATAGTGACAATAACATGTGAATCAACCAGTCTTTACAGCTCTTCCCAGAAGATCATGGCGAAAAAGCGTTCTATGTAACTACAGTTGACAGACTTGACTTGCGATGTGCAACACCAGGTGGGGGCGCTGTTTTCAGGAGTTCAACACCAGGAGGGGGCGCTGTTGCTGTTTTCAACAGTTCCACGTTTGGTTTGGGTCCAACAAGTATTTATGTCACTTCCTCTTGCGTTAGAAGTGATTAGCCACGAGAAGACCTCAGAGGGACTGTACGTCAAGGTAGGCTAGCAACAACATACATCATTTATCATATCGAATGGCACATATACTTTCACCTTGGGCAATCGTTGTATGATTATACATATCCTCGTTTTGTTATTAGCTAGCTACTGTTGGTGTAGTTGGTGTTTAACTAAGTTAAAAGACATGTGGAACCGGGCGAAGGCTAGCCGCTAGCTAGCTGTTGGCCGCGCCTTGGCTTTTCCTGTTTTTGTCTAGATTGGGTTACTTTCCGAGGAGGGCGACGAGGATATAAACACCGATGGGTTTGACAACAGGTTACGAATTGTGTCTTGGTTTTGGCGTCAGTAAGACAGAGCTAAGAGGAGAATAATTGCTGTCTCGGCTTGTTGTCCTATGTAGGCCATGGCTCGCGGGCAGCAGAAGATCCAGTCCCAACAGAAGAACGCCAAGAAGGCAGCAGACAAGAAGAAGGCAGGAGCCCCCGACCAGAAGACCACGGCCAAGGCTGCCCTGGTCCACTCCTGCCCCGTCTGTCGGGTGAGTCGAGATCGAGACCGGATGTGCCTGTGTGTTTCGTGGCAGGTTCTCATGAATTGGGAGATATGGTGCGCTTCTAGGATGTTTGCATTGTACATTGCTTCTGCCAACGAAATTGAAGTAGGTTGTAAACGTCCTGTATTCTCCCAACTCTCCCATCTTAGACGCAGATGCCTGACCCGAAGACATTTAAGCAGCACTTTGAGAGCAAGCATCCCAAGTCCCCAATGCCTGCAGAGCTGGTGGATGTGCAGGCTTAAGTGACCTACCACTGGGGTAAGATGCATTGGCTGTAACGTGAATGTGGATTTGCTGTGATCATTATAATATTTTTTTAATAAATTATCTTTTATGTTACGATCCACAGACACTCAATGACCATCATTTGAATGCTGAAACTACGACTGAATGACGTTGAAGGACAAACACTGGGACCCCCCAGCGCTATTGGACATGGATTAGGGGGGGGGGGGGGTGTAACAATTATCTAAAAGGGGGCAAAAGCGCACCAGCACCTCATCTCCATCTTTATTTTGGGTAACATCAGAAAACATCTTTCTCACCATCTTATTTTCCACACTGAGGTAGACCCCCCCCCCTCACTATCATGGCTCCAGATCACCCAGACTCCTCTGAAACTTCTCTACAGACACCTGGTTTTCCCTAGACTGCTTCCTTCACGTGTGCTTGATGGAACACTTCATGTTCAATGACACTTTGAAAAAGTGTTGTCGTGTTGCTGTTTTTTGCTACCTGGCTAACCTGTGTAATGATGTCTGCCTACTTTTCTCCTGCAACATGTTTTGTATATTCCCCCCCACCCCTCAGACAGCACATGCTCTAGATCATTTCAAGGTGAGAATGGAGAACTGTCTGAAGGAAGGAAGTAGCCCCATGGACTGATACTATGTTGTGTTTTGGTCTTTGTATGCTTGCATAAGGAACAAGAAAAATGTGTAATGTTTGATCCACATTGTTGTTACCTTTGTTGCATTTTACCATTTCAAATAAATTGAGTTATATATTGAAATCATTCCTCTGCCCAGTTGATCCATTCTAAAGTAAAGTTAAACTATATGAGGGAATAGTTCCTGGTGGTGTGGGTGACATGTGTCAACGCTATGCGACTGACCAGGTGGTGCTGTCAGACTCTGGCATCGGCTTCTGTTTTTCAACCTCTCAGACACATTTCTTTTTCTATTATTATATATGCGAGATATAGCTGTACATGTTGGTGTTTTTAGAGATCTTTAACAGGAATTATGACGCTGAAATACTAGACACCCCCCTCCCTAGAAATCTGGGTGGAGTTTCCCCAACAACTTTGTAGCACCAAGATTATCTGGAGTCCCATGTCAAGACGGATGTAAGATGGTCTTGGTGCTGTTGATGAGGACTGTATGAGACCAATGTAAATAAACGATTTTATCATTGTTTCTAAACATGTACGGGTTAAAAGTATAATTGAAATAATCTAAAACAACTGTGGTTATTCATAGTTAAATAAATACAACATGGTCGTTCATTATTGGGTTGAATAAGTCATTCTTTATACACAGAAATATGGACAACAAAATGGATGAGTAGTTGATTATACTTAACAGCTTTAGATTTCATACTTGGTATTACAGCGAAGGATGATATAGCCCAGGTTCTGAAATAGATATGAATGGTTACATGAAGGAAGTAGGGAGTTTTGTCAGTCCATTATCAGATGTACAGGGGATACAATGGCTGTTGTTTATAAATCTACTTTATTTTTATTTTATTTTATCACACTCCACCTCCAAATATTTGATTGGGCCATATTCTTAATCAACATCTTACAAGATAGTTGCCATCAACTATAGCTTAACTCACTAATTGCCAAAGATTTCCGAAACACTCACCACCTAGAGTGCCAAGTGTTTTATGTGGTATTTACCTAAGGCACAATACTTTGATTGGCTCCAAAATGAAGCATCATCATTTATGCATTCTTGGTGAATAATGTCACCCTGTGGCACTCTAGAACGTTGACAATTATGGGTGACTTTATTCACCGTTGGCACTAAATGACTTAATTAAGTTACCCAGTTTATATATTTTGGGGAAAAAGTGATGGTAAAAAACATTTGGAATATGGTCTCATGGTGTGAAATAGCTTAAACAGGTAGGCTACAGTAGCATGAGTGTCACAGGCAGGTCTTATAGGTGGCACCGCGTCCTTATCTACTCTGTCACGTGCGTAAACGTGCCACGAGCTACAGAGGCCGTCCCGATATGATCCCATCATACGGCACAACGAGACAACGCCACAGTGCCTCTGAAATAGAGACAGAGGGTCCGTTGACGTGCTTGACAGCCGAGACGCACGCATAGCCTTTTTGATGGACACACAAACCGATTATAGCGGTAGAGAGATCTGTTTTTCACCGCGACACCTCGCACGTGTGCAGGACGCAGCGCTAGTGTCAGAGGCACCCGCAGGTCTTCACCACCATGTTGCGATGCTTCTTGAGTATGACGTTGTTGTTGTCGTCGTAGAACAGGACAGAGATGGGACTGAGCTTGGTGGGAGCGCAGCACGCTTTAGGAACCTCATCTGGCTTCAGGAGATGAACCTGCAATGGCAGAAAACAAACACTTCTTCACACACGCACACACTCACCATCTCTCCTCGCCTTCTTAAAATGAATTGGAGAAGATAATAATAATAATAACTTTTGATTTGTATAGCGCTTAGATGGATCTGATCAGATCAAAGCAATAGCTCACAGATTTCTATCAATCTCAAAGTTATATGAACAATGTCTGTTTGCAAGGGGAAATTAAGGAACAATCTCTCTAACATTGATGCTGGTTAGGGTAGGGGAACAGTCTCTAACATTGATGCTCTGTGCATACGGACCACTAGCTGGATCATGGCATGGTTGGTGGCGTTCATACAGGAGCCCAGGGGGTACAGACATTCTCCATCACAGTAGAAGGCAGAGTAGCCTGTCGGAGCCAACACCCAGTCCTAGTGGGGAGACAGAACACATCAGATGACAATGACAACAAGGACTTTTCCCACATCCGTAACATGGGCTTGGTCATGTGACTTGGTCACCTCTTCGGTCGATTAATTCCTTCCCTTTAATAATACTAATTGTATCGTTGGAAAGCCTGATTAGTCACCTTTACAACGAGGTACAACTTGTAAGGATCATGCATTCGTGGAATGAGCAACACAGCTAAACGTGTGGGTAGCGGCCCAAAAGAATGTGCCAAAATCCCCTGCAATATTCTTCATTTCCGAACTTCTTTTGAGGAGTTTATATTGCAGGAGTGAAACCAAACCGAAGCTCACCTTCCACCCCAGGTCACTGAAGCTGACGTACAGCTCATGTTTCTTACACGCCTGGCGCCCGCTGGTGGCGTGGCTGTGGTCTGAAAGGGAAAAGCGGTGCAGTCTATTAGCTGAAAATAGAGTGGCCCACTACACCCAGATAACAACATGACTACTATAATGGCGCTTTTCCACTATCGGTCCGGCTCGGTTCGGCTCGGTTCGGGTCGGCACGCTTCGGCACGCTTTTGAACAGTTCTGGTTTTCCACCATACACAACAGACCAGGAATGAGTAGGAGGAGTAGGCGATAGTAGGCGGAGTTACGCGTCATAAAAGCGCGCTATGGTGGTGACGTATATTTTCACGAGACACAACACAGCCACCACAATAGCAACATGGAGGAACTTGAAGCTATCGTATACTTTTTCCTCGGCATGTGGTATATTATTAACTGGTGGTTTTTTGGAGAGAAATAGAAAGAGAGAGAGGAAGCTATGTACACATAATAAAGTCATGTTTTTTGAACCCTTAAAACCACTGCCTTCACTTGTCTGCTTTATGAACTGTAGTATCATTGTGTGCCGTGTTATTCACGGGCAAACACGGTGCCCTTTGCGGGTTAATAACTGTGATTTACCGTGGGTTAGGAGAACAATTCAAACGTGTCCGGATAGGGGAGAGGACAGGGAATCCAAAACCATTTGAATGGTGTCGATACAACACTCCTATCACGGTCGACACAGCGCGGAGCGAATTCCCTGGTAAAACGTTTCTCTCCCCCCGCTGTCAATGGGAGTTTAAACCAGCAGGCGCGGTGCTGCGAGCAGCAGCGGGTGAACTCCCGGTTCATTGAGTTTACGGTTAAAAGCATATCTTCTCGGGGTGTC
Source organism: Nansenia antarctica (assembly GCF_963989245.1). Taxonomy (NCBI): domain Eukaryota; kingdom Metazoa; phylum Chordata; class Actinopteri; order Argentiniformes; family Microstomatidae; genus Nansenia; species Nansenia antarctica. The sequence goes on from NC_137690.1 coordinate 42,982,506, forward strand.
AGCGCGGTGGTTAAGGGCTCAAAATGACCGTATACCGATGGTGAAGTTAGCAAAGGAGTATTGTGTTTGTACCACCTCCATAGCCGGTGTTATTCACGGGCAAAGACGGTGCATAATAGCGATTTTTGTAAATAATGCTTGTTGTAAATAAAAGCTTGTTGTAAATAAAATGCTTGTTGTAAATAAAAGTTCTATGATGCATTGAAATGACATTAAACTAAGATAATACGATGGTCAGCATAATTTTTCGAATCTTTATTAATAAGCTATTACAGAAACTGTAGTGACATTTTCCAAGAGCGAATGTGGTATTTAAAGATGGCGGTTAGCGAAGAAATCTATGAACATGGGATGACGATTTCCATTGACCAATCAACGGTGTGCAGCGTCACACGTCACACGCAGCCTGGCAAAAAGGTACTATTCGGCCCTATGGTTCCTGCTCACGATGGGTAGCTAAAGAAGCGACCCGACCCGACCCGACCCGACCCAGGCCGACAAATGGAAAAGCGCCAAAGAAGCAGGCCAGCCCGGGCTGACCCGGGTCAGCCCTCTAGTGGAAAAGCCCCATAAGATGTCAACGGGATAGTTCAATCATTCCTTGTCGTCTACGGGCTAGGAAGAGACTACAATCCACTCGGATTTCTAAATATTCATTTAGAATTAGACATATAACACATTTATTATGGGTGTCAATAGTACTTTAATCAAATGGATCCATTCCTTCATGTTAGAAAGAGAACAGCAAGTGAAAGTCAATGGAACACTGTCAGTGACTAAACACTGCAGTACAGGTGTCCCCCAAGGTTGCGTTCTGTCTCCATATCTTTTCTCAGTATACACCAACGACTGTAAAAGTAACCACCCAAGCAACCATATTATAAAATATGCTGACGACACTGCAATTCTAAGTCTCCTTGATAAAGATACAGACCCCTCGGTGCTCCATGATGAGATTAATATATTCACTAAATGGTGCGACAGCAACCATCTCATCTTAAACCCCACCAAAACTCAGGAGGTTGTGTTAGACCCAAGGCAGGTAACTGACCATGAGCCTGTGGTCGTTAAAGACCAAACAATCATCCAGGTGCCCTCTTATAAGTACTTAGGTATTCAGTTAGACAACCATCTCTGCTGGAATACACACTTAGACAGCTTATGTAACAAACTACAGCAGAGGCTTTATCACCTGAGGCGACTCAGACTTTATGGGGTGAGAAAGCAGATCATGAGAATTTTCTATCAGTCCATTGTTGAAAGTGTAATCAGATATGGAATAATTGTGTGGTTTGGCAACTTAACTGTACAACAAAAAAACAGACTAGTCAGCATTCACAAAACAGCTATGAAAATTGTAGGTGAAAGAGACTATGTGATCCTAAATAAACTATATGAAAAAGCTGTCCTGGACAAGGCTAACAAGATAATCGCAGACCCCCAACATCCGCTCTCCACAGAATACGAAATTCTCCCCCTAGGTAGAAGGCTTCGCATGCCAAGATGTAACTATAAGCTCTTAAAACTATCATTTGTCCCATTCTCCATTAAACTAATCAATTCTCTCAAGCAGAAACGATGATTAGGACATGATCACCAGCACCTGCACTTTATCTTAGACACCACTTGAAGGGCCATGTGCAATATTCGAAAACACCACTTGAAGGGTTATGTGCAATATATATTTATACCAAATGATGCCATGTCCAGGTGGAAACTGCTGCCAATGTCACTCAATGTTTGTTGCTGTCCTGTTGTTTACTTTGTCTACTGTATGTTGTATGTATCGTCACTGTTGCACTTGAAGCATGAAAGTACCATGCCCAAGACAAATTTCCCCTCGGGGACAATAAAGTACAATCAATCAATCAATCAATCAATATTTCTCCCCCGACAACTCCATCCTGCTGCCACTCCAGTCTTGGTGTTGTGTGCCCCTCACCGTGGATACTGGGTACGGGCAGGTCGTATTTGGTCTTCTTTTTGCGGGGGTTGGGTCTCAGAGCCCGCGGGGGGCGACAGGGGGCCTGGCTGGCTCTGAAGAAGGTCACCATGAAGGGCTGTTTGGAGCGGGGTCCCCTACGACCCACCAGCCCCACCCACCCAGCAGACAGGGACCGGTCTGAGACAGAGACAGGATGGTTTGGGTTTGGGTCGGAGAAATACCCCACCAGTTAACAAAATGAAAAATTTCAGATATTGTACTGGGGGGGCAGTATTCTGGCTAAAACGTCTGCTTCCAGTTGTAATGTAATACATTTTGTATTTATAATGTAATAAAAACCAATAATGTAATACAAATGTTGAGCGAACAACATAAACATAATAACAGACCTTTAGAGATTAATTATGATACATATCTTTTCACAATCATGGGAGAAAAGTGTTGTTTATATCTGGGTCAATGACGGATAAGGTTTTCAGAAGTGCAAACGTTTAAAAAGTTTAATGATGTATAACACATTTTCCATTAATAATATATTTTATATTTAGCACCCAAAGATTTCTGGTTGTACCGAATGATAATTTTTTGGTTGTACCGAATGATTTTCTTCAAGTAAACAGTTAAAACAGGCACATGTTTAGCTACTTATGTGAGAACTTGAGCTTGAACTTGGCAACATAAGAATTCATATTAAATATGTCTTTCTAAGATATTTCAACATTTTCAGTGTGTTTTAGCGGTTGTACCGAATTATGTGATATTTGGGGACATTCATAACAGGGAGCGGAAAAGTGAATTTATCAAACATTTAAGAGAGAGCTGGCTACTTTTCTTCTCACTCAGAGGGTCTGCTCCAGGGGTCTTAATCATATCCTGTCACATGATGATTATCAGTTGATTTGATCCAAAATGGTGCCTTGAAATTGGTTGCTCCGAATGATATTAGTGAAATAAGTTTTTGGTGACAAAAGTGATTTGAGGATTTGATTTCTACATAAAAATCCTTAAACATTTTGCAGTATATTGTTATAAACCCTTGTAAAATCATGCCAGAATGTTTATATAATAGTTGTAATATCATTTTAGATATTTTAATGGCACATTAATTAGCTGGTTGCATTTGTGTTCGGACGGTTGTACCGAATGACTTTTCAACCCTTTAAAGAGCTGAAAGTGCCTGAATTTGTAACAAATCACCATACACACTTTGTGTATTCAATAAAGGAGAGCAAATAGTGTTAGTTAACATAATGTATATATATATTAATTGTTAATTTTAGAAAATATTACATTCGGACACAAAATGTACACATCACGTCATTGACCCATCTATGGATTTATGGAAGTGTATGAGGGCACACTGCATCAGGACCCAACCCTGGTTTAACTAGTGACCAACCCTGGTTTAACTAGTGACCAACCCTGATTTAACTAGTAATCAACCCGAAATCATTACTTATAGAAGTCGGCAGCAATTGTTGAAAAGTTCAACACGACAAAATAAAGCACAATGTGTGAGAGGATCCGAAACAACAAGCATGGCATTGTGTAACAGTTCCCCCTAGTGGTTAGGAGTGGCAGCTCACCCTCCTCTGTCTCCACATAGAGCCGGATGCCCAGGTTACTACGGGGGTGCAGTAGCCAGCGGTTGCTGGCCGAGGTCACATCAAAGGCCAGCCAGCCCTCCTGGCCCGCGGGGACCGACTGCATGTCCATCAGCACCAGCTCTGGTTCTCTAAGAGGAGGAGAGGAGGAGAGGAGGAGAGGAGGAGAGGAGTCGGCCACATCAGAACACTCCTGTCAGAGTCACTTGGAACGAGGGTTCAGAAGGAGAGGGAGGGAGTGTGGAGGCAATAGTGAGTTAACACGCTGAGAGCCACTGTATAGAGAGACACTGTATAGAGAGCCACTGTATAGAGAGCCACTGTATAGAGAGCCACTGTATGTTATTC
>NC_137690.1:42991402-43006402 GCF_963989245.1 Nansenia antarctica
AGTCAGGGCTGTAATCGCTCCCAGCTGCTGTCTCTCACACACACTGTCCTGTCCGCTGGCCCTGAAGTGGGTCTGACTGATAGGGTGTGTCTGTCCTATAGGCTAACGTTTGATTTCCAACATGCAGAGAGAGAGAGAGAGAGAGAGAGAGAGAGCTATATGTGGAAACATGTCTAGATTGGGCATCCATCACGGGGTAGTTCAGTGTATCATATCGTGCCAACATCATATCCGTGGAAATATGAAATGGAGTAGATTGAGATGACAAGAACATATGCCTAGCTACAAAGCCACACCTAACGCAAGCGTGACAGTTTATGTTTGGAGGAACTTTGGACATTCGTTGTATCGTCGCTGAGAAAATAAATGGCTGTCCAAGAACAGAGGAATACAAAAAACACTATGGTCAGAGATCATTATCTCACTATGGTCAGAGATCATTATTTCACTATGTACACTAACATCTGGAGGGAGATCCCATATTACATTAGAAACACAACCGGCAAAGGCCTAGAAACACCATCCGATGGAAGGACACCTGCAACCATTGACCCAAGTCACATATACCATCTTACTCACTTGTAGTGTTGTGTAGCTGTTTATGTTTTGCATTTGTCTTGCTTCTGTTCCTGCTTTTTCTTTTGTATTGTTTATGTGATTGTGTGTTTTTTGTGCTGTAGAACAGGAACCTGCTGTTAAAACCGGTCTGAACTGAGTCAGGCCAGTCTAAATGGAACACACATTTAGAACATCTGTAATGTTACTTTTAATATTTTCCTGTATAATAATAATAAAGAAAATGAAGAATAATGTTCCCACGGTGCGGCGGTCTGAAGCCAGGAGAGGAGGAGTAGGAAGGAAACGATCGGGAAAAGGATGTTTAGTTTTGAAGCTGTGACGGATAAACATCAGGATTAGGCCTGCTGTACGGCACAGGAAACCCTGGAGAGACTGACTGTTGCCAGGTTGGTTAGGGGGGGGGGGGGGGTTAGGGTTGACAGGTTGGAGTGGTCTCCCCATGGCGAGGTTATAGTTGCCAGGTTGGTTAGGGGGGAGGTTAGTGTTGCCAGGTTGGCCATGGGGAGGTTAAGGTTGCCAGGTTGGTAAGGGGGGAGGTTAGGGTTGCCAGGTTGGTTAGGGGGGGAGGTGAGTGTTGCCAGGTTGGCCATGGGGAGGTTAGGGTTGCCAGGTTGGCCATGGGGAGGTTAGGGTTGCCAGGTTGGCCATGGGGAGGTTAGGGTTGCCAGGTTGGCCATGGGGAGGTTAGGGTTACCAGGTTGGCCATGGGGAGGTTAGGGTTGCCAGGTTGGCCCTCGATGGACCACAACATCTAAAGACCACCTCCGTCTCACACACACACCTCCGTCCCACACACACACACCTCCGTCTCACACACACACACTCACCTCCGTCTCACACACACACACACCTCCGTCTCACACACAAACACCTCCGTCTCACACACACACACTCACCTCCGTCTCACACACACACCTTCATCTCACACACACACTCACCTCCGTCTCACACACACACACACACACACACTCACCTCCGTCTCACACACACACACACACACCTCCGTCTCACACACACACACACACACATTCGTCTCACACACACACACACACACATCCGTCTCACACACACACACTCACCTCCGTCTCACACGCACACACACACCTCCGTCTCACACACACACTCACCTCCGTCTCACACACACACACACTCACCCAGGTTGACGAAGCTCATCACCGTGTCGGCCTCGCTGACCACCGTGCCCAGGGGCGGTGTGTGCGTGCTGAGCGTGGGCAGCGCCGCGTGGCTGACGTGGTGACTCAACCCGTCCAGACCGCCGCCGCCCCCGAACCCCAGCCCCCCCCCTCCCAGCCCCCCTACCCCTCCCAGGGCGAACCCGTTGGCCTCGTCCCCCCCCTCGGCCGCCACGGCGTGGTACAGGTCCAGCATGAAGAGCGGCGCCGAGGAGGGGGGCCGCAGCGGGGGGTGGGGTCTGGGCCGGCCCGGCAGGCCCAGGATGGACAGGATCTCCCGCTGCATCTCCTTCTTCTCACGGCCGCTGAGGCGGCGGAAGCTGGAGTGGACCACCGCCTCGGCCTGCTGCCCCCACAGGCTCAGCAGCAGGGGTACCAGAAGCAGGGCCGTGCGGACCAGAGGGAGCCGCTGTTGTTGTCGTCTGCACGCTGCCTTGTTGTTGTTGTTGTCGTTGTTGTTGTTGTTGTTGGCGGCGTGGCTGCGCCGTGTTCTGGCGTACAGGCAGGTGTGGCCGTACGTCGTTCTAGACTCGTCCGAGCGCTCTGAGGTGCTCTGGGAGGGGAGGTCCGAGATGTCCTCTGCCATCGCTGGGTGGGCGGGTGGCTGGGTGGTTGTTCTGTTGGCTCTACTGTCGGAACACGTTCTAGGTTCTCTCTCTGATCCCTGTCGTCGCAGATTCGCTAACTCCTTTAGACGTGGGGAGGTTGAAGCCCTACTAGCCACGACCCACCATGAGAGGCTGTGAGTGTGTCCTGGTTCGATGAGAGAGAGAGAGAGAGAGACTTGACTATGTTGTACCTTACTGTTTGTCTTTTATGTAGGACAGAACAGTCACAAACAAATGCACAAATGCTCATCGATTTATGTGCTATGTGTTTTGTGGTAGACACCGAGGGATATGTTTACGTCTCTCTCTCCTTCCCTTCCCTGCTCTAACCCCGTCTACTACTTTAATCTCCAAACCACCGCTTTCTTCCTCCTCTACCTTGACTAGACTCTATTCATGCGACACACAGAGAGAAAAAAAAAGAGTGAGACCGCATAATTACGACTTGGCATATTCAAGTGTTTGGTTGAAAAACAAACAATGCTTTGAAGAAGTAACCTTGGAGAAGGTTGAAAGCAGGAAAGTAAAGGGCAGGTACTATCAAGCTCTCTACAGGGTGAAATTTGAGATCCGACCTAAATTATGAGATAGGGTTTCAGTCTAATCAGTCTTTAAAAGGATAACAAGGGAAACTCCACACCTGCTGTGCCTCAAACTCAGTTCCCTGTCAAGCAAGAACTTGGTCCCAGGTAAAGACTTCAGCGGATGAAGCTAAATTCCACGGCTCTCAATCAGTCATATTTCATAAATCCAGGATTCTTGGGGACTTTTTATCCATTCAAGACTCTAGTTATTTCTGTCTCCACTTTTCTTGCTCGTTGAAAAAGGAAATTCCCCCCCAAAACAAGTTCTTGTGTGGTTATCCTTGGAAAATGGATGTAAGGCTTTAGTGAGTCTCCCGTGCCTTGTGAAGGTTAAATAGTCACTCTGCAACCAAGAGATGATTCCCCCGACGTACAGCAGAACACCTGGTCCAGATGGAGCCCGACATCAGTGTGTGTCGGAGTGTGTGTGTCAGAGCGTTAGTGAGCTCTGGGAGTGCGTATCTCATCTGAGTGAGTTGAACACAGCTCCATCAGCCAGAGGGAGTGTCCCATGTTCCTGCTCTCTCTCTCTCTTGCTCTCTCCCTCTCTCTACCCACATCCTCTTCCAACTCTCCTCCCTCCCAATGGGCTCTTTTAACATGTCTTTCTCACTCTCCCTCCGTTTTGTCTTTTCATAACCACTTCCTTTCAAGTCTAAATAGATGGAATGGACATGGAAATTATTACATATATTAGATTTTTTTCCCCATTTAGAAATGCATACCTTGAATGGGTTGTCTGGACCACATCAGCACACAAACACTGACAACTCCAAGCATCAGCAAGCCTAAATCCCACCTGTGTGTTTTAGCTGTGGGCTGGGAGGCCAGCGAACCACCGGCGAACCGTCAGTGACTTGCCAAAACCAGAACAACAAGATGAGGAATCCTCCTGTCCGGACAGCAGGTGAACACCAGTCAGAACCGGTGCTCTCTGAATGGGCTATTTGTTTTTTCCTGCTAAAACATGCGTCAGTCTTCATGACATTTTCAGTTTGACTGCAGCACAGTGTGTGTGTGTGTGGCGAGTGTTCTAGGAAAGGATTTAGAGGGGAAATGACAAACATCAAATATAGTATTCAGGGTCCGTGCCATGCCAGCTTGTGTTTGCGCTCAAACTTCAAAGCGCCCTGCGACTCTGTGGTCACCCGGAGAGGCTCGTAGAAGAACGGCCAAACCAAACCCACCGCCATCTTGTCTTCGGGTCAGGGAGTCTGAAATGCCAGGAATTCAACATTTCTCTCTATGTTGTTTTTCTTTCCCCACAGTGTCGAGGGAGAAGGGGAGGACAGGAGAGATGGGGGGGGGGGTGGGGTGGGTTAGGCAGGAGTCTGGAGAACATGATGGAGTGTGTGAGTCAGGTCTGTCGTCGGAGGGAGGTGAGGCGAGGTGGCGAGGACGACCAGGGGACGGTGGGAGAGGATGTGAGTGGGTTTGACTGTTTGTATGTAAACACAGACACACAGCTGCAGAGGACTGTACAAAACCAAGCCCTTATCCGCCCCTGTGGAACCACCGAATAAACAGGGCAATTCTCTCTCACACACACGTTCATTTAGAGATAGATTCAGAATTGTGTGCTCCGCTTGTAGCTTCCGCTAACACAAACACACACGCGAGACATATGCACACACAAAACAGACAGACACACGCACACACACACTCAGATACACATGTAAGCCAAGCTGCCAGACTCTCAGCCACTGTGTGAGCAGAGCATGAGATGGTCCTAATGTGTTTCCATAGCAGTGGAAACACGCCCAGCCTGACCACAGCCCCTCCCTGGGAGATGCTCTGGGTGTGTCCTTATCTCTGGAGAAGGTAATTGTACCCTGCCCCGAATTACCCAGACATTTCCGGGTGAGCACTGGGGGGACACAGTAGTTGTCTACAGACCCTCACAAAGACACACACACACACGTACACATACACAAATGCACATATGCCACACACACACACACACACACACACACACACACACACACACACACACACACACACACCCCAAACCTAGGCATACACACACCCAAACCCAGGCATACGCACACACGTCAGTGGCGTAGCGGACGGGCCCGCCACTGGTTTTTGGTGGATTTAGAAGTTTTTAGATTGGTTAGGTTGGAAATTCTCAATCCCATCTGGCAACCCTTAGCGGAGAGTCTACAGCGTGTATGTTTACAGATATCGCGCTGCTGTGCACACCACACTTTGTTAAAAGAAATAAAGCTTGTACTTTTCTACTTAATACATGCTACTGATGTAGTCTACCATTTGGTTTTAGCTATTGCTCTCACTTGTTTGTAGCTTTTGCTAAGTCAAGCATTTAGAATGTAGAGTGCATATTGCGAAATTTCGCAACGTCAATAACGCATCGGCATCTAAAAAACGCACGTTTTTTTTTTTTTTTTTTACTCCGTTGCGAAAGGCCCCCCACCGCCACCTTGCGGGGGGCCCCCGGGATTTTGCGCTACGCCACTGACACACGTGTACCTTAGACTTACAAGTTCAACATCATAAAAACACAAATAGATGACAACAGATGTTTTTAATGCAAGCATATTTTTTAATACAAAAGGAGAACAAAAAAAGGTTTATAATCTTTGTTTTCGTTTTTAGGATCTGTCTTTCACACAGTTGACTTCTACCCACCCATCCTCCATGTTGTCTTCAACACACTGAGAATAACACGGCATCGAAAGGTGTATTTTCCTCCTAGACCTCAATACCACCCCCATGAGACAATAAATAAATAAAAATATCACCGTAGGATGTCATATATCTTTCAGTTCTTCAGCTATCACACTGAGACAGGAACACGTGTGCTACCATCAGAGACACACGCCATGGAGGGAGAATATTGAGGGGGGAAGTCCCCTCCCATCGGCCTCTCAATTCCCCCGGCATCCATATTTGTGGTTTTTCTTGTCATGATCTGGGAGTTGTAGTCATTAGCAAAAAAAGGCTGCCATTAGAATCAGTCATTTTCCTAGTGTGAAGTTATGAAGTAGTAGAAACACATAAACAATGTTCAAAAAGAAGAGCAGACATTTTTCCTTGGTACAAAAGATTCATGATTCCATAATTCTTAATACTAATAATTCTCCAAGGTGATATGATACGGAGCTGAAAAATAAATATGCATTTTCTTAAGCTAGAAAAAAAAATCATAAACCCAAAAAAAACCAAGTACAACAGGATTATAAATTAACCAGAACAAAGGAAAAAATACTTTCACAAATTAAATCTTTGCATACAGTGACGCAAGTGGATGACCTGTTTTTTGTAACTCGTGACTAATAACACATGTACACACGCACGCACGCACGCACGCACCACGCACGCACACACACACACACACACACACACACACACACACACACACACACACACACACACACACACACACACACACACACACACACACACACACGTGTTCCAGGGAAAACAAAGTGGAATTACAGCGGTACAGACTGTCAAGAGTGCGCTGGTCGTCAATCATGAAATCGGGAAATTGGGAGTTAAGAGTCACTTAAAATGGAGTTACAAAGTCACAAAGCCACTTCATTGTCACCTATTGTCATGTAATTGCTGTTAGTCAAGTGCCACTAAAAGGTAGTCTAGCCACCAGAAATATGAGCACTAGCCTCTGAAACACAGTTACGCACTTACACACTTGAAGGACAATGTGACGAACCCACCCGTCCATTCCAATGAACACATGATCCACACCCTCAAACATTCCAGTGGTGGTGAGGACTTTGCAGTGTGTGTGTGTGTGTGTGTGTGTGTGTGTGTGTGTGTGTGTGTGTGTGGAGCTCCCTCAGCGTTAGCACCACTACCACAGTCCCCTGGGCTTTGAGGTTTCGGCAGTTAGCTCGAGGCAGGAAGTGGTCAGAGCTCCTTTCTTCCCACATGCTGAGCGGTGCTGTCTGTCTGTCTGTCTGTCTGTCTGTCTGTCTGTCTGTCTGTCTGTCCGTCTGCTGGGAGCTACAATGTCCCTGACCCACAAAACTGCTGAAGTGTCATTTCTCTTCCAACCCCATTCTGGGAGAGAGAGGAGAAGGAGGAGGAGGAGGAGGAGGAGGGGGGGGGTCAGAAGATGGCAGTCATTGCATATTTTAGTTTTTGACTCATGGTGAGGGCACAGTTACCCACAATCCCAAATGACCCTAATTCCAGTTCTTCGGAATGCCGTTCTCCAGCGTTGTCAGTCATCGCAGCTCTCCTCCCTCGCCACCTCAGAGTGTGTACAGTATGTGTATTTCACTTGGTGTGTGTGTCAGTGTGTATACATAAAGCAGTAACAAGGCTCTACCTAAGACCACAACTTCTAAAAGTTCAGGTAAAAGTAAAGGACAGAAATGTATAACACAAATAAGGCAGCATTATGTTTGTTGGTTGGTTGGTTGGTTGGTTGGTTGTCAATCGGAACGGCTGTGGTTCCCAGCGGAGGCCATCTTGTTTTAGAACCTTCTAGAACAGTCTGGAATAGTCCCATGCAGGAGAGGGCGCAGGGGACTGGAAGGCAAACTGGGATCATTTTATTACATTATTTTATTTTTAAAGGGGAAAGTGAAAGTTCTTGGTTAAGTGCACAAACCTGGTCCAGAACCTAGGCTAGACCCCCCCCCCCCCCTAACACCGCCCTACCCTAACCCCCACCCAGTCAGTGTTTCTGAAGTGAAGTGAAGAGAGGGAAAGTGTAGAAAGAGTGAATTCTCTCTCCTCTATCTCCCTCTCTCCTCCATACAGTGAAGTTTCGCTTGTCTCTGGAAACCGAGTCACATGCAAGTCCTCTACGGTTGGACGTCTGAATCACGTGATCCACCCAATACTGCCTCTCCAGAACCACCCCACCGCAGGAACCTCACTCTCCCAGTGGGAACGTCCATTCTTACTCCTTCCTTCTAGCTTCTAGTCTCTGGACGTCTTTTCTCTCTCTTTCTTGAGTGGTCGCCGGCCCCCTGGTGGTGGAGATGCGGAACTCATCTCATCGGTCTCGATCTTAATCGGTGCGTGGAGGGTGGGGACGGGGGGGACGGGGGAACAGGGGGCTATTTCTTCCCCGCGGGGGTCTTTGGGCTGGCCGTCTTCTTGGAGATGGTGGGGATCTTGGAGGGCTTGGCGGAGCCGGGGGTCCGGCGGGGGGTGTCGGAAGTGTCGGAGCAGGCTGAGCGGGTCTCCAGAGCCTCCGAGGCATCCGAGGCGTCACTGCCCCGCCTGCTGCTGGCCCGACTCCCCGCACGACTGGCTGGACCGCTCACTGACGACGGGGTACGCTTAGGATCTGGAGGAGAGGAGGAGAGGGAGGAGAGGAGGAAAGGAAAGAGGGAGGAGAGGAGGAGGAGGAGAGAGAAGTAGAGGGAGGAGAGGAGGAGGAGAGAGAAGTAGAGGGAGGAGAGGAGGAGGAGATTGAAGTAGAGGGAGGAGAGGAGGAGGAGAGAGAAGTAGAGGGGGAGGGGGGAGGAGAGAGAAGTAGAGGGGGAGGGGGGAGGAGAGAGAAGTAGAGGGGGAGGGGGGAGGAGAGAGAAGTAGAGGGAGGAGAGGAGGAGGAGAGAGAAGTAGAGGGGGAGGGGGGAGGAGAGAGAAGTAGAGGGAGGCGAGGAGGAGGAGAGAGAAGTAGAGGGAAGAGAGGAGGAGAAGAGAGAAGTAGAGGGGGAGGGGGGAGGAGAGAGAAGTAGAGGGGGAGGGGGGAGGAGAGAGAAGTAGAGGGAGGAGAGGAGGAGGAGAGAGAAGTAGATGGAGGAGAGGGGAGGAGAGAGAAGTAGAGGGGGAGGGGGGAGGAGAGAGAAGTAGAGGGGGGAGAGGAGGAGGAGAGAGAAGTAGAGGGGGAGAGGAGGAGAAGAGAGAAGTAGAGGGGGAGGGGGGAGGAGAGAGAAGTAGAGGGGGAGGGGGGAGGAGAGAGAAGTAGAGGGGGGAGAGGAGGAGGAGAGAGAAGTAGAGGGGGGAGAGGAGGAGAAGAGAGAAGTAGAGGGGGGAGAGGAGGAGAAGAGAGAAGTAGAGGGAGGAGAGGAGGAGGAGAGAGAAGTAGAGGGGGGAGGGGGGAGGAGAGAGAAGTAGAGGGGGGAGGGGGGAGGAGAGAGAAGTAGAGGGGGAGGGGGGAGGAGAGAGAAGTAGAGGGGGAGGGGGGAGGAGAGAGAAGTAGAGGGGGAGGGGGGAGGAGAGAGAAGTAGAGGGGGGAGAGGAGGAGAAGAGAGAAGTAGAGGGAGGAGAGGAGGAGGAGAGAGAAGTAGAGGGGGGAGGGGGGAGGAGAGAGAAGTAGAGGGGGGAGGAGAGAGAAGTAGAGGGGGAGGGGGGAGGAGAGAGAAGTAGAGGGGGGAGAGGAGGAGAAGAGAGAAGTAGAGGGGGGAGAGGAGGAGAAGAGAGAAGTAGAGGGGGAGGGGGGAGGAGAGAGAAGTAGAGGGGGGAGAGGAGGAGAAGAGAGAAGTAGAGGGGGGAGAGGAGGAGAAGAGAGAAGTAGAGGGAGGAGAGGAGGAGGAGAGAGAAGTAGAGGGGGAGGGGGGAGGAGAGAGAAGTAGAGGGGGGAGGGGGGAGGAGAGAGAAGTAGAGGGGGAGAGGAGGAGAAGAGAGAAGTAGAGGGGGGAGAGGAGGAGAAGAGAGAAGTAGAGGGAGGAGAGGAGGAGAAGAGAGAAGTAGAGGGAGGAGAGGAGGAGAAGAGAGAAGTAGAGGGGGGAGAGGAGGAGGAGAGAGAAGTAGAGGGAGGAGAGGAGGAGGAGAGAGAAGTAGAGGGAGGAGAGGAGGAGGAGAGAGAAGTAGAGGGAGGAGAGGAGGAGGAGAGAGAAGTAGAGAGGGGAGAGGAGGAGGAGAGAGAAGTAGAGGGAGGAGAGGAGGAGGAGAGAGAAGTAGAGGGGGAGGGGGGAGGAGAGAGAAGTAGAGGGGGGAGAGGAGGAGAAGAGAGAAGTAGAGGGGGGAGAGGAGGAGGAGAGAGAAGTAGAGGGGGAGGGGGGAGGAGAGAGAAGTAGAGGGAGGCAAGGAGGAGGAGAGAGAAGTAGAGGGAAGAGAGGAGGAGAAGAGAGAAGTAGAGGGGGGAGAGGAGGAGGAGAGAGAAGTAGAGGGGGAGGGGGGAGGAGAGAGAAGTAGAGGGGGAGGGGGGAGGAGAGAGAAGTAGAGGGGGAGGGGGGAGGAGAGAGAAGTAGAGGGAGGAGAGAAGGAGGAGAGAGAAGTAGAGGGAGGAGAGAAGGAGGAGAGAGAAGTAGAGGGAGGAGAGGAGGAGATGAGAGAAAAGGTGTCTGAGTCCCACTTTCGTCCGACACAGAGTTAAAGACCGTAAAGACCATAAAAACAGGTATCACACTGTAAAAACAGGTATCATACTGTAAAAACCAATTAGTCGCGAAAACAAAACTTGGATGAAATCAAAAAAACTACGGAGGTTGGAGAGGAGAGAGAGAGAGGAGTCTGTCGTTTTACCGGGGCGTCCGGGTTTAGCGGTGGGCGTCGATCCGTTCTCCCCCGTCAGAGACCCCCGGCTGGAGTGGAAGGTGGGCCTCTTCAGTTTGGACCCTGACGCCGCCCCCTATAGGAAGAAACAGGAAATGTCATCCGGTGCGCTTGCTTCTGACAGACACGACCAAAGTGAGCTGCATAACACTTCATCAGCCATGACGGGTCATTTTCATCCCCTGTGAGTAAAACAACATGTTCTATCTTTGCACTCGATCAAATTTCAGGACCCTCCTTTCATGACCTTTCCTAGATATGTGCGTTCTACCACCCAGTATCCTTACATTTTTTACATTCCTCAGGATAAGCTAGTATGAAGCTATTTTGCAGCTTTTCTGTGTAAGAAGCAGGCCAATTTACAAGCGGCCAACTAGTGGTCGTTGTGTGTAAATAGCAGATTTACATTCTAAAGAGACATTTGAGCCCAGAGGCGGCTCTTTTAGTAGGTAAAAAGGCACAGCTGTTCTAGTGTTAAGGATTGCTTCACTGTGCTCTCCCCACACTCTGGAAATATATATCCAGATAAATACCAAATGTATACAAACATATTCCATCCCAAAATGGCCTCTAGGTTTCTAATATATACCCCTTTAAGCACTACCGTGTAACATGTCATAACACCCCAGACCCTGAGCTTAGAGTATAGGAAGTCATTCAGTATCTTTTCAACAACTCCTTCTTTTTTGGAGGACGACAGTTTCAGAATAACAGACATCCTCATCCCCATCCTTCATCATCACCATCTGACGGTGTGTGTGTGTGTGTGTGTGTGTGTGACTTCCCCTACTGGGTGGTGTACAGTCTGTCACCAGGCCTTCAACGTTTGGTTAAAGTGAGCCCCCCTGTCTGCAGTGTGTGTGTGGTCACCCATGGTGTGTGAGAGTGTGTGTGTGTGTGTGTGTGTGTGTGTGTGTGTTAGTGCGTTAAGCGTGCCTGGGGTGGGGGGTGGTAGGGTGGGGGGGTAAGTATGTTACCTCATGCCCAGGGGTGGTGGGCCCGTGGTCTGGGCAGGACTGGCACTTGGTTGGTGTCGGAGTTTTACTGTGTGCCAGCCAGGGCTTCTCATAGCCACGCGAGTGAGTGAGGGAGGACTAGGAGGGAGGAACCAGCAGAGGGAGGGAGGGAGGGAGGGAGGGAGGCAGCCAGAGAGAGGGGAATAAAAGGAAAGGGAGAGGGCAAGGAAAAGAAAAATGCCGGAAAGGAGAGCAGGAAAATGAAGGGAACAGAAGAGGGGGGGGGGGGGGGGGCGGGGGGGGTGTGGAGCGCAGGTAGACAGGTAGACAGGGAGACAGGTAGACAGGTAGACAGGTAGACAGGTAGAAGGCAGGAAGGCAGGGAGATAGGTAGACAGGTAGACAGGTAGACAGAGAGACAGGTAGGCAGGTAGACAGGTAGACAGGTAGACAGATAGGAAGGTAGATAGGTAGACGGGAGACAGGTAGGCAGGTAGACAGGGAGACAGGTAGGCAGGTAGACAGACAGACAGACAGGTAGGTAGGTAGGTAGGTAGATAGGTAGGTAGGTAGGTAGGGTAGGTAGATAGGTAGGTAGGTAGGGAGGTAGGTAGGTAGGGAGATAGACAGGGAAACAGGTAGGCAGGTAGACAGGGAGACAGACAGACAGGTAGGTAGGTAGATAGGTAAGTAGGGTAGGTAGGTAGGTAGGTAGGTAGATAGGTAGGTAGGTAGATAGATAGATAGGGAGGTAGGTAGGTAGGTAGGTAGGGAGGGAGGTAGGTAGGTAGGTAGGGAGGGAGGTATGTAGGTAGGTAGGTAGGGAGTGGAGGGAGGTAGGTAGGGAGTGAGGTAGGTAGGTAGGTAGGGAGTGGAGGGAGGGAGGGAGGGAGTTAGGTAGGGAGTGGAGGGAGGGAGGAAGGTAGGTAGGTAGGTAGGGAGTGGAGGGAGGGAGGGAGGTAGGGAGTGGAGGGAGGTAGGTAGGTAGGTAGGGAGTGGAGGGAGGGAGGGAGGTAGGGAGTGGAGGAAGGAGGGAGGGAGGTAGGGTGTGTAGCACAGTGTGTTTGGGTGCGAGAGCAGAGGGAGTGTAAAACCAGATTGAAACCAGAGGCAAGGTCAGCAGGCAGGAGGGGTGGAGGGGTGTAGGGGTGGAGGGTACAAAAGAACACAAAGACAGAGAACAAACAAATAAAAATGGCACAGTTAAGGACGTGGCGACTGTTTGACATGCAGAAACAGGAGGGTAGACATCATTATCACACTGATGTGCGCACGCACACACACACACACGCACACACACACACGCACACACACGCACACACACGCACACGCACACACACACACAAAACAAGACTAGCACTACTAACAGTCAATGACAACAAGACACACAAACACACGGTTATGGGGAATTCTTCACACCTCCAGCCATGAGCCTGAGCCTACCGTAGATGTTGATGAGGAGTGTGTGTGTGTGTGTGTGTGTGTGTGTGTGTGTGTGTGTGTGTGTGTGTGTGTGTGTGTGTGTGTGTGCGTGCGTGCGTGTGTGCGTGTCCACGCTAGTGACCTTTCAGTCTTCACCTTCGCCACTGGGATCTGAGGAAACAGTGTCTGGCTCTCCCTTATCTAGTAACCCCCCCTCCCCCCACCCCCCCTGTGACCCTGACCTCTGCCTGACCTCTGCCCTGCTCTGACCTCACTCTATCTAGTAGTGTTAAAAAAATAGTGTTTTTAAATCGACTTCTGAGTCAAGATATTTAGATATTATAGATATTGCCATTTGCATACCCCTGCTCAGTCCTGATGTTCCCAATCGCCCAGTATTTTGATTCCAATTCCTACAACTCCCAAGATTCCCCTTTTCCCCGACCTGAGTGGGGTGTTCCAGCTGAGCGCCCGCTGCTCTCTGGGACCCCCCGGCATAGCAGAGCAGGGTCAGAGCGCCCAGACTCTGGCATGAGACCTATTAACGCGGTACGAGGACTTCCCCCCCTATCTATGACGCAGCCGCTCGAGACGTCACGCGTCAACTAGATACACCCGACTTTGGGTTAAAAAAACACTTTTAACAACAGACTTTTAACACTTTTTTTTGACATCTCGAAAACCCCCGGGCGAACCTCCATCCTGTGGAGGAAAACTCACCCTGGAGGAGGTGGTGGGGGTGGCGGGGGCCGAGGGCAGGGAGGCGCAGCTGTGGGCGCTGTGGGAGGCCGAGGAGGAGGAGCGGGTGGGCGAGGCGGTGCGGGAGCCCGGCTTGGAGCGCCGGCCCCGCGAACGGAAGGCAGCCAGGCCCTGAGACGCCCCCTCTGGCAGGATGAACTTCTCCCTCAACTCCAGGTTGGTCCGCCCACGGGCTGGAGAGAGGGAAGAGAGGAGGAGGAGGGGGGGGAGGAGGAGGGGGAGGAGGAGGAGTAACAGGAAGGGAGAAAGAAAGAGAGACAGAGAGAGAGAGAGACAGGGAGTGAAAGAGAGGGGAGGGTGGGAGAGTAAGGGACAGAGAGAGAGAGACAGGGAGAGAGAGAGAGAGAGAGAAAGAGAGAGACAGGGAGAGAGAGAGAGAGAGACAGGGAGAGAGAAAGAGAGAAAGAGAGACAGGGAGAGAGAGAGAGAGAGAGAGAGAGAGAGAGAGAGAGAGAGAGAGAAAGAGACAGGGAGAGAGAGAGAGAGACAGGGAGAGAGAAAGAGAGACAGGGGGAGAGAGAGAGAGAGAGAAAGAGAGAGAGACAGGGGGAGAGAGAGAGAGAGAGAGAGAGAGAGAGAGAGAGAGAGAGAGAGAGAGAGAGACAGGGAGAGAGAGAGAGAGAAGGCACAAGTCAGTTTATGTAACCCTTGGCACCTGTGGTTCTAGGTTGTACTGTTCATCCAGACCAGGCAACAACCAGTGTGTGAGGGAGAGAGTCAGCCCCCCCGGGTCACCTTCCAGTCAGTGAGGCAGGTGAGGAGGCGGTGTTAGAGGAGTGGAGCGGCGAGGAGGGGAGGGTGGGGGGTGGATGGAGAGTCAGTAGCAAACCTGGTGTTATTACAACCGCTATGACCAGGGCCTGTCTGGCTAGGTTTCAGCTGTCTAATCACACAGACCACAGTGCTTGTTGTGTATCGCTATAGATACATATAGATATAGATATAGATACATAAAGATATAGATATAGATACAAATAGATATAGATACATATAGATATAGATATAGATACATAAAGATATAGATACATAAAGATATATAGATATAGATACACTGCAAAAAGTCAGCTCTCAAGAACAAGAAAAAAAAAAGCAATAAAATGAGGGGAAATATGACCTAAAATAAGCATTTCTTTCACTCGCCAAGATTTTCTTAAAACAAGTCAGAGATATCTTCAAACTAGTGCCGGTCGGACAACAAATACAAGATATTTCATCTTACTTAGATGTCTTTTTTGCAGTGTATAAGGGGGGGCACATGCCTGCTATTGCAGTTGGGGAGACCCCAGTGATAGGAACCCCCCCCTCCCCCGGCCGTGAGACACTCAGACGCATTCTTACACAAGATACAGCAGCTCCAGCAAACACAACACTCAGCCCAGAGAAGCCAGCCAGAAAGAGAGAGAGAGAGAAGGGGGGAGAGAGAGAGAGAAGGGTAGAGAGAGAGAGAGAGAGAGAGAAG
>NC_137690.1:43011402-43033902 GCF_963989245.1 Nansenia antarctica
AGCTTGAGCATTGTAAAGACTATGGTCAATTGACCCCTCGAAGCGGCTCTTTTAGTAGGTAAAAAGGCATGGCCGTTCTAGTTAACCCACGACATGATGATATGATGGCTGTGTTCATAAAATTCGCTCTGGAATCTGATCAGCACTCATGGAATGCCTCTTGTCCAATCAAATGACTTGGTCCCTTTATGACGTTGAACCCAGTGTGTGCTTACGAACGCAGCCAACAATATGATGATGTGATGAATGTTTAACAGATGTGTGACTTGCGGTCAGACAGAAAATTGACCGTCACCATGACAATGCCTTAAAGACAACCAACAAGGGGCCGTAATGAAGGCATGGCATTGGTGGAGAGACAGGAAGCAGATTTCAGAGGTCCAATCAAAAAGCTGTCACGTTACCTGGTTTCCGAGGAAGAACTACATCCGGCATGAAAAAAAAAAAAAAAAAAAAAAAAAAAAGTGAAGAAAAAGAGAAAGAAAAGTTAATAAATGAACAGACATTATATATTTTTACATATATATATTGATCAAAATATTGTATATATTCATTGCTTAACTATGTATACATATACTTCTACCCCTAAAACATCCTGTTCATTTCACAGTCATTTGGTAAGGATGGCTGAATATATTGGTTATATCACCTCCTACTCTGTCATTGGATGATTATAGCGCTTCCTATAGAGACGACACGTACTACAAAAACAAGTCTATGAAAAGTGTTGAAGTGAACCCACCCGGTACTTGTTCTCTCCGATCTGCTCCACCTGGAACCTCTTGGCACATTTACACTGAGCCACCTGCCTGGTCACCTGAGGAGCAGCAGGAAGTAGACAGTCAGAACAGGAAGTAGACAGTCAATAGGAAGTCGACAGTCAGGACAGGAAGTAGACAGTCAGGAGCAAGAAGTAGACAGTCAGGAGCAGGAAGTAGACAGTCAGGACAGGAAGTAGACAGTCAGGACAGTAAGTAGACAGTCAGCAGGAAGTAGACAGTCAGCAGCAGGAAGTAGACAGTCAGGAGCAGGAAGTAGACAGTCAGCAGCATTAAGTAGACAGTCAGCAGCAGGAAGTAGACAGTCAGGACAGGAAGTAGACAGTCAGCAGCAGGAAGTAGACAGTCAGCAGCAGGAAGTAGACAGTCAGCAGCAGGGAGTAGACAGTCAGCAGCAGGAAGTAGAGTCAGGAGCAGGAAGTAGACAGTCAACAGCAGGACGTAGACAGTCAGCAGCAGGAAGTAGACAGTCAGCAGCAGGGAGTAGACAGTCAGGAGCAGGAAGTAGACAGTCAGGAGCAGGAAGTAGACAGTCAGCAGCAGGAAGTAGACAGTCAGGAGCAGGAAGTAGACAGTCAGGAGCAGGAAGTAGACAGTCAGGAGCAGGAAGTAGACAGTCAGCAGCAGGAAGTAGACAGTCAGGAGCCGGAAGTAGACAGTCAGGAGCAGGAAGTAGACAGTCAGCAGCAGGAAGTAGACAGTCAGGAGCTTTTCAGCACTTTGTTGCTTCTAGTTGTGCATCTGTGTTTGTGTATCTGTATCTGTGTGTATGTATGTGTGTGTATCTCTGTGTGTATCTATATTTGTGTGTTTGCATGTGTATTGTGTTTCTCTGTGTGTGTATCTGTATTTTGTGTATTTTTGTATCTCTGTGTGTGTATCTGTGTGTGTGTATCTGTGTATGTGTGTGTATCTCTGTGTGTGTGTATCTCTGTGTATGTGTCTGTATCTCTGTGTGTGTATCTCTGTGTGTGTGTGTCTGTATCTCTGTGTCTGTATCTCTGTGTGTGTGTGTGTGTGTGTGTGTGTGTGTGTGTGTGTGTGTGTGTGTGTGTGTGTGTATCTCTGTGTGTGTATCTGTGTGTGTGTATCTTTGTGTGTGTGTGTGTGTGTGTGTGTGTGTGTGTGTATCTGTGTGAGTGTATCTGTGTGTGTATCTGTGTGTGTGTGTGTATCTGTGTGTGTGTGTGTGTGTGTCTCACCTCGTCCTCTATCTTGTCAGCGTCGGTGGTGGTGTGTGTGTGTGTGTGTGTGTGTGTGAGTGTGTCTCACCTCGTCCTCTATCTTGTCAGCGTCGGTGGTGGTGTGTGTGTGTGTGTGTGTGTGTGTGTGTGTGTGTCTCACCTCGTCCTCTATCTTGTCAGCGTCGGTGGTGGGCCGGTAGGCGTCCTTGTTGGGATGCAGCGCCGCCACAAACTCGTAGTAGTCGATGTAGCCGTCACCGTCCCGGTCAAAGATGTCTGCCACCGCCGTCATCTCCAGCTTACTGGTGGGGAACTCTGCAAGAGCCACACCAGGTCAGACATCTGACATCTTACATCGTCTGACCAACGGCTTTTAATTGTCCCACGGTCTCTAGGCTCAAAACAAAGGCTGTGCTTTTACTGTTGTAGCTCCAACATTATGGAATCGCCTCCCCCTCACTGTCAGGTTAGCTGGATCTGTACCACTTTTTAAAAAACGTTTAAAAACCCACTTATATAGGATGGCATTTTTATTAGTTGTTTTCTCTTTTTACTGTATTGTACAGTGCCTTGCAAAAGTATTCACCCCCCTTGGCTTTTTACCTATTTTATTACATTACAACCTGTAATTTAAACATTTTTTTTTAATCAGAATTTTATTTGATGAATCTGCACAAAATAGTGTTAGTTTTTAAATGAAATGAGAAATATATATATACAGTATAAAAATAATTTAAAAAAATAAAGAACTGAAAATTGGCATGTGCATATGTATACATATACTTCTACCCCTAAAACATCCTGTTCATTTCACAGTCATTTGGTAAGGATGGGCTGAATATATTGGTTATATCACCTCCTACTCTGTCATTGGATGATTATAGCGCTTCCTATAGAGACGACACATACTACAAAAACAAGTCTATGAAAAGTGTTGAAGTGAACCCACCCGGTACTTGTTCTCTCCGATCTGCTCCAAGTAACCCTGACTTGTACTTCTCAACAACTTTGTCTCTGACTTGTTTGGAGAGTTCCTTGGTCTTCATGGCAGTGTTTGGTTGGTGGTGCCTCTTGCTTAGGTGTTGCAGCCTCTGGGGCCTTTCAGAAAAGGTGTGTATATACTGACAAGATCATGTGACACTGAGATTGCATACAAGTGGACTTCATTTCACTAATTATGTGACTTCTGAAGGTAATTGGTTGCACCAGAAGTTTTTAGGGGCTTCATAACAAAGGGGGTGAATACATATGCACATGCCAATTTTCAGTTCTTTATTTTTAAAAATTCTTTTTTATATATATATTTCTCATTTCATTTAAAAACTAACACTATTTTGTGCAGATTCATCAAATAAAATTCTGATTAAAAAAATGTTTAAATTACAGGTTGTAATGTAATAAAATAGGTAAAAAGCCAAGGGGGGTGAATACTTTTGCAAGGCACTGTATGTATCTGTATTGATTTGATCATTTGATCATTTGTTTCATTGCTTTTGTGAAGTGCTTGTTTACATTTTATGAATTATATTTTATTTGTTGGCTTTATGACTGTCGTAGGAATTGTAGGACTTATTTGTAATAGGCATTGTACTGGAGCAAAGCACTGTATGGCTAAAGTTGATATGGAATGGAACTTATATAGCAGCTTTATCCAAAGCACTTTACAACAGCCACTCATTCACCCATTCACACACACATTCACACACCAAAGGCAGCATGCTGCCATGCAAGGCGCCAGCCAGCTCACTGGGTGGGAGCAATTTGGCGTTCAGTGTCTGGCCCAAGGACACTTCGACATGTGGCCAGCCGGGGCTCGAACCGCCGATCTGCCGACCTTGCGATCATTAGACGGCAGCTCTACCTCCTGTGCCACAGCCGCCCTGATATCCAAGAGCTGCAGTAGAAGCATGTGGCTGTGTTGCCTCTGGCAGCTCTATAGTGTGTTGCCTCTGGCAGCTCTATAGTGTGTTGCCTCTGGCAGCTCTATAGTGTGTTGCCTCTGGCAGCTCTATGTGCTTTATCTCTACATTCTAGACAGTTGACTGAATAGTAAACCAGAGTGACGTACTGGAGGCTAGGATGCCGTCTATGAACTCCTGGCGGGTGATCTTGCCATCCTGGTCCTTGTCGATGCGTCTGAAGAAGTCCATGACGCGCGACTTCTTGTGGTTCATCCAGCGCATGTACTTCTTCCTCCACACGTCAAAGTCAAAGTTGGCAAACTCTTTCAGCTGATGACGAGAGAAGGACAACGGTGTGAGGTCAATGAGGAAGGGTTGTGTGTGTGTGTCTGTGACTTAACATAGTTTTTGACTTATAGTAATAGATGAAATATACATTTTCCTATACATATATAACTCCTCAAAGAAAGTTCGGAAACGTTATTACGGTCGATTATTCCTCCCCTTTAATAATACCAATTGGTATTGTATTTTATATCGCTGGAAAGCCTGATTAGTCACCTTTACAACGAGGTACAACTTGTAAGGATCATGCATTTGTGGAAAGAACAACACAGCTAAACGTGTAGGTAGCAGCCCAAAACAAATAGCCAAAATCCCCTGCAGTATTCCCCCAAAAAATTTTTTAGGAGTTTTTATATACTATATATACACACACATATACACACATATCCTACATATCCTAAGGTTGCACTTAAAGGAGGTAAAGATGTAATGTCGAGGACATTCTGAATGCACTACCTCCTCCAGCCTGTCGAGGGCGTCGTTGAGCTTGCGCTGGCGGTCGAGGGCGAGCAGCCACACCTGCTGCCACCGGGAGCAGAGCTGGGTGAGGCGCGGGTTGCCCCCGGCGACCTGCATGGGGGCTTGCTGCTGCTGCTGCTGCTGCTGGTGTTTACCTTTAGAGAGGAGGCAGGAACCATGTCATGCTTACTGGTGTCACATCCTGTATGACTTTGACTAATGGTCTGACTTTGACATCAGTTTAGGGTCAGTTAGGGTCAGTTAGGGTCAGTTAGGGTCAGTTAGAGTTAGTTTGGGGCAGTTAGGGTCAGTTAGCGTCAGTTAGCATGAGTTAGCTTCAGTTTAGCGTCAGTTAGGGTCAGTTAGGGTCAGTTAGCGTCAGTTAGCGTCAGTTAGGGTCAGTTAGCGTCAGTTAGCGTCAGTTTAGGGTCAGTTAGGGCTAGTTTGGGTCAGTTTAGGATCAGTTAGGGTCAGTTAGGGTTAGTTTGGGTCAGTTAGAGTCAGCCTTTTTGAGACTTACTGAATGTCCTATGTATTCTATCTATACACATAAGATACAAGTCGGTGGAGTGAGGTCCATTTACTTTTCATTCTTTTTTTTCCGCTGTAGTCTGTTTGTGAGGAAAGCATGACACCAGTGAACGCGGTTTGATAGGTTGACACCCTGCTTCTTTTTGAACAGTTCCGGAACACTCACCCACCTAGAGTGTTCTATGTGGTATTGACCTAGCAACAATACTCTGATTGGCTACAAAATGAAGCGTCGTGATTTACAGATTTTTCGGTGAATAAAGTCACCCCCCCGGGCACTCTAGAACGTCGACCGTTCAGGCGACTTTATTCACCCTCGGCACAGAATGAGTTAACACTAGAACAGCCATGAGAGTAAAGCCATGTGAGTAAAGAAAAATGTTCTATCTTTGCACTCAATAAAATTTCAGGACCCTCCTTTCATGACTTTTCCTAGATATGTGCGTTCTACCACCCAGTATCCTTACATTTTCGAAATCACATCAGGATAAGCTAATATAAAGCTATTTTTCCGTTTTTCTGTGTAGGAAGCAGGCCAACTAGTGGTCGTTGTGTATAATAGCAGCTTGACCTTTGTAAAGAGCCTCTTTAGTAGGAGGCGGCTCTTTTAGTAGGTAAAAAAAGGCACGGCTGTTCTAGTGTTAAAGGCTGGGAGACGGTAACCAACAAGGCCCTCGTACGCCTGAGGCTGTTCCAGACGTGTGGCCGTCAAACGAAGACAGCAGCCACGGCGTCGTCTGTAACGCCCCTTCTGATAGGCTAACAGGTACAGTTGAGGCCAAAATTATTAGCCCCCCTTGTGAAATCAGACAAAACCCATGATTTCTCCATGGAAATGACCATTAACAACAAGTGTTTATAGTGTATTTGTTTCCAAAATAATAAAGACAAAATGTCCACAAAGTTTGATTAGGATATTTTATTGATGCACTGAGTTGAAACAAGAAACGGCAAAAATGACACGTCCAAAATTATTAGCCCCCTTGCCATTAATAGTCAATAGTGTACCCTTTCTGAGCCACAACTGACAAAAACCTTTTAGAGTAGTTCTTTACTAGGTTGGCACAGGTCTTTTGGATTAAGACTTTTTGGATCATTCTTCCATTGCAAATGGTTCCAGCTGGTCCAAACTGCGTCGGTTTCTGAGCATGGACATTCACTTTGAGCACCCGCCACAGATTCTCAATAGGATTCAGATCTGGGCTCTGTGCGGCCACTCCAGGACCTTGGTTTTGGTGTCCTTTAGGAACTGTTGGACCAATGTATTGATGTATGCTTTGGGTCATTGTCTTGTTGGAAGACCCAGTGACGATCTAAGCCTAGACTAAGAGCAGATTTATTCATATTATCCCTCAAAATGTCAACATAGTTTTCTTTTTTCATGATGCCATGCACCTGAACAAGGCTCCCTGTGCCTGAGGCTGCAAAACAGCCCCACAGCATGATGCTCCCACCACCATGTTTAACTGTGGGAACTGTGTTCTTAGGGTTGAAGGCCTCTCCCTTTCTTCGCCAGACATAAGCAACATCCATGTGCCCAAACAGTTCCAGTTTAGTCTCATCAGACCAAAGCACAGATTTCCAAAACTCATCTTTACCTTTCAAATGTTCACGGGCAAACCTCAGTCTGGCTCTGATGTGCCGCTCTTTGAGTAAAGGGGTTCTTCTGGGATGATGGCCCTGAAGCACACCACGATGAAGAGCCCTCACAACTGTATTCCTTGAAACATCAACTCCACAAGAGGCCAGGTCAGCAACAATCATCTTGGCAGATGTCCTTGGTGTCTTGCTGACATCTCTGACTATTTTCCTCTCCAGAGTTCTTGAAATCTTGAGCTTTCGACCACGCCCCAGGTTTGTTTCTTACAGAATTTGTCTCCTTGTACTTAGCAATGATGCAACGTACAGCGGTTCTAGACACTGAGACGCTTGGAAATGGCAGTGTAGCCTTCCGCCTTATCATGAGCCTCCACTATATTCTTTCTGAGCTCAAGACTGATTTCCTTTGTCTTTGGCATGGTGAGTAAGAGTAGTAGTATACGTAGTCCCTCTCAATAATGTGTTCAAGTGCCCTGTTTCTTGGAGTCCTTTTATGCTAATTGAATGCTCAGGTGTTGTTAGGAAGCCAATTGACTGTACAGGTGTGGTTTGAAATCTGATTTTTAAAGCAAATATTCACATGGGGGCTAATATTTTTGACCACCCCATTTTTCACTATTTGATATAAAGCAAGCCTAAAAACTTATTTTATATTCCAAAATGTACCAAAAGCTAATAAATAGCACTGGTGAATGTTTGATTATATAAAGTTTTATCAATGATGCAAACATTGGGAAGAATTTTAGGAAAATGTTCCATAATTCCTGGGGGGCTAATAATTTTGGCCTCAACTGTATGTGTTGTATACGGATATCTGTGTGTTTATGTACTTCTGTGACCATAAAAGTATTCGGACTATGTATATCCTGTATGATGCGTGCGTCTCCAAGCTAAGCTAGACTCACGCGCTCCCCTCCTCTCCGCCAGGCTGCTGGGGGGCTCCGCAGGTTTCCTCTTGTAGGTCTTGGTCACTTTGTCCACGTCAGGCTGCTTCCTGGTCATCTCCTCCATAAACACCTGAGGGGGGGGGGGGGGGGGGGGGGGAAACAGCCAATAAGGAATATCGACGAACGACGGTTGGACAGAAAAGGTGAGCGAGGAGGAGAGAGAAAAGCAAGGCGCCCAAGAGGTCTAATAGAGATTCGCCAGATTAGAGATTAGACTCCACCCATCAGGTGGGGGGGGCGTTCTGTGATTAAGCCCCACCCACCTGGTATTCTGGGATTAAGCCCCACCCACCTGGTGTTCTGAGATTAAGCCCCACCCACCTGGTGTTCTGTGATTAAGCCCCACCCACCTGGTGTTCTGTGATTAAGCCCCACCCACCTGGTGTTCTGGGATTAAGGCCCCACCCCCCTGGTGTTCTGTGATTAAGCCCCACCCACCTGGTGTTCTGTGATTAAGCCCCACCCACCTGGTGTTCTGTGATGAGAGTTTTGAGCTGTGTGATGTCCTGGGGGAGGGGCTCCGTGTCGCGCTGGACCAGGGTGGTCTCGGCCCACTGCAGCCAGGCCAGCAGCTCCTCCAGTAGCGTGGCGTTGTTGAGCAGCTCCGTCAGGGCCGTCTCCAGCCGCTGCTCGTGCTGTTTGGCCCACGTCAGCACCTGTAGCCGCGGAGAAACTCACTTCGTTAGAGAGAATATCTTTTCTTTTGGTTTTATTGGTACTTTGTGGATCGATGTATCATCGTCCCGATAGGCTTTAACACTAGAACAGCCGTGCCTTTTTTACTTACTATAAGAGCCACCTCAGGGGGGTCAGATGACCATAGTCTTTACAATGGGAAGCTGCTACTTACACACAACGATCACTAGTTGGCTTCTTGTCAATCAGCCTGCCCCTTAATGACCCCACCCATGGCTGTTCTAGTGTTAATGACCCCACCCATGGCTGTTCTAGTATTAATGACCCCACCCATGGCTGTTCTAGTGTTAATGACCCCACCCATGGCTGTTCTAGTGTTAATGACCCCACCCATGGCTGTTCTAGTGTTAATGACCCCACCCATGGCTGTTCTAGTATTAATGACCCCACCCATGGCTGTTCTAGTGTTAATGGCCCCACCCATGGCTGTTCTAGTGTTAATGACCCCACCCATGGCTGTTCTAGTGTTAATGACCCCACCCATGGCTGTTCTAGTGTTAATGACCCCACCCATGGCTGTTCTAGTATTAATCAGGCGTCTGAGGTCAGAGAAGGAGGTGGCTAGGCGCAGTGGGGACGTGGACCGGGTCAAGCAGGCCAAGTACAGGTTCGCCAAAGCGGTGAAGGAGGCGAAGCATCGCTTTTCGGAGAAGCTGCAGAAACAGCTCTCTGAGGGGGATTCCGCCTCCGTCTGGAAAGGCCTAAAGACCATCACCAACTACAAACCCAGGTCCCCGCTGATGTCCGACAACCTCCCCCTCGCTAACGAGCTGAACGAGTTCTATTGTAGGTTTGAGAAAGAGAGGTTCCCGCCCACCCCCGCCCTCTCCCTCCACACCCCCCGGCTACAACCACCACCCCCGTCCCCCAGGGGGGCCAATGTCCCTCCTGCTACCCCCACCCTCCCCCCCCCCTCCCTCCCCCCTCCTCACCCGCCCCGCCCACCGCCACCCCCCTTTCCCCACCCCCTCTCTCTGTCACAGTGCGAGAGGTAAACAGACTGTTTAAGAGGCAGAATCCCCGGAAGGCAGCCGGTCCGGATTCCGTCTCTCCCTCTGTCCTGAAGCACTGCGCCGACCAGCTGGCCCCGGTGTTTACCCACATCTTCAACGCCTCGCTGGAGCTGTGTCACGTCCCAGCGTGCTTCAAGGCATCAACCATCATCCCCGTCCCCAAGAAGGCCAAGGTCACAGGCCTCAACGACTACAGACCCGTCGCTCTGACCTCCGTCGTCATGAAGGTCCTGGAGCGCCTTGTCCTGGCCTACCTGAAGCTCATCACGGATCCTGTGCTGGACCCCCTGCAGTTCGCGTACAGAGCCAATAGATCCACGGAGGACGCCGTGAACATGGCTCTGCACTACGTACTAGAACACCTAGACACTGCAGGCAACTACGCCAGGATCCTGTTCGTGGACTTCAGCTCGGCCTTCAACACGATCCTCCCACACATCCTGGAGCACCAGCTATCCCTGCTGCAGGTGCCGGTCTCCACCTGCAGGTGGATCACGGACTTCCTGACTGACAGGTCTCAGCGGGTGAAGCTGGGGAAGAGCATTTCCAGCTCCAGGACCACCAGCACGGGCTCCCCGCAGGGCTGCGTCCTGTCTCCAGCACTATTCTCCCTCTACACCAACAGCTGTGTCTCCCGCCACCCCTCGGTCAAGCTCCTGAAGTTTGCAGACGACACCACCCTGGTGGGCCTCATCTCCGGGGGGGACGAATCTGCCTACAGGGGGGAGATCGAGGGGCTGCAGAGCTGGTGCAGTTTAAACAATCTGGAGCTAAATGCTCTAAAAACAGTGGAGATGGTGGTGGACTTCCGAAGGAAAGCAGCCCTGCCCCCTCCCATCACGCTGGGAGGTACCCCGGTGGCCTCCGTGGAGTCATGCCGCTTTCTAGGCATGACCATCTCCCGGGACCTAAAGTGGGAGCAGAACACCGAGGCCCTCACAAAGAAGGCCCAGAAGAGGATGTTCTTCCTCCGGCAGCTGAGGAAACTCAGGCTGCCGAGGTCCATGATGGTCCAGTTCTACACGGCCATCATAGAGTCCATCCTCACCCACTCCATCATCACCTGGTTCCCTGCTGCAACGACCAAGGACAAGGCCAAGTTGCAGCGGGTGCTACGTTCAGCAGAGAGGGTGATCGGCTGCCCCTTGCCCTCCCTCAACTCCCTGCATGACACCAGGGCTCTGAGGAGGGCAAGGAAGATCATGGCAGACCCCTTCCACCCCGGCCACGGCCTCCTCACCCTGCTTCCCTCTGGAAGAAGGTTTCGGCTGCCTAAGGCACTGAAGGCCCGCCACAGGCTCAGCTTCTACCCCTCAGCCGCCAGGCTGCTAAATGACTCTGGCTTCCCCCCCCCCCCCCGCCCCCAAGTCTGCCCAGGACTGAACTGGACTCACTGTAAAAAAAACTCTGCACTGCACTTTACACCGCACTATCCAATGCACTGTTGTCTGTCCTGTGTTGTTGTTGTGTTGTCCTGTTTTTTGACATGTGAAAAAAGTATAAACGCACTTGCTGTGGTGACGAAGCAAATTCCTATATGTGTAATGCATAGTGGCAATAAACGTTATCTCAATCTCAATCAATCTCAATGACCCCACCCATGTCTGTTCTAGTGTTAATGACCCCACCCATGACTGTTCTAGTGTTAATGACCCCACCCATGGCTGTTCTAGTGTTAATGACCCCACCCATGACTGTTCTAGTGTTAATGACCCCACCCATGGCTGTTCTAGTGTTAATGACCCCACCCGTGGCTGTTCTAGTGTTAATGACCCCACCCATGGCTGTTCTAGTGTTAATGACCCCACTTATGGCTGTTCTAGTATTAATGACCCCACCCATGGCTGTTCTAGTGTTAATGACCCCACCCATGGCTGTTCTAGTGTTAATGACCCCACCCATGGCTGCTCTAGTGTTAATGACCCCACCCATGGCTGTTCTAGTATTAATGACCCCACCCATGGCTGTTCTAGTGTTAATGACCCCACCCGTGGCTGTTCTAGTGTTAATGACCCCACCCATGGCTGTTCTAGTGTTAATGACCCCACCCATGGCTGTTCTAGTGTTAATGACCCCACACATGGCTGTTCTAGTGTTAATGACCCCACCCATGTCTGTTCTAGTGTTAATGACCCCACACATGGCTGTTCTAGTGTTAATGACCCCACCCATGGCTGTTCTAGTGTTAATGACCCCACCCATGTCTGTTCTAGTGTTAATGACCCCACCCATGTCTGTTCTAGAGTTAATGTGTCTAGTGTTAAAAATCCCAGAGAACCCTCCTCACCTCCTCGAAGCGCGCCCTGATGATGGTGATCCAGTGCTTGATGGTGGTGATGCAGTCTGGGTGGCACTGCGTCAGGATGCCCTCCCCCATGCCCGCCGCCTTGTTCACGTCGGCCCTCTTCTCCTCCACCGTGCCCATGAAGCCCCGGTGGGCGTGCAGCAGGGTCTGCAGAGTCTCCGCCTCCTCGGGCAGGACGCCACGGAAACGCAGGCTCTGCTCCGCCTCCGACAGCCACTCCAGCAGCATCTGCACCGCCTGGCGGAACTCCTCCGCCTGGGGGGTGGGAGAAGAGAGGGAGGGAGGAGATACATATATACATATGCTTGTCAGACATGGAGAGAGGGGTCGTCCTCACAGCCCTGTCATTCTGAGACAGAGACCCCCAACCAACCATGTGATTGGACGAAAATGAGGTGGAGGCTGGAGCTGTTGTTGTTTTGCCAGCTTGTCTCAAAGTTTGACGATTTTGAAGAGGATGTTTGTTCAACCACATGACAACGCCAGGCTCCGTCAACGACTCTCTCTGTGTCTCTCTCCGTCTCTTTCTCTCTGTCTCTCTATCTCTGCCTTATTCTAACCCTCTATTTTTCTCTCTCTCTCTTGTCTCACACAACCCTCTGTTTCTTTCTTCATCTCTCTCTCTTTCTTGTTCTAACCCTCTCTTTCTTTCTTTCTCCCTCTCTTTCTTTATCGTTCTAACCCCCTCTCTTTCTTTCTCTCTCTCTTATTCTAACCCTCTCTCTCTCTCGTCTTATATGGCCCTCTCTTTTCTCATTCTAACCCCCTCTCCCTCCCCCCCCGCCCCACATGACAACGCCTTTGGACCAACCTGTTTGAGAGCCTTCTGGAGGCGGGTCTGCTTGGTGATGGACAGAGCGCAGACTGTGTCCCATCGGTTGCTGAGCTCCTGCAGTTGAACTTTGACCCAGGCGGTGTCGTCGCGGCCCGTGTCCATCAGGTCCCTGGCGGAGCGCTTCAGAACCTGGATGCTGCTGGTCCTCTTCCCCAGCTCCTTCTGGAACGCCTGGAGAGCAAGGACACGCTCAACATGTGACATGGTCTGGAGAATGACATGTGACACGGTCTGGAGAATGACATGTGACACGGTCTGGAGAATGACATGTGACACGGTCTGGAGAATGAGTCCGCAAGTCAGCGATCATAATTTTGCACAAATGACCAACGAATTTTTTTTCTCGTTTAAACATGTTTTTTTTAATGAAAGTAGTGTTGAAGAGCCCACTCAATAGTCAGACAGACTTTTCAAAATTAACACAAAAAAACAACAAACAACAGCTTTATGACAGAACTTGGTTCAGAAATCTATGAAAACATAAGGCAGGTGTTTTTCAAATAAAGAGTCAGTAAAATGGCGGAAAATACTGAAATAGTTCCTTTAGCATGGAGTCATGTTACCAATGCTGGTAATGGGTGCCAAGAGAACCTGAGCTGGGTTAGCTTTCTTTAAATGTCTTTGTTTTATATGTTTTTAGGGCATTTCTGCTTCATTGGGATAGAGACAGTAGAGATTGACAGGAAGGAGAGGAGGATAGAGACTGACAGGAAGGATGGGTGAGAGAGAGAGAGAGAGGAGGATAGAGACAGTAGAGATTGACAGGAAGGATGGGTGAGAGAGAGAGAGAGAGGAGGATAGAGACAGTAGAGATTGACAGGAAGGATGGGTGAGAGAGAGAGAGGAGGATAGAGACAGTAGAGATTGACAGGAAGGATGGGTGAGAGAGAGAGAGAGAGAGAGAGGAAGATAGAGACAGTAGAGATTGACAGGAAGGATGGGTGAGAGAGAGAGAGAGAGGAGGATAGAGACAGTAGAGATTGACAGGAAGGATGGGTGAGAGAGAGAGAGGAGGATAGAGACAGTAGAGATTGACAGGAAGGATGGGAGAGAGAGAGGAGGATAGAGACAGTATAGATTGACAGGAAGGATGGGTGAGAGAGAGAGAGAGAGAGAGGAGGATAGAGACAGTAGAGATTGACAGGAAGGATGGGTGAGAGAGAGAGAGAGAGAGAGAGAGGAGGATAGAGACAGTAGAGACTGACAGGAAGGATGGGTGAGAGAGAGAGAGAGAGAGAGAGAGAGAGGGGAGGGATGACATGTGAAGAGTGTGCTATGCCACTATTAGGGGGGCCTTGGGGATATTTTGGTTCAGATTCTTCCAAAAGCACCAAATTTGGCCCAGATATTGCCCATAACATACTTTATCAAATGTTGACGGGCGCCAAGGGCACCCCACGGGACGGCCATATTGGCAAAATCCAATATGGCTGCCACCCCCAAAAACTAATAGGGCTAGAATCATAAATGATACCACTTTTTATGGGTTTTCTGGGTCATAGAATCAGATTCTGATGTTATTTAATTTATTTGAGGTCAAGTTTTCCCCTCAAAGTTAGCTTAAAGGTAATTTGTGGGTCAAATCCAGTGTTTCTGGTGCGTCAAGTATGTCTCATTATAAGCTGTACATGTATATGTCACATGACATCTCAATAAGCTCCTCTGAGCTGGGTTACCTTGTGGGAGTCCATGAGGTTGGAGACCAGATCCAGGTCTCCGTGGACGGGCTGGTCCTCGCTGAGCTGGGGCTCCACACGGTACAGCCAGTCCACCAATGCCTGCAGCGCCTCGGCAAACTGGCCTGAGAACAGCAGAGCTTCCTCCAGCTTGTGCTGCCTGGAATAGGACGAAGACAACACAAATAAACATTGTTAAATGGTAAATGCACTTATATAGCGCCTTTATCCAAAACGCTTTACATCGGCCTCTCATTCACACACACATTCACACACCAATGGCGGCAAGCTACCATGCAAGGCGCCAGCCCCGCTCACAGGGAGCAATTTGGGGTTCAGTGTCTTGCCCAAGGACACTTCGACATGTGGCCAGCCGGGGCTCGAACCGCCGATCTGCCAACCTTGCGATCATTAGACGGGCGGCTCTACCTCCTGCTCCACAGCCGCCCCACTTGTTATCATACTGGACATACTGTTAACACTGTATCGTGGTGCTGTACTTGGTCAACTTCATGTCACTCTTAGTGCATTCTAAGGGAACTCAGAAGAGGGGGGGTTATGGGGGTACTGTCGTGACATCAATTCCCCTTAACCCAGTTTTCTTTCTTCCTGTTTCTTCAATGTTTTCTCTCTCTCTCTCTCTCTCCATTCTCACCTCTCCACGCTCTTCCCGCACACGGTGTCCCACTTGTCCCGGACCTCCCCCAGCAGGTGGTCCAGTTTCTGGGTGTCTGCGGGCAGCGTGGCCTTGTCCCTCATGGCCCTCCCAGAGCGCACCGTGGTGTCATACACCGGCTGCTTGGAGCCCAGGGCCTTCTGGAACTCCTACCCAGGGGAGGAAGTCACAACACAAAGTTGTCGCCGCATCACATAGAATCCTGTTACCTTTAACACTAGAACAGCCATGATGAGAGTAAAGAAAAATGTTCTATCTTTAAACTCCTGACTTTTTCTAGATATGTGCGTTCTACCACCCAGTATCCTTACATTTTCAAAATCACTACAGGATAAGCTAGTATAAAGCTATTTTGCAATTTTTCTGTGTCGGAAGCAGGCTAATTTATAAGCGGCCAACTAGTGGTCGTTGTGTGTAAATAGCAGCTTGAGCAGTGTAAAGGCCGGGTCATTTGACCCCCGAGGCGGCTCTTATAGTCGGTAAAAAAGGCACGGCTGTTCGAGTGTTAAAGACAAAAGACCCCCGACAGTGAGCCGTGAGGCGAGTCTCTCCGCTGTACCTTGTGTTTGGCCAGCTGCACTTTGATCTTGTCTGGCTCGTTGGAGATCTCCAGC
Organism: Nansenia antarctica; assembly: GCF_963989245.1. Lineage (NCBI taxonomy): Eukaryota > Metazoa > Chordata > Actinopteri > Argentiniformes > Microstomatidae > Nansenia > Nansenia antarctica. The sequence goes on from NC_137690.1 coordinate 43,026,963, forward strand.
TCTGAGTCCAGCCGGGCCTCCGCCTCCTCCAGCCAGTCACTCAACTTCCTCAACGCCTCGTGGAACTAGACAGACAGACAGAGAGAGACAGACAGACAGACAGAGACAGACAGACAGACAGACAGAGAGACACTGGGTTTGAAATCGCTGATGCATATCCTATATATGACATTACTGGCACAAAATGGCTGCCGTGCATCCTCCATTTGGGTGCAGCGCATAGGTGGTGGGTATGGTTGAGCTAAAAGTTGCTAAAGGTTGGTCGAGAGAGGACGCTGGCGTTGCTTGTTCGCAGTTTCTCCACCCGAAATGTAGATATACTTGCAGTATACAGAGTAGATTGTCCTACAAAGACACTTAGATTTAGATTTAGTAATAACAAATTAAAATCTTTTCAGTTTGTAAAGCGTCTTTGAGTGTCTAGAAAAGCGCTGTATAAGTCTATTGTATTATTATTATTAAAGTCCAGCCCCATAAGGTGAGGTGTCCAGCCCCCCCCCCCCCGGCGCCAGGGTACAGTACCTGCTTGGCTCTCTTGCGGGCCTCGTCCAGGTGGCGCCCCCTGTCCAGGGACCTCTGCACCAGCTTGTCCCAGCGGGCCTGGACGCTCAGCAGCAGGTTCTTGATCAGAACCACGTCCTGCTTCAGGCTGGCGAAGCGCAGCTGAGAACCGGCCTTCTCCAGGGCTAGAACCTGCTCCCTGTGAGTGTTCACCTCGTTCACAAACACCTAGAACCCAGGAGAAACAGGCAGTGTTAGAACTGAAACACCTAGAACCCAGGAGAAACAGGCAGTGTTAGAACTGAAACAAGGATGGGTTTGGAGCTTGGCTGTGTGTATAAGGATGGGCTTGGAGCTTGGCTGTGTGTATAAGGATGGGTTTGTAGCTTGGCTGTGTGTATAAGGATGGGTTTGTAGCTTGGCTGTGTGTATAAGGATGGGTTTGTAGCTTGGCTGTGTGTATAAGGATGGGTTTGTAGCTTGGCTGTGTGTATAAGGATGGGCTTGTAGCTTGGCTGTGTGTATAAGGATGGGCTTGTAGCTTGGCTGTGTGTATAAGGATGGGTTTGGAGCTTGGCTGTGTGTATAAGGATGGGTTTGTAGCTTGGCTGTGTGTATAAACTTTAGAGGTTTAAAGAAAAAATAACGCACATCCTCCTGTCTTCGGTGCTGAGCTAAAACTGACAGTGCAGTAATATTAATACAAAATAAGGTAGCCCGCACTCACTTTTTCGTTGCTCCAATATTTTATTTATCAAGCAACAAGTCAAAAAGACGTTTCGACCGTGAGTTTTTTTTAAACAGGAAAAGCACAATGTCTCATCTTTAAGATATGTAGGAATTGAAAAAGTGCATTACCCCAGACGGGGAGGTGACATAGATAATCTTCTCCTAAAAAGAGAAGTGTGGTGGATTGACTACTTGAAAACAATGGCACCTGTAGGCTTAAATGAAGACTTTGATATCAGGCCCTTTTTGTAAAACAGAGGGTCTATGAGTATAGCCTGTCTATGAAAATTTGAGTATAGCCTGTCTTTGAAAATGTGTTTGTGTTTTTGGTGATATAGTCAACATGAAGGTCGAAATCAAGTTAGGATCTGATTTCCTTGGAGAAGTGTATTTTCTAAATTTTGTATGTTTATATAAAAAAGAAAAAGAAAAAAGAAAAAAACAATACTATGTAATCATGTAACTTTTTGTCAATCATGTCTACACTGATACGTGCTCCAACACACCAGGTGGGGCTGATTGTCAATGTCACATTTGTATAAAAAAGACATTATTTTCTGTTTCCTGTTATACTGAAGAAGACCTCACGGTCGAAACGTCTTTTTGACTTGTTGCTTGATAAATAAAATATTGGAGCAACGAAAAAGTGAGTGCGGGCTACCTTATTTTGTATAAACTTTAGAGGAACACAAGGTGTACATAGAGATCTTACAGTCTAACGATCTTTGGTCATATCAATGGTAGGTTTAGAGTCTAAACCTACCATTGATATGACCAAAGATCATTAGACTGAAAGACCTCTAAACTACCATAGATATGACCAAGGATCATAAGACTGTAAGACCTCTATATACACCTGGTGTTCCTCTAAACCTACCATTGACATGACCAAAGATCATAAGACTGTAAGACCTCTAAACTACCATAGATATGACCAAGGATCATAAGACTGTAAGACCTCTAAACTACCATAGATATGACCAAGGATCATAAGACTGTAAGACCTCTAAACTACCATAGATATGACCAAAGATCATAAGACTGTAAGACCTCTAAACTACCATAGAAATGACCAAAGATCATAAGACTGTAAGACCTCTAAACTACCATAGATATGACCCATAGACCAACAGACCGACAGAGCAGATGTGTACCTTGTGTTCGTCGATCTGGAAGAGCACGGTGTCCAGCAGCAGGCTGGGGGCCTGGGCCATGTTCAGCGTCTGCTCCGCCTGGGTCAGCCAGTTGATGGTGTCCTGGAGCGACGCCTGGAACCCTGTCGCCAAGGATACCGCCTCATCCAGTTTAGCCTGAAGTGTGCGGAGGGGGAGAGAAAAGTCCAGAGGCTTGAAAAGGCTTGATGACAACTTTCACACGACGACCAAATGTACCAGGTAAGCTAACCGACCGTGGGCCAAATGACTACAGTCACTTCGGACCCTTAGCCTGAAGTTTCAGCTCTCTCCTATTGATATTGATGCATCGATGCTTTCGATGCTTTCAATGCATGAAATAACAATTACGTTTCTCAGATATGAGGATTCAGCCCTTGGCGTGGTCCTTGTTTGGTCAGGGTTCCACATTAACGGTTGACGGATTGCCCGGGGCAAGTAAAACATTCGCCGGGGTTGTTTGCACGACAGCGACGACGGTGCTGGATCCTGGGATCTGTGTATCGGTGTTGCAGGAAGAATAACGGACGGCGCAGGCGCCAGACCAGACTAGATGATCGTGGAGTGAAGATATCATTAAAGCGTACGCGCCTGTCCACCTGTCTGTCGATCAGCACGTACGCTTTAATAATATCTTCACTCCAGCATTACTTGACCCGGGCAATCGGGCAACCGTTAATGTGGAACCCTGCTGGTGGATCCAGAGGGAGAGTTCACGGACCTCCCGCCAGGTCCTGAGCTAAGGTCAAGTCTCTGAGCTCTTACACTGCGGTCGTCCATCTTGGTGTTGAGGCTGGCCCACTTGTTCTGCAGCAGGGCCAGGTTCTGTTGGGTCTGGGTGGTCCCGGGGGCGCCGCCCCCCTCCTCCCCGCCGCAGGACAGCAGGGCCTCCCCCTTGTCCAGGAGCCTGTGGTACTGCTCGGCCCGCTGGCTCAGCTGACTCAGGAGCTCCTGTGGAAACACACACATACACACACACACACACACTCATAGGGTTGGGTGAGTTGTCAAAGGGACAATGAAAAGCATCAATCATTCATGGTAAACATAATTATGCTCAGTGTCACCTGATGTGGAATTTGATCCACACAGGTGGGCAGTGCAGGAGGGTTGTGTGTGTGAGAGGTGTGTGGTGTGTGTGTGTGTGTGTGTGTGTGTGAAAGGTGTCCTGGTGTGTGTGTGTGTGTGTGTGTGTGTGTGTGTGTGAAAGGTGTCCTGGTGTGTGTGTGTGTGTGTGTGTGTGTGTGTTACCCCGTGCTGCAGCAGTTGTTCCCGGGCCGTCTCTGGGAGCCCCCCGGTGGGCTTGGCCGCCGCCAGCTGGCTCTCTGTCCGCCTCAACCACAGCAGGAACTCCTCCAGCTCCCCATGGAAGCCCTCCGCCTGGGGGAGGGAGGGGGGGAGTACTGTGAGCTTCAGTCCTTTACTTTTAGCTGTCATTTACTGTTACCCTCCTACAGCTCTGTTACCCTCCTACAGCCCTGTTACCCTCCTCTCTCAGCTCTGTTACCCTCCTCTCTCAGCTCTGTTACCCTCCTCTCTCAGCCCTGTTACCCTCCTACAGTTCTGTTACCATCCTCTCTCAGCCCTGTTACCCTCCTCCCACAGCTCTGTTACCCTCCTACAGCTCTGTTACCCTCCTCTCTCAGCCCTGTTACCCTCCTCTCTCAGCCCTGTTATCCTCCTCTCTCAGGTCTGTTACCCTCCTTTCTCAGCTCTGTTACCCTCCTCTCTCAGCTCTGTTACCCTCCTCTCTCAGCTGTTACCCTCCTCTCTCAGCTCTGTTACCCTCCTCTCTCAGCTCTGTTACCCTCCTCTCTCAGCCCTGTTACCCTCCTCTCTCAGCTCTGTTACCCTCCTACAGCTTTGTTACCCTCCTCTCTCAGCTCTGTTACCCTCCCACAGCTCTGTTACCCTCCTCTCTCAGCTCTGTTACCCTCCTCTCTCAGCTCTGTTACCCTCCTCTCTCAGCTCTGTTACCCTCCTACAGCTTTGTTACCCTCCTCTCTCAGCTCTGTTACCCTCCTCTCTCAGCTCTGTTACCCTCCTCTCTCAGCTCTGTTACCCTCCTCTCTCAGCTCTGTTACCCTCCTACAGCTTTGTTACCCTCCTCTCTCAGCTCTGTTACCCTCCTCTCTCAGCCCTGTTACCCTCCTACAGCCCTGTTACCCTCCTCTCTCAGCTCTGTTACCCTCCTCTCTCAGCTCTGTTACCCTCCTCTCTCAGCCATGTTACCCTCCTCTCTCAGCCATGTTACCCTCCTCTCTCAGCTCTGTTACCCTCCTACAACTCTGTTACCCTCCTCTCTCAGCCCTGTTACCCTCCTCTCTCAGCTCTGTTACCCTCCTCTCTCAGCTCTGTTACCCTCCTCTCTCAGCTCTGTTACCCTCCTCTCTCAGCCCTGTTACCCTCCTACAGCTCTGTTACCCTCCTCTCTCAGCCCTGTTACCCTCCTACAGCTCTGTTAAGGGCTCTGCACACAGCGTGCGATTTCTGTTGCACGTCAACGTTCCATTTTGAAGTTTGAATGGAAGTCTATGAGAGCATCGCATTTACCCGCACACGGCCCCGATTTTAATCGCACGGCGAACATTCGATTCCATTCATTTTGAATGGGACAAAGCAGTGCGACAAAACTCGCACGCCGTGTGCTTTGTCCCATTCAAAATGAATGGAATCGAATGTTCGCCGTGCGATTAAAATCGGGGCCGTGTGCGGGTAAATGCGATGCTCTCATAGACTTCCATTCAAACTTCAAAATGGAACGTTGACGTGCAACAGAAATCGCACGCTGTGTGCAGAGCCCTTTACCCTCCTCTCTCAGCTCTGTTACCCTCCTCTCTCAGCTGTTACCCTCCTCTCTCAGCTCTGTTACCCTCCTCTCTCAGCTCTGTTACCCTCCTCTCTCAGCCCTGTTACCCTCCTACAGCTCTGTTACCCTCCTCTCTCAGCTGATACCCTCCTCTCTCAGCTCTGTTACCCTCCTCTCTCAGCTCTGTTACCCTCCTCTCTCAGCTCTGTTACCCTCCTCTCTCAGCTGTTACCCTCCTCTCTCAGCTCTGTTACCCTCCTCTCTCAGCTCTGTTACCCTCCTCTCTCAGCCCTGTTACCCTCCTACAGCTCTGTTACCCTCCTCTCTCAGCCCTGTTACCCTCCTACAGCTCTGTTACCCTCCTCTCTCAGCCCTGTTACCCTCCTCTCTCAGCCATGTTACCCTCCTCTCAGCTCTGTTACCCTCCTCTCTCAGCATTGTTACCCTCCTCTCTCAGCTCTGTTACCCTCCTCTCTCAGCTCTGTTACCCTCCTCTCTCACCTCTGTTACCCTCCTCTCTCAGCCCTGTTACCCTCCTCTCTCAGCCCTGTTACCCTCCTCTCAGCTCTGTTACCTTCCTCTCTCAGCCCTGTTACCCTCCTCTCTCAGCTCTGTTACCCTCCTCTCTCAGCTCTGTTACCCTCCTCTCTCAGCTCTGTTACCCTCCTCTCAGCTCTGTTACCCTCCTCTCTCAGCTCTGTTACCCTCCTCTCTCAGCTCTGTTACCCTCCTACAGCTTTGTTACCCTCCTCTCTCAGCCCTGTTACCCTCCCACAGCTCTGTTACCCTCCTACAGCTCTGTTACCCTCCTCTCTCAGCTCTGTTACCCTCCTCTCTCAGGTCTGTTACCCTCCTCTCTCAGCTCTGTTACCCTCCTACAGCTCTGTTACCCTCCTCTCTCAGCCCTGTTACCCTCCTCTCTCAGCTCTGTTACCCTCCTCTCTCAGCTCTGTTACCCTCCTCTCTCAGCTGTTACCCTCCTCTCTCAGCCCTGTTACCCTCCTCTCTCAGCCCTGTTACCCTCCTCTCAGCTCTGTTACCTTCCTCTCTCAGCCCTGTTACCCTCCTCTCTCAGCTCTGTTACCCTCCTCTCTCAGCTCTGTTACCCTCCTCTCTCAGCTCTGTTACCCTCCTCTCAGCTCTGTTACCCTCCTCTCTCAGCTCTGTTACCCTCCTCTCTCAGCTCTGTTACCCTCCTACAGCTTTGTTACCCTCCTCTCTCAGCCCTGTTACCCTCCCACAGCTCTGTTACCCTCCTACAGCTCTGTTACCCTCCTCTCTCAGCTCTGTTACCCTCCTCTCTCAGGTCTGTTACCCTCCTCTCTCAGCTCTGTTACCCTCCTACAGCTCTGTTACCCTCCTCTCTCAGCCCTGTTACCCTCCTCTCTCAGCTCTGTTACCCTCCTCTCTCAGCTCTGTTACCCTCCTCTCTCAGCTGTTACCCTCCTCTCTCAGCCCTGTTACCCTCCTCTCTCAGCCCTGTTACCCTCCTCTCTCAGCCATGTTACCCTCCTCTCAGCTCTGTTACCCTCCTCTCTCAGCATTGTTACCCTCCTCTCTCAGCTCTGTTACCCTCCTCTCTCAGCCCTGTTACCCTCCTCTCTCAGCCCTGTTACCCTCCTCTCTCAGGTCTGTTACCCTCCTCTCTCAGGTCTGTTACCCTCCTCTCTCAGCCCTGTTATCCTCCTCTCTCAGGTCTGTTACCCTCCTCTCTCAGCTCTGTTACCCT
>NC_137690.1:43038543-43043543 GCF_963989245.1 Nansenia antarctica
GTCCAGTCCTGTGTGGGGGGTAAGTACTGTGTGGGGGTAGTCGTGTGTGGGGGTAGTAGTGTGTGGGGGGGTAGTAGTGTGTGGGGTAGTAGTGTGTGGGGGTAGTACTGTGTGGGGGTAGTAGTGTGTGGGGGGTAGTAGTGTGTGGGGGTAGTACTGTGTGGGGGTAGTACTGTGTGGGGGTAGTCGTGTGTGGGGGTAGTAGTGTGTGGGGGTAGTAGTGTGGGGGGTTATACTGTGTGGGTAGTCCTGTGTGGGGGTAGTAGTGTGTGGGGTAGTACTGTGTGGGGTAGTATGTGTGGGGGTAGTAGTGTGTGGGGGTAGTACTGTGTGGGGTAGTACTGTGTGGGGGTAGTACTGTGTGGGGGGTAGTACTGTGTGGGGGTAGTAGTGTGTGGGGTAGTACTGTGTGGGGTAGTACTGTGTGGGGGTAGTACTGTGGGGGGTAGTACTGTGTGGGGGTAGTAGTGTGTGGGGTAGGACTGTGTGGGGGTAGTAGTGTGTGGGGTAGTACTGTGTGGGGGTAGTAGTGTGTGGGGGTAGTAGTGTGTGGGGGAGTACTGTGTGGGGGTAGTACTGCCGTGGGGGTAGTAGTGTGTGGGGGTAGTAGTGTGTGGGGTAGTACTGTGTGGGGGTAGTAGTGTGTGGGGGTAGTAGTGTGTGGGGTAGTACTGTGTGGGGGTAGTACTGTGTGGGGGTAGTTGTGTGTGGGGGTAGTACTGTGTGGGGTAGTACTGTGTGGGGTAGTACTGTGTGGGGGTAGTACTGTGTGGGGTAGTAGTGTGTGGGGTAGTACTGTGTGGGGGTAGTAGTGTGTGGGGTAGTACTGTGTGGGGGTAGTAGTGTGTGGGGTAGTACTCTGTGGGGGTAGTAGTGTGTGGGGGTAGTACTGTGTGGGGGTAGTAGTGTGTGGGGTAGTACTGTGTGGGGGTAGTAGTGTGTGGGTAGTACTCTGTGGGGGTAGTAGTGTGTGGGGGTAGTACTGTGTGGGGGTAGTAGTGTGTGGGGGTAGTACTGTGTGGGGGTAGTAGTGTGTGGGGGTAGTACTGTGTGGGGGTAGTAGTGTGTGGGGGTAGTACTGTGTGGGGGTAGTAGTGTGTGGGGTAGTACTGTGTGGGTAGTACTGTGTGGGGGTAGTACTGTGTGGGGTAGTACTGTGTGGGGTAGTACCCCGGGCTCCACCGGGGGGCACCGGTCCCTGTCTCACCTCGTCTATGGTCTTCTTCACCTCCGGCTTCTCTGTCTCCCCGCAGGCGAAGATGAGGTCCGCCCCAGGGTCCTCACCAGCTCCAACTCCTCCCTCAGCCCGTCTGTCTCCGCCTTGATGGCCTGACACACACACACGCACACGCACACGCACACGCACACGCACACGCACACGCACACGCACACGCACACGCACACGCACACACACACGCACACACAGTTATTTCTCATGTTTCTTTCTCTCTCTTGCTCTCTCTCTCTCTCACACACACACACTCCCTCCCTCCCTCCCTCCCTCTCCTCCCTCCCCCCCCTCTATCTGTTTTTTGATGAGGGAGGCCCTCCCTCCCCCTCTCTCTCCCTCCCTCTCTCCCTCCGTCCAACCCTCTCCCTCCCTCCCTCCCCCTCACCTCTGCTGCCTCTATCTGTTGTTTGATGAGGGAGGGGTCCAACCCTCTCCCTCCCTCCCTCCCTCCCTCCCCCCCCTCACCTCTGCAGCCTCTATCCGTTGTTTGATGAGGGAGGGGTCGACCCCTCCCCCCCCCCCCCCCTGCTGCCTCTATCTGTTGATGAGGGAGGGGTCCACCCCTCTCCCTCCCCCCCTCCCTCCCCTCTCACCTCTGCAGCCTCTATCTGTTGTTTGATGAGGGAGGGGTCCACCCCGGGGTCCTCCAGCTCTCTGACCAGGTCCTGGGAGTCCCTCAGCGTGCTGAGCAGCGCCGCCATGTCGGCCCAGAACTTCCCTGCCAGGTCCAGAACCTCGGCCAGCCGGGCCTCCCGCTCCTCCGCACGCCCACGGATCTCCTCCCACAGGGAGCGCAGACGCAGCAGACGGCCCCCGCACCGCTAGAGGGAGGGAGGGGGAGGGAGGAGGGAGGGAGGGAGGAGGGGGGAGGGAGAGGGAGGGAGGGAGGAGGAGGAAGGAGGAAGGGAGGAGGAAGGGAGGGAGGGAGGAGGGAGGGGGGGGGGGAGGGAGGAAGGGAGGAGGGGGGGGAGGGAGGAGGAAGGGAGGAGGGAGGAGGGAAGGGGAGGGAGGGAGGAGGGAGAGAGGGAGGGAGGGAGGGAGGAGGGAGGAGTGAGAGAGGGGAGGGGGAGGGAGGGGAGGGAGGAGGGGGAGGGAGGAGGGGGAGGGAGGGAGGGGGGAGAGAGGGAGAGGGAGGGGGAGGGAGGGGGAGGGAGGGAGAGGGAGGGAGGGGGGAGAGAGGGAGGGAAGGAGGAGGGAGGGAGGAGGGAGGGAGGGAGGAGGGAGGGAGGGGGGGGAGGGAGAGGGAGAGAGGGGAGGGAGGGAGGGGGAGGGAGAGAGGGGGAGGGAAGGAGGGAGGGAGGGGGGAGAGAGGGGGGGAGAAACTTGAGAAATAAGAGAGAGACTGTGTTGTGTTGTGTTGTGTTGTGTGTGTGTGTGTGTGTGTGTGAGTCTCACCCTGGGCGACGGGGTCTGTGTGTGTGTGAGTGTGTGCGTGTGTGTGAGTCTCACCCTGGGCGACGGGGTCTGTGTGTGTGTGAGTGTGTGTGTGTGTGTGTGTGAGTCTCACCCTGGGCGGCGGGGTCTGTGTGTGTGTGTGTGTGTGTGTGTGTGTGAGTCTCACCCTGGGCGGCGGGGTCTGTGTGTGTGTGTGTGTGTGTGTGTGTGTGTGTGAGTCTCACCCTGGGCGGCGGGGTCTGTGTGTGTGTGTGTGTGTGTGTGTGTTCTCACCCTGGGCGGCGGGGTCAGTGTGAGCGGCGCGTCCTATGAGCTGGTCCCCGCGGGCGCAGAGGGATGAGAAGCAGGGCAGCAGCTTGTCCAGGTCCCAGGCCCAGGGCCCGTGCTCACACAGCTGCTCCCGGATCTTCTCCACCTCCGCCGCCACGGGGGTGGGCTGCCGCAGACGCTGGACAGCCCCCTCCAGGGTCTCTAACAGGGGGTCCATCTTGTCATGGAACTGGGGAGAGGGAGGGACGGAGGGATGGAGGAAGAGGAGGAGAGACAGAAGAGTTAAGAACGGAAGAGAGTGAGAGAGGAGGGGGGAGAGAGAGTGGGGGGAGAGAGAGAAGGGGGGAGAGAGAGGGGGGAGAGAGGGGGGGAGAGAGAGGGGGGGAGAGAGAGGGGGGGGAGAGAGAGAGGGGGAGAGAGAGAGGGGGGAGAGAGAGAGGGGGGGAGAGAGAGAGAGAGAGAGGGGGGAGAGAGAGAGAGAGAGAGACAGACACAGAGGACGTATCTCATCAGGACACAGGTGTGATGTTGTTGACACGTTCAATGGGGAGATCGTTCCCGGAAATGACACGTTTCAAACTCTGTCCGCAGCACGTGGCCGTGGAACATTCTAGAATTGGGAACGGCGTGACATGCTGAAGTGCTGTTTTACGTCAAAGACCGGCTTCTCCTCCAGAGAGGTTTAAGACAAGTGTCGTTCCCGGTAATGTCGTCTCCACATTCTAGTCAAGGAGCTACCGTGCACCGCAGAGGGCGGAGTCAACTGACAAACACACGTCGAAAACACTCTCTACTCAGGAACACATACATCCAAAACACACTCTACTCAGGAACACACACGTCACACAGAGAAGACCTGGGGAGTCAGGTAGGGTTGTCTGTTAGTTAGTTAGGTAGGTTGTCTGTTAGCTAGTTAGGTAGGGTTGTCTGTTAGTTAGTCAGGTAGGGTTGTCTGTTAGTTAGTCAGGTAGGGTTATCTGTTAGTTAGTCAGGTAGGGTTGTCTGTTAGTTAGTCAGGTAGGGTTGTCTGTTAGTTAGTTAGGTAGGGTTGTCTGTTAGTTAGTTAGGGTTGTCTGTTAGTTAGTCAGGTAGGATTGTCTGTTAGTTAGTCAGGTAGGGTTGTCTGTTAGTTAGTCAGGTAGGGTTGTCTGTTAGTTAGTTAGGTAGGGTTGTCTGTTAGTTAGTCAGGTAGGGTTGTCTGTTAGTTAGTCAGGTAGGGTTGTCTAAGACCAGTTAGTCAGGAAGGGTTGTCTAAGACAAGACACAGGACACACTGCCTGTGTGGGAGGCCATCTTAGCGAGGAGAAGACATGGAGGACACACACATGTGGGTGGACAGGGTGACTGAAGTGGAATATGAAACTATGTGTGTGTCTGTGTTTGTGTCTTACCTCCACCAGCTGGGTCAGTGAGCAGGGCCATGGAGGAAACAACACACAGCACACCCACAATGAGAGAGGGATGGAGCATTCCAGGGATGGAGGGATGGAGAGAACGAGGGAGAGGGGGAGGGGTGCAAGGTGAAGGGAGGAGTAAGGGCACAAGGGAGAGGAGTGGGGATTTAAGTCGGGGATGGAGAGAGAGAGAGAGGGAGAGAGAGAAGGATGGATGGGGGGGTGAGTGGGTGGTTTAGGATGGATAGAAGGAGGAGAGGGGAGAGAGGGAATGCAGAGGGGAAAAAGGGGGGAAGGGGGTTGGAGGGAGAGGGGGGGTGGGGGGTGAGATGGTCCAGTTAGGAGGGGATGGGAGGTGGAGAAACAACACAATGTGTTAGATCGGTGGCATGCTCACACAAGCTGGCAGCCCACAGCAGAGCAGCAACCCTGCAGACATACAGTGATGTTGATGACATGGCTGCTCAGGAGACTGGGACCTCAAGGTCAGGAGACTGGGACCTCAAGGTCAGGAGACTGGGACCTCAAGGTCAGGAGACTGGGACCTCAAGGTCAGGAGACTGGGACCTCAAGGTCAAGGGGAGGCCAGCGGAGGTAGGAATTCGGAGGACCGGCTTCATTGTCGCGCACGGAACAGAATGCACGTGTTCCATAGCGTTCCTCATTCCGCTCCGTGTGTTACAAATGAACCCTACCTCCACCGGCCTCCC
>NC_137690.1:43048543-43058543 GCF_963989245.1 Nansenia antarctica
ACTACTCACCCGTTCCACGGACATTCTGGATATGCTTGTGAGGGGGACCGCGTTTTTCACCAGTGCTGTGAGGTGGATCAGGAGGCAGCGAGGTCGGAGAGCCGGCTGCTTGGTTCGCCTTCGGCGGAGAGGGACGCGACCACCACTACCGGGCATATTCCTGAGCAACGTGAACTCCCTTTGCAATAAAATGGATGAACTCCGGTGTCTCGTTGCGAGGAGCAGCGACTTCCACTCCTCGGCTGTCTTCGCGTTTACGGAGACCCATCTGTCGCCATCTGTCCCTGACGAGGCGGTGGAGCTAGAGGGATTCTCCGCGTTCCGGGCTGACAGAGACTTCGAGGCGGTGAGCAAGTCTAGGGGTGGGGGGTTACTGTTCTTTGTAAACGAGCGCTGGAGTTCCGAGGTGACAGTGCTCCACAAACACTGTTCCACGGCTATAGAATCCCTATTCATCCTCTGTCGTCCATTCTATTCCCCCTGCGAGTTCAGCTCATTCATTCTCGCGTGTGTCTACATTCCACCTGATGCTGACGTCACCGCAGCAGTAGCAACAGCTCTCTTTTTTTTTTTTTATCCCCTTTTTCACCCAATTTGGTAGCCAATTGAACCCAACCGAGCATCCAATTATCCCCTGCCTATTGCGAAGGATCCGCCGCACGACCCCCGTGGCCGGCAGTCCCAGAGGAGGCCGCCAGGCAGACTAGCTGACTGGCTCCTCGAGCCCAGCACCTGTTATTCCGGCACCCCGGGGGCGCTGTTGCGCGACGGATCCTTGTCCGGAACTACTCCTATACCTCCCTCGGGAGCGGCCGCCCAATATGCCGCTCCGCGTGTGTGCCCCAGCCATATCCGGATCTGGCGAGCTGGGATTCGAACCCAGTCCCCGGTGGGCAGCATGCACTAGTGGCCAGTGCTTAGACCGCTACACCACCGTGGGGCGACGCAGCAACAGCTCTCTGAGGGGGATTCCGCCTCCGTCTGGAAAGGCCTAAAGACCATCACCAACTACAAACCCAAGTCCCCGCTGATGTCCGACAACCTCCCTCTCGCTAACGAGCTGAACGAGTTCTACTGTAGGTTTGAGAAAGAGAGGTTCCCGCCCACCCCCGCCCTCTCCCTCCACCCCCCCCCGGCTACAACCACCACCCCCGTCCCCCAGGGGGGCCAATGTCCCTCCTGCTACCCCCCCCTCCCCTCCCTCCCCCCTCCTCACCCGCCCCGCCCCCCCCCACCCCCTCTCTCTGTCACAGTGCGAGAGGTAAGCAGACTGTTTAAGAGGCAGAATCCCCGGAAGGCAGCTGGTCCGGATTCCGTCTCTCCCTCTGTCCTGAAGCACTGCGCCGACCAGCTGGCCCCGGTGTTTACCCACATTTTCAACGCCTCGCTGGAGCTGTGTCACGTCCCAGCGTGCTTCAAGGCGTCAATCATCATCCCCGTCCCCAAGAAGGCCAAGGTCACAGGCCTCAGCGACTACAGACCCGTCGCTCTGACCTCTGTCGTCATGAAGGTCCTGGAGCGCCTTGTCCTGGCCTACCTGAAGCTCATCACGGATCCTGTGCTGGACCCCCTGCAGTTCGCGTACAGAGCCAATAGATCCACGGAGGACGCCGTGAACATGGCTCTGCACTACGCACTAGAACACCTAGACACTGCAGGCAACTACGCCAGGATCCTGTTCGTGGACTTCAGCTCGGCCTTCAACACGATCCTCCCACACATCCTGGAGCACCAGCTATCCCTGCTGCAGGTGCCGGACTCCACCTGCAGGTGGATCACGGACTTCCTGACTGACAGGTCTCAGCGGGTGAAGCTGGGGAAGAGCATTTCCAGCTCCAGGTCCACCAGCACGGGCTCCCCGCAGGGCTGCGTCCTGTCTCCAGCACTGTTCTCCCTATACACCAACAGCTGTGTCTCCCGCCACCCCTCGGTCAAGCTCCTGAAGTTTGCAGACGACACCACCCTGGTGGGCCTCATCTCCAAGGGGGACGAATCTGCCTACAGGGGTGAGATCGAGGGGCTGCAGAGCTGGTGCAGTATTAACAATCTGGAGCTAAACGCTCTAAAAACAGTGGAGATGGTGGTGGACTTCCGTAGGAAAGCAGTCCTGCCCCCTCCCATCACGCTGGGAGGTACCCCGGTGGCCTCCGTGGAGTCATGCCGCTTTCTAGGCATGACCATCTCCCGGGACCTTAAGTGGGAGCGGAACACCGAGGCCCTCACGAAGAAGGCCCAGAAGAGGATGTTCTTCCTCCGGCAGCTGAGGAAATTCAGGCTGCCGAGGTCCATGATGGTCCAGTTTTACACGGCCATCATAGAGTCCATCCTCACCCACTCCATCATCACCTGGTTCCCTGCTGCAACGACCAAGGACAAGGCCAAGTTGCAGCGGGTGTTACGTTCAGCAGAGAGGGTGATCGGCTGTCCCTTGCCCTCCCTCAACTCCTTGCATGACACCAGGGCTCTGAGGAGGGCAAGAAAGATCATGGCCGACCCCTTCCACCCCGGCCACGGCCTCCTCACCCTGCTTCCCTCTGGAAGAAGGTTGCGGCTGCCTAAGGCACTGAAGGCCCGCCACAGGCTCAGTTTCTTCCCCTCAGCCTAAATGACTCTGGCTTCCCCCTCCCCCCCGCCCCCAAGTCTGCCCAGGACTGAACATGCACTAGACCTTGTATAACTCTGCACTGCACTTTATTTACAGCACTATCCATGCACTGTCTGTCCTGTGTTGTCCTGTTTTTGCATTGTACTTGTTTTGTTCATATATATGTGAAAAAAGCATAAATGCACCTTCTGTAATGCCAAAGCAAATTCCTATATGTGTCAAGCATAATGGCAATAAACGTTATCTGAATCTGAATCTGTCTCTCGAACACACAGACAGACAGACACACAGACAGACACACACACACTCACACTCACACTCACACACACACACACACACACACACACACACACAATCACACACACAGTCACACACAGACAGACAGACAGAGAGACAGAGCGACAGACACATACACACACACACACACACACACACAATCACACACACACACACACAGTCACACACACACACACACACACACACACACACAGACAGACAGACCCCCCCCCCTCACCTTCTGCCTGTCCTGATAAGCGGG
Organism: Nansenia antarctica; assembly: GCF_963989245.1. Lineage (NCBI taxonomy): Eukaryota > Metazoa > Chordata > Actinopteri > Argentiniformes > Microstomatidae > Nansenia > Nansenia antarctica. The sequence goes on from NC_137690.1 coordinate 43,051,687, forward strand.
CGTGGCGTCAGGCTCCATGTGGTTAAGCTCCACCTCCACGGTGTCCAGCCATTGGCTGAGGTCGTGGTGGGCGCTGGCGAAGCGCGTGGCCAGCTGCAGGGCTTGCTCCAGGGTCCGCAGGGCCTTGCCGCTGACCGCCGTCATCTCGCCGTAGCGAGACTTGATGCCGTCCAGCTTCTCCTGGATCAGCAAGACCTCCTCGCCTGGACAGAGACACGGGTCAGAGACACAGTACCAGGGTCAGAGACACGGGTCAGAGACACAGTACCAGGGTCAGAGACATAGTACCAGGGTCAGAGACACAGTACCAGGGACAGAGACACAGTACCAGGGTCAGAGACATAGTACCAAGGTCAGAGACACAGTACCAGGGTCAGAGACACAGTACCAGGGTCAGAGACAGAGACACAGTACCAGGGACAGAGACACAGTACCAGGGTCAGAGACAGAGACACAGTTCCAGGGACAGAGACACAGTACCAGGGACAGAGACACAGTACCAGGGTCAGAGACACAGTACCAGGGTCAGAGACACAGTACCAGGGACAGAGACACAGTACCAGGGACAGAGACACAGTACCAGGGACAGAGACAGAGGCACAGTACCAGGGACAGAGACAGAGACACAGTACCAGGGTCAGAGACACAGTACCAGGGACAGAGACACAGTACCAGGGTCAGAGACACAGTACCAGGGACAGAGACACAGTACCAGGGACAGAGACAGAGACACAGTACCAGGGACAGAGACACAGTACCAGGGTCAGAGACACAGTACCAGAGTATTCAAAGGACCGAGCTTTCTGAAGAGCCGGTCCAAAGTCTAGAACAAGGGAGGAAGTGGCCAGTGACTGCCCCCCCACTGTTACTGTCCCAGTCCCCTCCAGGACTTCTCCTGTGAACACACACGACGACCCTGTGGTCCTTCAGCCAACGAGGTCATCCGTTGTCTTTCTAACATCTCAGATATGGTCACGGTGTTCAGAGCAGCAAGCAGAAGAGCTCATATAACTCCTATTTTAGAGACTCTACACTGGCTTCCTGTTAAGTTCAGAATAGATTTCAAGATCCTTCTGCTGGTTTATAAAGCTCTCACTGGCACAGCACCACAATATGTTCAGACCTTTTGCCAGCATATCAGCCCAATAGAGCTCTCAGGTCTTCTGACGCTGGTTTTCTCTGTGTACCACATAAGAAGAGATTTGGTGAGGCTGCATTCTCATTTTATACACCCAGATTGTGGAATGCACTGCCAGTTTACATTAGAGATGCAACCTCAGCAAATATGTTCAAGTCAAGACTAAAAACCCATCTTTTTAATATTGCCTTTAAATGACTAAATTATTACATTATGATTATATAATGATTGGAGCACTTTGAGCTGCAACATTTGCATGAAAAGCACTATACAAATAAAGTTATTATTATTATTATTCAGGGGGTCAAAGTTGAAGAGGTTGTGTGGCGTACCTGTGGTTTGTTTGAGCAGAGCCTGTCCATTCTTAATGGCCTGGTCCACTGTCTTCTTCCTGCTCACGATCTCCTCGTTCAGAGCCTGGAGGGATGAAGGGAGGGAGGAGAAGGAGGAGAAGGAGGAGGAGGAGGAGGAGGAGGAGGAGGAGGAGGAGGAAGAGGAGGGAGGAGGAGGAGGAGGAGGAGGAGGAGGAGGAGGAGGAGGAGGAGAGCGAACACCAGAAGATCAAGTCACTCTGAAGGAAACTCAACCACAACATTCATTTAAACAGAAGTGCATGATCAGGTGAGATCATATCTATTCATGATCAGGTGAGATCATATCTTTTTTTTTCCACAATATTTTTATTATCATTTTTATATACCAACATCAAAGACAAAACAACAAAAGACAAATAAAGAGAAACATACAATAACAAAGTTCACAAACTTTGTATAAAGTATTCTATCCTACATGTTCTTCATGTATGGTTCCCACAGCTTGTCAAAGTCTTTCCGCTTGTCTTTATTAATATAGGTTAATCTTTCCAGACCAATACATTCCAAGAGCCCCCTCTTCCACATTCTCAATGATGGAGCGTCCATACTCTTCCAGCATAGTGCTATGGCTCTCCTGGCTTGAAGGAGGGTGAGATCATATCTATTCATGATCAGGTGAGATCATATCTATTCATGATCAGGTGAGATCATACCAGTGTGTGTGTGTGTGTGTATGTGTACCAGTGTGTGTGTGTGTGTGTACCAGTCGTACCAGTGTGTGTGTGTGTGTCTGTGTGTACCAGTCGTACCAGTGTGTGTGTGTGTACCAGTGTGTGTGTGTACCAGTTGTACCAGTGTGTGTGTGTGTGTACCAGTTGTACCAGTGTGTGTGTGTGTACCAGTTGTACCAGTGTGTGTACCAGTCGTACCAGTGTGTGTGTGTGTCTACCAGTGTGTGTGTGTGTACCAGTCGTACCAGTGTGTGTGTACCAGTCGTACCAGTGTGTGTGTGTGTGTGTGTACCAGTCGTACCAGTGTGTGTGTGTACCAGTCGTACCAGTGTGTGTGTGTGTGTGTACCAGACGTACCAGTGTGTGTGTGTGTGTGTGAGTACCAGTCGTACCAGTGTGTGTGTGTGTACCAGTCGTACCAGTGTGTGTGTGTGTGTGTACCAGACGTACCAGTGTGTGTGTGTATACCAGTTGTACCAGTGTGTGTGTGTGTGTGTACCAGTCGTACCAGTGTGTGTGTGTACCAGTCGTACCAGTGTGTGTGTGTGTGTGTGTACCAGTCGTACCAGTGTGTGTGTGTGTACCAGTCGTACCAGTGTGTGTGTGTGTGTGTGTGTGTACCAGACGTACCAGTGTGTGTGTGTATACCAGTTGTACCAGTGTGTGTGTGTGTGTGTGTGTGTGTACCAGTCGTACCAGTGTGTGTGTGTGTACCAGTCGTACCAGTGTGTGTGTGTGTGTGTGTGTACCAGTCGTACCAGTGTGTGTGTGTGTACCAGTCGTACCAGTGTGTGTGTGTGTGTGTGTGTGTGTACCAGTCGTACCAGTGTGTGTGTGTACCAGTTAGGGCTGCCACGATTAGTCGACTAGTCGCGACGACGTCGATTACCAAAATCGTCGCCGACATACGTATTTGGTAATCGACGTCGTCGCATGTTTTTTTGGAGCAGTGTCGGTCATCCGGGGCACACGTGACATCTCCGGAAAAACAAACAGAGAGAAATGTCTTCCCGTCCTCGTACGTCTAAAGTGTGGGAGCATTTCAACCACAACGTTGAAAAAAACAATGTAAAATATACAATTTGCAAAGCTGAACTCGCTTATCATGGCAGCACGTCTATGATGCGCGAGCATCTCAAAAGGAAGCACGTTGTGGCAGATGACGAGGAACACGATGGCTCGTCTCGGTAAGCTAGTTAGCTTGTTATTGGCTAACGATATCGTTACGTTAAAAGCCTTCTTACATTATTTTACGTTATGTGCTGTAACGTTGTCATCAAAGCGATACTTATACAATAGCTAAAAATGTTGTCTTAACGTTACAGTGCTAAGAAGGCGCGTTCTACTATGGAAAGCAAAACTTTTGTACTCTGTACAAGTATTTATTTTTGTTTTTGTATTCTTTTGGTTGCCTAGTGCCTAGCCTACCTCATTTTACTGAGCAGTTTGCACTCTCTACTACTCTTTACATTACATTACATGCAAGTGATGCCAGAAATAAATCTGCAAAGTTCATTAAAATATCTATTTTTGAGTGAACAATCATTTTAATTGTCTTTATTTTTAGTTAGCACATGCCTACAACAACAACTAACAACTTCAAGCTAAATTTAGAAGCTGATTTAGAAGATGATAGCTAAATAAGAGCGATTGAGTAATTGTGCGATAAGCTGTAATTTATGATCCGATTAGTTGACTAATCGTTAAAATAATCGGTGACTAGTCGACTATGAAAATAATCGTTTGTGGCAGCCCTAGTACCAGTCGTACCAGTGTGTGTGTGTGTGTACCAGTCGTACCAGTGTGTCTGTGTGTACCAGTCGTACCAGTGTGTGTGTGTGTGTACCAGTCGTACCAGTGTGTGTGTGTGTGTGTGTGTGTACCAGTCGTACCAGTGTGTGTGTGTGTTGCTGGGTCAGCTGCTGGGGCTGGTAGCTGTTGACAGACACCTGGCCCAGCCTCTGGCCCACCTCGGCCAGCCAGTTGAGCACCTCCACCTCCTCCTCCCCAAACAGCTGGGCGTTGGCCAGGGCTTGCTCCAGCAGGCCGGCCCTGCGCGCGCACCAATCGCTGAGCTCCGAGTGCGCCGTCTGCACCGCCCCCACGCGCTCCCCGAGCCAATCACGGTCGGCCGCGCAGCTCAGGGGGTCCAGGACTTTGCGGAGGCCCTGGAGGTGGACCACCTGGTCTGCCCTAGAGGCCACGCTATCTTGGAGGGTCTGGGGAGGTGTGGGGGAGGAGGGGGGGTGGGGGAGGAGGGTAGGTGGGGTGAAGGGGGATAAAATATACACAAGGGGAACAAAATGAAAGGTAAAAAAATAACATGAGCATGCAGATGAGAAAGCATAAATGATCATAAATCATAAGGAACGGAAACAAGCTATGCATGATAAAAAAAAAACAAAAAAAAAACTGACCTTGTGACTTAAACATAAATCATAAATGGTCGAATGAAAATCAAACTGAACATCTGGAAATCATATAACAGGGTGGAAGTGTGGATGGTGGGGGGGTCTGGGAGTCGACCTTGTTTCTCACGCAGATTGTAATCAAACTAAGAGTGATGTCATCATTGCGCTGGGGGAGGGGTCTGCAGACGTTCTAACTCCACAGTGACTCACAGAGACCCAGGGTTCCTGTCTGTGTGGCGTTAGAACTGTGTTTCTGCCTGGGAGGATCCCTTTCTACCCCTGACTGGACTCAGGACCCTAGCTGGGGCGGCTGTGTCTCAGGAGGTAGAGCCGCCCGTCTAATCATCACAAGGTTGGCAGATCGGCGGTTCGAGCCCCGGCTGGCCACATGTCGAAGTGTTAGCTTGCCGCCATTGGTGTGTAAATGTGTGTGTGAATGGGTGAATGAGAGGCTGTTGTAAAGCACTTTGGAAAAAGGTTTACCATTGACCATTTACCGTTCAGTTGGATGGGTACGATACGGTACATTCAGCTGGGTGGTACGGTACCTTGTGGCGGGCGATCTGCTGGGTTATCTTGGAGGTCTGGGTGCCCATGGGCTCGGCCGTGCTCAGCCGTCTCTCCGTGGCGCTCAGCCAGTCGCCCAGAGGCTCCACCGCCTCGTGGAACTGGAGAGCCAATCCCTGCAGCTCGTCCAGCTGCCGTTGCCTGGGAGACACAGGGGCGAGGGACGGACTCTTATTGCGACGAACGAACAAGCGTGGAGGTCTGGACCGACCGCGTGACAAGCATGTACACTCACTGAGAACTTTGATTAGGAACACCTGTACAGTGCAAGTTGGTGGAGGTGGTGTAATGGTGAGGGGAATGTTTTCTTGGCACACTTTGGGCCTGTTAATACCAATCAATCATCGCTTGAATGCCACAGCCTATTTGAGTATTGTTGTTGACCATGTGCATCCCTTCATGGCCACAATGTACCTAGCTTCTGATGGCTACTTCCAGCATGATAATGCACCATGTCACAAAGCAAAAGTCACCTCAAACTGGTTTCATGAACATGACAATGAGTTCAGTGTTTTCCCAGTCACTGGATCTGAATCCAATATAACACCTTTGGGATGTGGTAAAAAAGTCAGTCACGAAAAACTGGTTTCATGAACATGACAATGAGTTCAGTGCCTTCCCAGTCACTGGATCTGAATCCAATATAACACCTTTGGGATGTGGTAGAACGGGAGATTCACAGCTTGAAAGTGCACCTGTGCAACGGAATTGCGTGACACAATCATGTCATCGTGGACCTAAGAATGTTTGTTCCAACATCTTGTGGAATCAATGCCACCGAGAATTGAGGCTGTTTTGAGAGCAAACGGAGGCCCTAACCCAGTATTAGTACAGTGTTCCTAATAAAGTGCTCTGTGAGTGTGAATGTTCTACATGTGTTCTACACATTGACTGTCTGGTATAGAAAGTGTCTGCACGATCCTGTGATGTATGAAAATGTCTTCGTAAGCAAGCATGAATGACTTGTAGTCAGTCTCAGACCCTCGCTAAGCACCAACCCAGTACACAGAGTCCAAAAGACGTCCTCAGGGAAGCCGGAATGTGGGTTCAGATGATGTCCTAAAGACGTCATCTGGACGTCCTAGAAAGACGTCATCTGAACCCACATTCCGGCTTCCTTGAGGACGTCTTTTGGACTCTTTGTTCACTGGGAAGTGTCAGATACGTATAGCGTATATATACATCTACGTCCCACCACGCTGACCACCGGACTGGAGTCCTTTACCTGGCCGCAGCCCGCTCCAGCAGCTCTCCCCATCTCTCTCCCAGGACTTCCAGCTGCTTCTGGATCTTGTCCCGGTCCTGCGTCTCGGCCGTGGCTGCAATGCGCTCCCCCTCGGCCCGGATCATCTCCACCGTCCCCCGCCGGTCGTCTAGGAGCCTCTGGAGCAGCTGGAGGAGGGGAGACCAGGGAAGAAAGGCACAATGTTCAACACAACGGGAACGGGAAAAAAACAAACCGAATGTGAAAACTGAGGAACATTGAAGTCACTTCAACTGCCAAAGAATTCCGGAACACTCACCAACTTAAGTGCCAAGTGTTTTATGTGGTGTTTACTGTGCAGAAATACTTTGGCTCCAAAATGGAAACTGAATAATTGATGCATTTTTGGGGAATAGAGTCACGATCGGCACTCTAGAATGTGGACAGTTCCAGCGCTCAGTGAGTTAAACTCCACAGTGTTTCGCAGTATGA
>NC_137690.1:43063543-43111043 GCF_963989245.1 Nansenia antarctica
TGAGCCACAACCATGACCTGCCCCACCCTACCCCGGACTCCACTGTGTGTGTGTGTGTGTGTGTGTGTGTGTGTGTGTGTGTGTGTGTGTGTGTGTGTGCGCGTGCGTGAATGGATGCGTGTGCATGTGTCTAGACCCCTAGTCCTATCTCCCTCTTTTCATCTCTCTGTTTCTGTTTCTGTCTCTCTCTTTCTGTCTCTCTCTTTCTCTCTCTGTTTCTGTCCCTCTCTTTCGCTCTCTGTTTCTTTCTTTCTCTCTATTTCTCCCTCCCTCTCTCCCCCCCTTCCTCCTTCACCAGCTCAAAGCGGTTTACTCCTCTAAACCAGAGCTCTGGAAAATATCTGGGATGTTTCTCATTCCTCTCCTCTCAGCCAGTTGAACACTCCAGTTACCATAGCAACCAGCTGAACACTGCACATACCAGTTACCATAGCAGCCAGCTGAACACTGCACATACCAGTTACCATAGCAACCAGCTGAACACTGCACATACCAGTTACCATAGCAGCCAGCTGAACACTGCACATACCAGTTACCATAGCAGCCAGCTGAACACTGCACATACCAGTTACCATAGCAGCCAGCTGAACACTGCACATACCAGTTACCATAGCAGCCAGCTGAACACTGCACATACCAGTTACCATAGCAACCAGCTGAACACTGCTCATACCAGTTACCATAGCAACCAGCTGAACACTGCACATACCAGTTACCATAGCAACCAGCTGAACACTGCACATAGCAGTTGCCACAGCAGCCAGCTGAACACTGCACATACCAGTTACCATAACAACCAGCTGAACACTGATCATACCAGTTACCATAGCAACCAGCTGAACACTGCTCATACCAGTTACCATAGCAGCCAGCTGAACACTGCACATAGCAGTTACCATAGCAGCCAGTTGAACACTGCTCATACCAGTTACCGTAGCAACCAGCTGAACACTGCACATAGCAGTTACCATAGCAACCAGCTGAACACTGCACATAGCAGTTACCATAGATAAGAGCAACGCATCCGGGTACTTTCCCCTCCCGTAATGTCCACGACCCTTTTTGGGTGCTAGAAGTGTAGAAGTTTGATTGGCGGTCAATGGGAATTTCTGGTCTTTGCTACTTTAATCCGATAAAATGCTTTTTAGATATTAGGAGCCCAAATCCGATGGCCAGTTAGGCAAACTATTATATAGTGTGGTTTCCGATCAATGATCGACATCGTTATATGGAGAAAAGTAATGAAATAGGCAATGTGTGTCCTTTCAGTCTGCCTCCAGAGCAGTCATACGTCATCTCCCTGTCATCAGAACGATCACGTCCCCTGTTGGGTGCTAGAAGTGTAGAGGTTTGACTGGCAGTCAACCCTAACCCTAACCCTATATATATATATACCTATATATATATATAAAGACGTTATAGCTAACTAGCTACGAGTTGTCATCAAAATAATGAACAGCAAGCTAGGTCCTAAACTAGGGCCGGTGGAGGAGGGCAAGTGTCACATTGGACAGACTACCAAAACAGAAAAATAAAATCTTAACGACAGCAAAAGTGAAAGATGTCAGAAATACATTAACTGGACTTCAATAAGGTAATTGTATATGTCAGGATATGATACCTCAGGCCATTGGGTCGGGTCGTTCATCCACATGGATGGAGGCAGACTGAAAGGACACACATTGCCTATTTCATTAATTTTCTCCATATAACGACGTCGATCATTGATCGGCAACGACACTATATAATTGTGACACAGCCCAATGAAAAGGGCTACCTGTAGGCGAAATCATTTTTCTGTTTTTTACATGTGCTTAAACTACAGATTGTAAGCTTTCAAATGATGCATCATACATTGAAATCGGATAATCGGAAATTGAAGACGACATGAGTATTTGAAAGTTGCTACACCGGAAATCACTAAGCACAGAAAATCCCCATCAAAGATAATGAATCCCCATCAAACAACAAGAAACGAAGTCATTGTGTTATAGATTACACTTATTTAATGAACGTAAAACTGTTCGGAAAAATAACGAGTGGGTACTTCACATCTTCGAGTTGAATGTTAGCTAAAAAAAAAAAAAAACTGAAAAAAAATAAAAATTATTTTAAAGACGAATTTGACGTCTTTCTCATTTCCGAGAGGTGTCCATTTACATCAGATTGCGTCACAATTGTTTGCCTGATTGGCCATCGGATTTGGGCTCCTAATATCTAAAAACCACTACGGTTTTCTTATTTTATCGGATTAAAGCAGCAAAGCCCGCAAATTCCCATTGACCGCCAGTCAAACTTCTACACTTCTACCACCCAACAGTAGACGTGATCTTTCTGATGACAGGGAGATGACGTATGACTGCTCTGGAGGCAGACTGAAAGGACACACATTGCCTATTTCATTACTTTTCTCCATATAACGACGTTGATCATTGATCGGAAACCACACTATATAATAGTTTGCCTAACTGGCCATCGGATTTGGGCATCTAATATCTAAAAAGCAATACAGTTTTCTTATTTTATCGGATTAAAGTAGCAAAGACCAGAAATTCCCATTGACCGCCAGTCAAACTTCTACACTTCTAGCACCCAAAAAGGGGCGTGATCGTTCTGATGACAGGGAGATGACGCGCTATTGCTCTTATGAATAGCAGCCAGCTGAACACTGCTCATACCAGTTACCATAGCAACCAGCTGAACACTGCATATACCAGTTACCACAGCAACTGAACACGGCCGACACCAGCTCGCCCCGCTCATCTGCCCCTGACCCCAAACTTTCTCTTCCATCCCTTTCTCTGCTTCCCTCTCCCCTCCTCTCTCCTTTGTTGGCTGTAGCTGTAACCCAACACTGGCTCATCCACTTTAACCCTCATTATTTTAGATGGGATAGAACACTTTTGTTGATCAAACCAGTCATTCAGTTATCTTTCTATCAAGTTTCTACTTGTTTAAAGGGATAGTTTTTCAGGTTTTTAGGTGTTACTCCAGGGTCTAGAAGCAACTTTTCCACTGTTGAAGGCTCATCTAGACACTTTTTTCAGTCATATTTGCATTCTTGATCTTTTTCAGCTGGGCTCAGGGCTAGCATTTAGCTATGCTAGTGGAGGTGGATGGGCTGTGGGCTAGCATTTAGCCATGCTAGTGGAGGTGGATGGGCTGAGGTCTAGCATTTAGCCATGCTAGTGTGGGTGGATGGGCTGAGGGCTAGCATTTAGCCATGCTAGTGGAGGTGGATTGACTGAGGGCTAGCATTTTAGCAAAGCTAGTGGAAGTGGATGGGCTGAGGGCTAGCATTTAGCCATGCTAGTGGAGGTGGATGGGCTCAGGCCTATCATTTAGCCATGCTAGTGGAAGCAGAGGGGAAGAGCAACCACCACTGTCCATATGACGACTTAAAACATCTCCACAAGTATTCTACAGCCTTTTCATGAACCTACAGAGATGACCAGCTGCATCGGGACCCTATCCACACACACACACACACACACACTACTTTGAACATACTGCGTATGGCAAGACGATGTGATAACAACACAAATATAAGCAGTCCTTTCTTCTCCTTTCTGTCTCAGACTGTCCTACGCTCCCTTGTTCCTTGCCCTCCTCTCCCACAGTCTTCCTCCCCCTGTCCTCACCTCCGGTTCCCCTTTCAATGGACTCTGAAGAGAGAGGGATTCTATTTTGGAGCTGACCTAATTGTGAGTATATGGCTGTGTTCTGGAGCAGCCAGACCGGACTGAACCGTCATCAAAGAGGTGAATACATCTCCATTTAGAGGACAAATGAACAGGTTGCCACCTCCCTCCGCTCTGCTCTCTCTTTCTCAATCATTCCCTCCCCCTCTTTCTCTTTTTCAATAACTAACTCCCTTTCTCTCTCTCTCAATCACTCACTGCCTGCCTGCCTCTATCTCTCTCTCTATTTCAAGGGGTATAGAAATAATAAAGTTATATAATAATAATAAATACATTGCCAAAAGCATGTGTGAAGATCAAAAACAAAAACAAAAGAGAATGTCATGTACGACTAGAATAAACAAATGATTAAACAGAGCTGTGTGTATATATAGCATGCAGGTAAATAATGATAACCATAACCATAAATAACCATTGCAGTTTAGAAGGGTGTAACCATTATGTACAGAGTTCAGCATGTAAATAGAGCAGATACTTATTTACAGTCTTTTATGGTGGTTGTGTTCCATTGGACGTCCTTTTACTGCCACAACAGCTCACAAATCTTGCTGGCTGTCTCTCTCCCCCTCTCTATCCTCCTCTCTCTCCCCCTCTCTCTCCCCCTCTCCCTCCTCTATTGCAGGTGCTTCCTGGAGGTTATGTGTGTGTCAGGTCCATCATTACTATATGAATCACACATGCCTGTGTTACCCACCTGAGATCAGCTCTATACAGTGGTCCAGCCCTTTCATCTTGACCCAGGTTGTGTCTCACTGCCAGTTTACATTAGGGATGCAACCTCAACACATATGTTCAAGTCAAGACTAAAAACCCATCTTTTTAATATTGCCTTTAAATTACTAAATCATTAAATTATGATTATATAATGATTGGAGCACTTTGAGCTGCAACGTTTGCATGAAAAGCGCTATACAAATAAAGTTATTATTATTATTATTATTATATGGTGGTCCAGTCCTTTCATCTTTCGCTCTCTCTCTCTCCCTCTCTCTCATTCTCTCTCCCTCTCTCTCTCCATCTGTTCTGTGTTTCACAGGAGACATGACAACGTCTGCCGCCGCTGTGCCTGCCTGCCTGTCTGTCTGTCTGCCTGTGTCTGTCTGTCTGTCTGTCTGTATTTTCTCTGCTCTTGCCTGTCAGTATGCCCACACAGCCATGCCCAGACACACAGCCATGCTCAGACACACAGCCATGCCCAGACACACAGCCATGCCCAGACACACAGCCATGCCCAGACACACAGCCATGCCCAGACACACAGCCATGCCCAGACACACAGCCATGCTCAGACACACAGCCATGCCCAGACACACAGCCATGCCCAGACACACAGCCATGCCCAGACACACAGCCATGCCCAGACACACAGCCATGCCTTGAAATGAGATCCACATGAAACCAAAGGGCCTTTCAGCTTATCTCCCTCTGCCACGTTACCTCTCTTACCATCCTACCAGGGCTTTATCTGGAGTACTACCAGGTGTTCCTCTACAGAGCTCTGTTTCCTCCACCCTTCTCTCTCTCTCTGTCTCCCTCTCTCTCTCTGTCTCTCTCTCTCTCCCCCTCTCTCTGTCTCCCCCTCTCTCTGCCTCTCTCTCTCTGTCTGTCTGTCTCTCTCTCTCTGTCTGTCTGTCTCTCTCCCTCTCTCTCTTTCTCCCCCCCCTCTCTCCCTCTCCCCCCCTCTCTCTCTCCCTCTCCCTCTGTCTCTCTCTCTCTCTCTCTCTCTCTTCCCTCACCTCTACTTTCTGTCCATTTCTGTTTGTTTGAATAGAAAAGTCATTAACCTTGACTGCGCGTGCGCGTGCGTGTGTGTGTGTGTGAGCAGCTCTGTCTGTCTGTCTGTCTGTCTGTCTGTCTGTCTCTGTCTGTCTCTCTCTCTCTCTCTCTCTCTCTCTCTCTCTCAGCCCAACATGGCCGCCATTTCTCTGGAAAGACCAGGAACGGTTACACACACACACCCACTTTTTCCACGAATAACAATTAAGGTGGTCTATCGTCCGCCAGACCAGAGGCCCTTTGGCACTGTGGGAGGGAGGGACTGCAGAATGGAGGGGGGGGGGACATACAGATCTTATCTTCTATTTATACTTCATAACAACTCTATACAGTGTTTACGTGTTACTGGCAGCAGCAACTCTCCCCACACACTGCCCAACTGTTTACTCTCTCACTTCCTTATCTCTGCAGCAGTGCCACTGGACCGGAGAGAGGGGGAGGGGGAGAGAGGGAGAGGGGGAGAGAGGGAGAGGAGGAGAGGGGGATGGGAGAAAGAGTGGGAGATTGCTACCCTGCCAACCAACGGCAAGCCTATTCTCTCTCCCTTCTCCAGCAGAAGCCTCCTACACAAATCTAGGCCTCATCACACACACGCACGCACGCACACAACACACACACTCACACACCATCACACACACACACACACACGCAAACACACATATTCTCGCACACACTCTCACACACACACACTCTCACACACACACACACACACACACACACACACACACACACAAAATAAGATGCAGATGACCAGGCCCCCCCCACCCCCGGTGGAGCCGGTAATGTAATAATAAGATAATAAGGGTTCCATCAGGACTCCATCATGCAGGGACACGGCCACGGGAACAGACACTGTGAGTCACAACAGAGCTGGGCTGTCACACAACCACAAACCCTAACCCTGCTTTACTGTAGGACCACAAACCCTAACCCTGCTTTACTGTAGGACCACAAACCCTAACCCTGCTTTACTGTAGGACCACAAACCCTAACCCTGCTTTACTGTAGGCAAACAGCCCACAACACACCAGAACATCCATCAGATTCTAAACGGTCCTCAACTAAGCTGAACTCTCACTTTGAACAGCCTGAATGTTATACACAAATGCTTATTCTATACACAAATCCCTTCAAATACTTCACTCGTACACAAGTTATACGAAACAGGTGACAACCTTGAGACAGTGACTGACTTGTTCCTGGGGGGTCTGCAGGATGAAAAAGGAACCTCTGATCTAAACACACACACACACACACAGACAGACACACACACACACACACACACGCACACACACACACACTCACTTGCACTGTAGACCTATATTGAGACAGTTTCGTTTTGATATCCAGTCAATGCAAACAACACAATAGCTGTTTGTATGAAAAACGCTGTACTTAAGTAGGGTTAACACAGTTAACACTTAACACTACTTAAGTAGGGTTCAAAAGATCAACATACAGTACATACCATTCTCCCAAACAACCACTAACTCTTACACAGTCACATACTGTACAGTGCACACAGACGGACACACACACACACACACACACACACACACACACACACACACACTAGACAGACCTCCCTCCCCCCTTCAGCATTCAACTAATGATGCAGTTTCTCTAACCCCCTTCCCTGTTGCATTTTCCAAACCCCTTCTACAACAACCCCAGTGCTTTACAACAACCTCACTACATTAAGAGTGTGATAGAAATGCTCCGTCTCTGTGTGTTAAGACAGGATGGTGCTGAGGGGAAATGTTCCAAAAAAATACTAGAGATACTGAGCACACTACAGGGGTGTGATCGAGGGGCTGCAGAGCTGGTGCAGAGCTGGTGCAGTTTTTACAATCTGGAGCTCAATGCTCTAAAAACAGTGGAGATGGTGGTGGACTTCCGAAGGAAAGATGCCCTGCCCCCTCCCATCACGCTGGGAGGTACCCCGGTGGCCTCCGTGGAGTCATGCCGCTTTCTAGGCATGACCATCTCCCGGGACCTTAAGTGGGAGCGGAACACCGAGGCCCTCACGAAGAAGGCCCAGAAGAGGATGTTCTTCCTCCGGCAGCTGAGGAAATTCAGGCTGCCGAGGTCCATGATGGTCCAGTTTTACACGGCCATCATAGAGTCCATCCTCACCCACTCCATCATCACCTGGTTCCCTGCTGCAACGACCAAGGACAAGGCCAAGTTGCAGCGGGTGATACGTTCAGCAGAGAGGGTGATCGGCTGTCCCTTGCCCTCCCTCAACTCCCTGCACGACACCAGGGCTCTGAGGAGGGCAAGGAAGATCATGGCCGACCCCTTCCACCCCGGCCACGGCCTCCTCACCCTGCTTCCCTCTGGGAGAAGGTTGCGGCTGCCTAAGACATTAAAGGCCCGCCACAGGCTCAGTTTCTTCCCCTCAGCCGCCAGGCTGCTAAATGACTCTGGCTTCCCCCTCCCCCCCGCCTCCAAGTCTGCCCAGGACTGAACATGCACTGGACCTTGAATAACTCTGCACTGCACTTTATATACAGCACTATCCATGCACTGTCTGTCCTGTGTTGTCCTGTTTTTGCCTGTTTTTGCATTTGTATTTGTACTTGTTTTTGTTCATGTATATGTGAAAAAAGCATAAATGCACCTTCTGTAATGCCAAAACAAATTCCTATATGTGTCAAGCATAATGGCAATAAACGTTATCTGAATCTGAATCTAAATCTGAATCTGAGCAGCAGCGTGTATTTCAACCAAACCAGACCTTGCACCGACCTACCAACCTATACATGGATTAAAGATAGATGAACGCTGGGTATACCTCAGTCTGGGTGAGGGTGTCCCAGCAGGGTGAGGCTACTCCTTCTTGCCTGGTCCTCTCTGGGCCGTCGGGGGCCTCCCAGTCAGCTAGCGTTGCCCCTGGGACCCTCAGAGACTCAGACAAGCCCTCCCTGAACAGCCCCTGTAGCACCCCTGGTTCCAGCTGCTCCCACTGGTCCCTGTTCAAGAGATGATCCGAGGACCCGTCTGATTCCCAATCACTATCCCCGGTCATGGATCCCAAAACAAAGTCTACCCCCGACTGGGTGTCCAGGTCCAGCTCCGGGGCGTCCTCGCACGCCGAACCTCCGTCAGACGCCGCGTTTGGGAGGAGGCGTTCGGGTGCCGCCAGGTAGATAAAACTGTCAGAGGAGAGGAAGGCCATCTCCTCTGGGTCGGGGCAGGGCTTGGGCACGGGGCTAGGGGGGGGGGGGGACTCCAGAGGGGAGGGCGGCCGGCAGTCCTGAGGAGACGGAGGCGGCATTGACACAGCGAGGTAAACAAAACTGTCGGTGGCTACAAAGGCCGAGTCAGAGTCTGTGCTCTCCAGGCCTGCCGCTCTCGACTCATGCTGACAGGGGGACAGGTGTGAGGTAGCAGGTGGGGCGGAGTCATCAAGGAAGTGTATAAGGGGAAGACTGAAGTCTGACGCAAGTGAAATCCTGTCCGTGTTCGAGGTCATCTCCTTGGTAACATCGCTAATCTCTAAGGAGACCAGCTCCTCTTGACAGGAAGTTCGTCTATCAGGGGACTGGTCCATGTTCGCTTCCGAACTAGGCTCAGGCTGATCACATGCACTCCAGTCCAGCTCACATTCCTCCTGCTCCTCCTCCTGCTCCTCCTCCTCCTGCTCTTCCTCCTCCTGCTCCTGCTCCTCCTCCTGCTCCCCCTTCTCCTCCTCCTCCTCTTCCTCTTCCTCAGCATAAGGGTTATGTGGGTTGGGAGAGGGAGGATATGGGGAGGCCTGTTGGAGGCTCATCCCTACCTCCTCACTTTCTCCATCAGCCTCTCGGTCCGACGACGCCCCGCTGTCCAAATCAGACTCCGTTTCTGCAGGTCGCTCATGTCCATGGCCGGTCTGGGCGGTGTCAGACAAACCAGTTCTGTCCGGTTGGGACATGTGGATCCCGCTAGAGTCTGACTCTGGGAGATAACCACAGACAGAGTCCATCTCGGGACAACTCTGCTGTTCATCAAGTTCCTCATCAACACTGCACTGTTCCTCTCCACCAATGAGAAGATGTTCATGTTCTGAACAGGGTTGTGCCTGGTCAGTCTGTTCAGAGTCAGTGTGTTGAGGGGCGGTGTGTGTTAACCCAGCATCAGTGTGTTGAGGGGTGGTCTTTGTTAATCCAGAGTCACTGTGTTGAGGGGAGGTCTGTGTTAATCCAGAGTCACTGTGTTGAGGGGAGGTCTGGGTTAATCCAGAGTCACTGTGTTGAGGGGAGGTCTGTGTTAATCCAGAGTCACTGTGTTGAGGGGAGGTCTGGGTTAATCCAGAGTCACTGTGTTGAGGGGAGGTCTGTGTTAATCCAGAGTCACTGTGTTGAGGGGAGATCTGTGTTAATCCAGAGTCACTGTGTTGAGGGGAGGTCTGTGTTAATCCAGAGTCACTGTGTTGAGGGGAGGTCTGTGTTAATCCAGAGTCACTGTGTTGAGGGGAGGTCTGTGTTAATCCAGAGTCAATGTGTTGAGGGGAGGTCTGTGCTCGAACGTGGTCAGTCTGTTCAGAGTCAGGTAAGCTTGAATCCATGTCTAAGTGTTCAACATAAAGCTCAGTGATATCAGTCTTTGCACTTTGAATGAAATCCACCGGCAGGGTTTCCTCAACATCTAGACAGGCACCCTTGGCTTCTTCCTCCTCCTCCTTTATGTCCTCTTCCTCTAGTTCCTCTACCTCCTCTTCCACACTGGGTAGGGTGTATGGGTCTGTGGGCTCACTAGACTCCCCTCCCCCCTCCTCCAGGCATTGTCTCTCCAGCTCCAGGAACAGGTCATCCGAGCCGGCATCCGAGCTTGGGCAGGGGGAGACACTGGGGACCCTGAGGGCCCCGAACCCTGTTGGGGGGGTCAGAAGGGGCCATGGCCCAGACAAGCCTGTGTGCTGAAGCTCCCATCCCTCTGATTCCCCCTCCCAAGACTGGTTCACCATCTCCCTGTTCTCCAACTTCAGCACCGCCTCCCATTCCCTCTCCTCTCTCTGAGCGCATTCCTCCTCTTCCTCCCCCTTTCCTATGCTTTCCCCCTCCTCCACTACCTCATCCACCTCTTCTTCATCATCCTCCTCCAGCTCCTGCAATATCCTGCGTTCGTCCTCCTCGAAGTTGAGCTCTGAGGCTGTGCGCTGCAGGAGTTCACCACCGGGAGGCGCCCAGCCCAGGAGACCCTCCTCCCCCCCCTCACGGCTGAGGCAGGGTGAGAGTGGAAGTCCTCCATAGGCCAGCTCCTCCTCCTCCTGTAGGAAAGGTGAGGGGGGGTCCAGCAGGTACAGTGACTCCTCGTCCAGGTCGCTGTCCTCCCCTAGTAAAGGGGGCAGGGGGGGCAGAATGGGGCAGTGGTGGCGCAGGCCTCCATGGGACCTCTTGCTCCCCTTCATGCTATGTGGCCAGGTACGCGCCTTAGTGGGGGGGCAGAACACAGGTTTAGGGGGGGCCAGCTGGGGTAAGAGGGGGGCGTTATCCTGGTCTGGTTCCAGAAGGGGGGAGTCCCGTTCAAAGGCTGAAGGCCCCGTTACTTCAAGGGGCTCCTCTGGAATCTGTTTGATACTGGTGTTGGGAGACGCCACCGGCCTTCTATGCTCATCCCTTCTTCTCTCAGCGTGTCTGTCTCCACCGGGACTCTGCCATGGCGAGCTTAAAGAGGCCTGATGGGGTTGGGAAGGGGCAGGTCGCGGTACAGAGGGCTGTTCTTTTGAGCAGTGCGTTTGCTTGTGTTGTTTCTGAAGGAGGGGGTGGAGCTGCTTTTGCCTGGTGAGAGGATGCTGTTGGAGGGGGGGTATGGGACTCACTGATGGAGTTAAAGAGGGGGAGGATGAGACGGGAGGAGTGCGAGGACCCCCGGAGAAAAGAGGTGAAGGTGAGTAGGGGGGTGGGGGGGTGGGGGAGGTGAGTAGAGAGGGTTGTAGAATGGACAGTGGGATCCCAGCGGTGGAAAGGCGCCTCTCAGCACTGTCCCCAGGAGGAAACTCCAGCCTCTCCGCGAACTCTGGGAAGCTGGGAGGCATGAATGCCTTCCAGGAGCGACGGTTGGGGTTGTCCTTCTTATCGCCGCCCTGGTGGCGCCTTTTGGTCACTGCGGCTGCCCCACTGGTTGCAGAAGACGAGGGCGCGATAGGCAACCCGGAGCCGACGACGAGGGGAGACATACTCTGGGGGTCACCGGTCAGCTTAAGGGCGTCAAAGATCACCCTTTCATCCAGTTTCTTAAGTCCAGAATCAGCCGGCCGGGACAGAAAGACACCGCCGATGTCAGCCCCGATGGTGCCGTTGCTGGAGAGCGTGCTGCCCTCTCCACCTCCGCCTGAGCCCAGGGTGCTGCGGGAGGGCTGGTTGAGCTTGGAGCCCTGGTCGATCTGCTCGTTGATGCGCATCGTGTCGTAGATGGAGCGCTGGGGGACGTAGCAGTCCTCGATGTAGGCCTCATCATCATCACCCTTCCCCAGGCAACGGGGGTTCTGCCTCAAGCAGTCTGGCCGGCTCAAGGGTTTCCCCATCCCTCTGCCACCCCTGGGCGGAACCCAGAATGCCCTGCGGTAGTCCTTTAGAGGGGCAGACAAGGCCCGGATGGGGCCAACAAATAATCCACAAAAATGACAATGGGATAATGGTCAACGGTGTCGGTGGAAATGAGTTCAATTGCTCAACCGTTCCCTGTCCAATCCACAATACGAAACATTAATCCATTTACGTGCATCTAATCTCAAAAGTTTACAATCAAGCCTAAAAAAGGTCCATTGGTCTGAAAGCTAGCGAGTAAGCTAGTATGTTACATAAAACAGCAGTGCATACTATCCAAGGCCCTTCTAATACACTGGGGAGCATCAGAGTCCTGTACACAGACAGCCCTACCGGCCAGCAGCAAATTAATCAGAAGCTCTATTTATTAGAGAGGCTGTCAGGAAGAGGAGGGACTTCCAAAACGTCCAAACGTCCAGAGTCCAGGATGAGGCGAGTGTCGTGGTGATAACTTCCCTTTGTTCCCTGTTTTGACGTTAACGTTCCTCTTACACACGGCCCTGACTCCCTAACTGCTTTCCCTCTCTCCCTCACTGCTACTTCCTTCCTCTCTTCCTCTGCCACAACAGGAAAGCAGAAAAGGGATGAGCAACTTATAGAGCCACAGTGAGAAGCAGCCAAAGAAGTATAAAGTCTCCTTTTAAGGTGAGAAATCCACTCTGTTATATAAAAAGAGTTTGTGTGGGGGGAGAAGGAGTAAAGTGCAGTTCCACAGTGCTTTGTATCGTTCTTAGTTGAACTTCGTTGTCATTTGAAATGAAAATCTATAATCCGAGAATATAACAGTTCATCCTTCAAATGACTTTTGAGAATATAACAACAAATGCAACAAAATCAAACAATGTCTCATTGTGTTACAAAGTAAGGAGAACAGAGTGAGTAGCACTCACTCATTGGCTGTTTTTGGTCTTTCGAGCGTTCTTACAACCTACTGTATATTCTGTCTATTGTTTCTTTCTCTCTTAGATTCCCATCACACCGCAGGGGAGGTGTGTGTCTGAAGTAGGTTCCCTGCTCCATGCCTGAGGTGGCATCATCATCATCATCATCATCAGGGATAAAAAGTCAATTCCATCACCCACTCCGCACGAGTCAATATTGCATTTCAAAAGCCAGAACAAAGAGATGCCAACCCTGTTCCATGTGGAGATGTCTGGATATCCCTCATTCTTTTATCTCTCTTTCCATTGTGCTCCTCAGCCACAGCTCCCGGGGAGACAGACCAGAGCTGAGGCTGTCAGGGAGGGGGAAGAGGCGCTGGAGGGCTGGGGAGGGGGGGGCAGCGAGCCCGGCAGAGCTGCTAGTTGTGGGACTGTTTCCAGAGGGCAGAGACCAAGACAGTCCAAGCCCCAAATCCGAGGGCTGCCTTGCAGGCGTTCTCTCTCTCTCTCTCTGTCAGACAATCCCCGGACACATTCCCTCTCGTCCTTTCTCTCTGTTTGTCTTTCTCTCTGTTTGTCTTTCTCTCTCGTCTCCTCGCAGTGAGTAAAACAAAGCGCCACGCAATCCCAGTTCTTCTTTTTCCTCTTCTTTCTTTCTTTCTCTCTCTCTATTTGGAGTGCAGGCTTTCTTGCTGCCTTTCTCTTTCTCTCTCCCAGTCTCTCTGTTCTCAGGCCACTACACAGCTGAAATGGTTTGCAGCTGCTCTCCCACTTTTTCTCTCTTGTTCACTCACTCCCTCTCTCACTCTATCATCCCCCTCTCTCTCTCTCTCTCTCTCTCTCCCTCTCTCTGTGTTTTTGTTTGAATCCAGCTCCGTTTGTTCTGTTTCCTGCTCTGGTATTAAAACACAGGAAGTGCTCCAATCATGCCGGTTTCCTCTCCCGAAAAAAAACACATGAGAGAGGGGTGGGGGAGTGAGCTAAGGGGGCGTGCAGCCAGAGAGAGAGAGAGAAAGAGAGCGAGAGATACTGACGGAGAGGGAGGATTTTGCTTGTTACAAAAAAAATTACTGGAACATAAGAGTAGAAGATTATCCCACACTAAGCACTCCACAAATCATCTTTCAAAATGAACAGGGGGAGGTTAAATGAAAACTCCAACACAGGTGGGGGGTTTTCCCACTGGGCAAACATGTCTCACTGTTCTCCACTACAGTCTCACTCGGTGAAAGAAACGCTGGTCGTGTGAGACCGCAACATTCATCGTTTCATCACGTATGAAAGCCAGAATCACCTCCCCCGCAGAGCACAAAAATACTGTCCGTAGTGAAATGATACAGAGGAACGAGCTACTGAAAGAAAGAGGTTGAAGAGGGGAGAGAAGAGGGAGTGATTGAGGGAGAGACTGCTAGCGAGCAGAAAACAAAAGAGGCTTATCAATAACGGCAAGTAAACAGCCTACGTATATGCAAACAGGGAAGTAAAACCTCTCTCTTTCTCTCCTGCTCCCTCTCCCTCTCTTTTTCCCAGGTTTTCAGGTAGCTGCTATTCCTCCAGCGTAGTGGGTGAGTGTGTAAAACAATATGGGAAGAGAGACACAAAAGTCTGCAGTATTCCCAGCCTCCGCTAGCTAGACCATTCCCGTCTGCTGCTCCGGTGAAACCCAATCCAGCCGGCAGAGAAGTCTGGGGGGGCCAAGAGGGGGCAAAGTGGGAAGGGGGGTTTCAGAATACCCCACAAAAAAATTACTTCACAGTCAAGGGAATCCAGCAAGCATGGACCAGACTGCAGTGGAGCACTTTAAGCCAGTTCCTTTGTCTTGGTATCCCTGAAGCTTAGCAATGCCAGTTGTGTTCCTCCTTCTCCTCCACTTGTTCTTCTTTCTTATCCTCCCTTCCCTTTTTCAGTCGCTCCAAACTGTTTGTTTAAAGACCTCTGGCAGAGAGCAGACGTTGTGAACGTAGACATGCCCTCTCTCTCTCTCTCTCTCTCTCTCTCTCTCTCTCTCTCTCTCTCTCTCTCTCTCTCTCTCTCTCTCTCTCTCTCTCTCTCTCTCTCTCTCTCTCTCTCTCTCTCTCTCTCTCTCTCTCTCTCTCCCTCTCCCTCTCTCTCCCTCTCCCTCTCTCTCGTTGCTCTTTCGCCCAGACGCTCACACATTCTCTGGTGGATGGGGGGGGGTTCTCTCTCTCACTCTCTTTCCTCTAACTGTTGCTGCGAGCCGCCCCGTGGCCTGCATGTCAAACACGCTAAATACTCTACTCTTTCTTTTTAACTCGCCCGCCCTCCCCTCCCCTCTATCCCTCCCTCCCTCCCTTCTCCTCTCACTCCCTCTCTGTCAGTTGTGCTGCAGCTGTCATTCCCGCTTGCAAGGCAAACGTCTTTATAGAAACAAAAGAGGTTTGTGGGTCCTCTGCTCTCACACACACACACACACACACACACACACACACACACACACTCTCCCCCTGTTCAGTTTCCTCACTGTCACGTGACCCACAACAAACCGACAGCCCCCCCACACACACACACACACAACACACTCCCAAATCAAACCGCTTACACATGTAGGCCACCTATCTAACCCTACCAGGAGAAAGAGAGAGAGAGCTAGACA
Source organism: Nansenia antarctica (assembly GCF_963989245.1). Taxonomy (NCBI): domain Eukaryota; kingdom Metazoa; phylum Chordata; class Actinopteri; order Argentiniformes; family Microstomatidae; genus Nansenia; species Nansenia antarctica. The sequence continues at coordinate 43,079,046 of NC_137690.1, forward strand.
TGGAAAGAAAGAAACACCAGGGACTTACAGAACATATCTAGGCCCCTATGTTAATTTCTGGCTAATTGCCCCCTCGATCTCTCCTCTCCTCTGTCTCTAGCCACTTTGTCTGAATGTCATCATCCTCCCAACCCCGCAGTCTGTCTGTCTGTCTGTCCATCCCCCACTCCTGTCCTTTTCATTCATCATCATCCCCTTCTCTCTGAGCTCATTCGCTGTGTGTCACGGCTGGTTAAGGAATGACAGTCCTGACTCAGACAGGAAGGAGGAATAGGGAGGGAGGGGTTCAAGGGCTTCTCACCACAGAGGGAATTCAAAAGAGGTACAGGGTTACAGGGTCATGCTCTCAGGGGTGTGGACCAGCACCAGGGACCAGGGGGAGGTATGGACAGGACCAGGGATCATCACCCACACACGTCCCCTTCCTGCTGCTTCAGTACAGAGACACCAGGTGCTGCACATTAGGGATGGAATCCAGATCTCGAACCCGATCTTCTGATATGCATGCGATCAATCAATTTAGTTCGGAGTTTGGTCACGAGCGACAGGTCACATGGGAAGCAAGGGAGGGAGGCAGGGAGGGAGAGAGAGGGGAGGGAGAGAGAGGGGAGGGACTGGTCCGCCTCACTCACAGCAGCAGGAGAGAGAAGCGATCTGATCCTTTCGGCCAGATATCCAAATATAAGAGTACCCTCTGTCATATGGACATACCCATTCACTCTGTCATATGGACATACCCATTCACCCTGTCATATGGACATACCCATTCAGTCTGTCGTATGGACATACCCATTCACTCTGTCATATGGACATACCCATTCACTCTGTCATATGGACATACCCATTCACCCTGTCATATGGACATACCCATTCACTCTGTCATATGGACATACCCATTCACCCTGTCATATGGACATACCCATTCACTCTGTCATATGGACATACCCATTGACCCTGTCATATGGACATACCCATTCACTCTGTCATATGGACATACCCATTCACTCTGTCATATGGACATACCCATTCACTCTGTCATATGGACATACCCATTCACTCTGTCATATGGACATACCCATTCACCTTGTCATATGGATGTACCCATTCACTCTGTCATATGGACATACCCATTCACTCTGTCATATGGACATACCCATTCACTCAGGCCTGGGCCAGTTGGAGATTTAAATGGATACAGACGGCTTTTATCTGGGAGGCAGAAAGCAACACACACACATAAACACACTCACACACAAACACACACACACACACACGCACGCACACATGAACACACACATAAACACACACACGCACGCACACAAACACACTCACACATAAACACACTCACGCATGGCATCGCGGCCTCACCTGCAAGCTGCTCCGCCTGCTGCCGGAGAGGCACATGGTCAGAATGATCATGGAGCTCATCCGTAACCGCAGCTTTACCCTCACCACCGGTTGCGGACAGCTAAGCAGGCTTCGACGCCTTAAGAACGGCGTCCCTCAGGGATCGGTCCTGGCCCCCCTCCTCTGTAATATCTACACCTATGACCTGCCCAACACACTCTCGCGGAAGTACGCCTACGCAGACGACCTCGCAGTGGTGTACTCTGCTGGAAATTGGCAGTCTGTGGAGGGGATTCTGAGCCAGGACATGCAGACACTAGTGGCATACTTCCGGAAATGGAGATTGAAGCTTAGCGAGGCAAAGACGGTGTCGGCTGCCTTCCACCTTAACAACAGGGAGGCTAAACGTGAGCTTAGAGTACACCTAGATGGAACTCCCCTGCCATGTTCCGCTGAGCCAGTTTATCTCGGCGTGACATTGGACAGGACGCTCACGTTTCGCCGGCACCTCGAGTCACTGCGCAAGAAGTTAACAGCTCGTGTGGCGTTGATGAGGCGACTGGTTGGCTCGGGCTGGGGCGCCGGCGCAAGGACCTTGCGCACGGCAGCCCTAGCCCTTGTTTATTCAACTAGTGAATACTGCGCCCCAGTATGGTGTCGCAGTGCCCACACCCGCCTCATCGACTCGCCTATAAACGAAGCCTTGCGCATTGTGACAGGATGCCTGCGTCCTACCCCCGTGGACAACCTTCCCGTCCTAGCAGGCATCCAGCTCGCAGGCCTCCGCCGCATGGGAGCCACAGCACGTCTCGCCTGCTGGGCCGTGGAGCTTAATAACCATCTGCTCCATGATAGGCTCACTATAACAGCGGAGCCCTCCCGGCGTCTCAAGTCGAGACACCCATTTGTGCCTGCCGCACAGGATCTCAGGCAGCAATGCAGAGATCTTAACATCAGTGCGGCAGGATGGGCGGATAATATGTGGCGCGCGGAGTGGGAGGCAAACACCTCCAAACTCCGCGACCACATCCCAGTCGCCAGCCCTGAGCCCCTCGGGATGGACTTGCCAAGGCTTCTGTGTCGGGCGTTTCTGCTCATCAATGCACAGATGGGGCTTGGCCCCAAATGCGTCGTGCGAGTGTGGCGCAGATGACCAAACCGCAGACCATGTTATCCTGGATTGCCCGGTGTACCACCCACCCAACGGGATGCACGGTCTGTCGGTATTAGATGACGAGACGATGACGTGGCTCCTGGAGGGGTGTCCAGAAATATAGCCCGGGTGAGCCCCTCAACCAGGTCTCGGGGTGGTAAAAGGGTAGCCCCTCGGCCCCGAGCCTGGTGGAGTGGAGAGGAAAACAACAACCCATACGCCGAAGAAGACACTCACGCACGCACGCAAACACGCACGCACACACACACACACACACACACACACACACACACACACACACAAGCGCACACACCAGCAGAGCAGGGAAAAAGCGTCTCTTGTGCTACCATCATCAATAACAGAGTCTCTGAAGTGAACAGAGCCTGTTTGTGAACAGTTTTCTGGCTTTATGGTAGACAAAAATGATAAATGATACATGATAAGCAACTGTTTTTTTATCACGAGGCCGTTAATGATTACATTACCGAAGGTGCGGTGGTGTAGTTTATTTGCGGGCCTCTTGATGACACGTCTGCTAGGTTGATATTGTTGATGTATGGAGACGTGTTTGTTATGGTTGGCGTGGTAACAGAGCAGATGAAGGGAGAGTGTGACAGTCTAACATACAACAGCTGAAACAACACAGGGCCTTGGGCGCAGCCAAAGACCAAGACATCTCACACACGCACACACGCGCACACCCACACGCACACACACTCAGGCACGCCCATTGAAAATCAGTTCAGATGATAAGAGAAATTGTGTTAGCCTCATCATCCAATCAGTAGCCTCATCATCCAATCAGCCGCTAGCGGGGCGGGGCCTGGGCCATCTGGGAGAGAGATCTGGGTGAGGACAGCGGAGATGTCAGGGGGTGATTTAAAAGGTGGCATTCCCTCATCCCCGACACCCCCCCCTCATCCCCCCTCATCCCCCCTCATCCCCCCAGCCCAGCAGAGGAATGTCCTACTGTGGCCTCACGACACCCTTCAACTCAAACCCCCGACCCACCCACATGCTGTCAGCTGCTCTGGGACAGGACTGGATAACACACCCAGTGGTGTGTGTGTGTGTGTGTGTGGGTGTGGGTGTGGGTGGGTGGTTGAGTGTAGGTCTACACTATGTGTGTGAAGGGTGTGTGTGACTGTGTGTATGAGTGTGTGTGTGTGTGAGAGAGAGAACAGTATGTGATGGGTGTGTGTGTGTGTCTACAATACATATGTGATGGGTGTGTGTGTGTGAGTGTGTGTGTGTGTGTCTACAGTATGTATGTGTAGGGTGTGTGTGTGTGTGTGTGTGTGTGTGTCTACAGTACATATGTGTAGGGTGTGTGTGTGTCTGTGTGTGTGTGTGTGTGTCTACAGTATTTACATTTTACATTTTTGGCATTTAGCAGACGCCTTATTCCAAAGCGACTTACAATCAATACATTTGAATGCTAAGCATGTGAATCATCAGTCCACCATTCGTGGCAGGAAGAGTAAACTAGCTCAGGCCCGGGGCCATGGATAGAAGGAGAAACCTTCTTCTACCACCTTCTTCTAAAACCTGGTCACAATCACACACACAGTATGTATGTGTAGGGTGTGTGTGTGTGTGTGTGTGTGTGTGTGTGTCTACAGTATGGATGTGTAGGGTGTGCGTGTGCGTGTGTGTGTGTGTGTGTCTACAGTATGGATGTGAAGGGTGTGAGTGTGTGTGTGTGTGTGTGTGTGTGTGTGTGTGTGTCTACAGTATAGATGTGTAGGGTGTGAGTGTGTGTGTGTGTGTGTGACTACAGTATGTATGTGTAGGATGTGCGTGTGTGTGTGTGTGTGTGTGTGTGTCTACAGTACGTATGTGTAGGGTGTGTGCTTGTGTGTGTGTGTCTACAGTACGTATGTGTATGGTGTGTGTGTGTGTGTGTGTGTGTGTGTGTCTACAGTACGTATGTGTAGGGTGTGTGTGTGTGTGTATGTGTGTGTGTGTCTACAGTACGTATGTGTAGGGTGTGTGTGTGTGTGTGTGTGTGTGTGTGTGTGTGTCTACAGTACGTATGTGTAGGGTGGGGAAAACAGCTGAGATTCCGGACGTGCCCCCTGAAAAGGCTGGAATTATAAACATCCTTGAGCGATGATGCAGACCCCAGCACGCCACACTCCCCCCCCCGACACACACACACCTCGTACGTCCTTAAATACACACGCAGCATTCCGCCCCATACGCAGACAGTATGGAGCAGACAGTATCTATAAACACACTGCTCGATAAACAACTTGCCCCAACGCAAACCCAAACACCACAAATGCCACAGGCCCGTTTCAAAAGAAACATCACTCTCTCCTTTTTTTTCTCCCCTCCCTGTGAATCTCTCTTTTCCTCCCCTCCCCTCCCCTCTTTCTCCCTCTCACTGTGACTCAATGAGATCACTGTTTAAGAGTTCAACAATAAGACTGACTAATCTGACAATATACACCACCCCCCCCCCCTCTCCCCCCACGCTTTATAAACACACACACACAAACAAACAGAGCATGCATGCACACACACACAAACAGAGACACACACACACACACACACACACACAACACAAACCATTCTCTAAACTCAGGCATGACATCATCCCTGTGGATTTTTTTTTTTCTTTTCTGGGGGTCTGGCTGGGGGGGGGGGGGGGGGGGAGGGCGGTGGGGGGATGGGGGGAGGGGGGGGGGGGGGGGGGGGGCCAGTCGGTTTTCAAAGCAGACAGACATGTTTAGTTTAAAATGACCTGACCGGGATCCATTACAGCAGAGAGAGAGGGGGTAGGAGGGGTATTTATGGAGGGAGGGAGTGGGTGAGAGAGGGGAGAAGAGGAAGGGGGTATGTGGAGGGCTCCAAGGAGGGAGGAAAGATGATCTCTAGGAAGTCAAGCTCCCTCTCCCTCTATTCCAGACTAACTCCATATTCCAGATGAACTCTATATTCTAGACTAACTCTCTATATTCACTAACTCTCTATATTCCAGATTAACTCTCTATATTCCAGGCTAACTCTCTATATTCTAGACTAACTCTCTATATTCTAGACTAACTCTATATTCCAGGCTTAAGCCCAATGTATACTTCTGCGTAAAATCGACGGCGTAGCCTACACCGTAGCTTGCGTAGGCCCGCAGCCTACGGTGTAGGTTGACGCGCACCTCTCCAAAAATGTAACTACGCGGCAGTGCCTACGCAACCGTAAGCACTGTGATTGGTCCGCTTGGTAGCAATGATTCCGACTCTCTCGTAGACCAACTTTTTCTGTAATTACTTATTAATAAAGATTTGAAAAATTATGATAACCATCGTATTATCTTAGTTTAATGTCATTTGGATGCATCATATCACTTTTATTTACAACAAGCATAACCCCCAAAAAATCGCTATTATGCCGCTTTGAGTACACCGTTCCAACGGAGCGCCCTATGGAAGCGTCAGGCACAGCCTTCCTATAAGGAGCGCGATTCACATTTACGAGATGTACAATCCTGTTTATTTAGAAATAAATTATTAGTTACAGGGAGCCCCATGGCGGTTAATTGGGTTTAAATTATATTTATGATAGACATATTTAATGTAAAGTTATCTATAAGAACTGTGATTGGTCCGCTTGGTAGCGTCACATTCCGACTCTCTCGTAAATTACTTATTAATAAAGATTTTAAAAATTATGATAACCATCTTATTATCTTAGTCTACTGTCATTTCAATGCATTCTAGACATTTTCTTTACAACAAGCATAACAAAAATATGTTTTTTGATCGCTATTATGCCGCTATGAGTACACCGACCAACGCGACGCAGAAACGACCAACGCAGAAGTATAAACCGGGAGAGCCCTTGTGTAGGCTACGGTGTAGCCGCCCGTAAATTCAACGCAGAAGTATAAATTGGGCTTTACTCTCTATATTCTAGACTAACTCTATATATTCTAGACTAACTCTCTATATTCCAGGCTAACTCTCTATATTCTAGACTAACTCTCTATATTCCAGGCTAACTCTCTATATTCCAGGCTAACTCTCTATATTCTAGACTAACTCTCTATATTCTAGACTAACTCTCTATATTCTAGACTAACTCTCTATATTCACTAACTCTCTATATTCCAGGCTAACTCTATATTCCAGGCTAACTCTCTATATTCCAGACACAGTAGCAGCTGTAGATTAACAATGTCCCTTTCCCTTTTTTTACTGAGCTTCTCACTCAGGCACATTCCACGAAGCTGTCGCCTTTCTCTTAAACTCTCTCTCTCTCTCTCTTACTCCCTCTTTCTCTCTGTTATTCAGCTTGTGACAGCCCTCTCTCTCTGTCCTCCCAGTTCTCCCTTTCTCCCTCCCAGCTCCCTCCCTCTCTACACCTCTTTATCTCATCTGTCTGTTTGTCTCCTGCCACACATCCATCCAGCTTGCTCTCATTAAGAGGCAGTCAGTGGGGGAAGGGGGGTGGGGGTGGGAGAGAAATGACAGAGCAGGGAGGAAGAAATGGAAGAAAGGAATCTATTTCATCCACCCGCAAGGACACCAGCAGAACCACCATCTCAACCCCCCAACTACTCACTCACATAGTGCCTGGACACTGCAGAGGAAGTGACACGGCAGAACAGGAAACGCACCCTAATGATCCCCGTCTCCGACCTGAATGGAGACTCTGTGTTAGGGACATCACACTCCACGCTGATGAGAAGCGGATGGAAGCAATGACAGCACAACGACAATGAAGAGGCCCAATTCAGCAACGCAGCACATTCCTACGGTTCCCTCCTACGAGGCTCACTACAGCCAATTGAAATTCCTATTAAGGGGAGGTGTGTGTGGGCGGGGGGGGGAGGGGGGAGACTGGTTGGTTAAGGAAGCAAGGAACATATTGCCTCAAGAAAAATGTAATCGAGCTCAGCGTTCATCACTACGGCGACAGCCCTAGCGCATTCCAAGCACTCACGTTTTGGCGCCTGAGCTGCGGGGGGTGGAGGAGGGGGGGGTGGGTGAAGGAGGTGGAAGAACGGTGAAGGAAAGGCCAGAACAAGGCTCCGGGAGGCGAGTGACTCACCACCCTCGGGCTGCGTCAGACAGGCGGAGAGAGAGAGCTGTGACTCGACTCTTTTCTCTCTGGCCACTAAACGTCTTTGGGGTTTGTCACACCCACCCCCTCGTAGGGTTTGAGGGTCAGAGTAAGGCTCCGTAGAGAAGCAGAGACCTCAGACCACAGCCAGGGTCAGAGTTAAGGCTAGGGCTACGTAGAGAAGCAGAGGGAAGACCTCAAACCACAGCCAGGAGGCATCTGGAGCTGTTCTCTACGTAGAGAGGAAGTACGAGCCAGGCCACAGTCCATATAGACACATCCAGACACAGGACCAGAGACAGACACATCCACAGACACAGGACCAGAGACAGACACATCCACAGACACAGGACCAGAGACAGACACATCCACAGACACAGGACCAGAGATAGACACATCCACAGACACAGGGCTACAGACAGACACATCCACAGACACAGGACCAGAGACAGACACATCCACAGACACAGGACCAGAGACAGACACATCCACAGACACAGGACCAGAGACAGACACATCCACAGACACAGGACCAGAGATAGACACATCCACAGACACAGGACCAGAGATAGACACATCCACAGACACAGGGCTAGAGATAGACACATCCACAGACACAGGGCTAGAGATAGACACATCCACAGAAGGCTACAGATAGACTCATCCACAGACAGAAGGTTACAGATAGACTCATGCCTGGAGACATAATGTATCCCCCAACAGCCAAGGAACTCAGCACTCTCACAAGATCTCGCTCTTTAGAACCGAAGTGGACACCGAAGGCTTTCAGACATGTCTGTTAGCCCAAAGCTAGTCAGGAGTATGTTAGCCCATAGCTAGTCAGGAATATGTTAGCCCATAGCTAGTCAGGAATATGTTAGCCCATAGCTAGTCAGGAATATGTTAGCCCATAGCTAGTCAGGAGTATGTTAGCCCATAGCTAGTCAGGAATATGTTAGCCCATAGCTAGTCAGGAATATGTTAGCCCATAGCTAGTCAGGAGTATGTTAGCCCATAGCTAGTCAGGAGTGTCTGTTAGCCCATAGCTAGTCAGGAGTGTCTGTTAGCCCATAGCTAGTCAGGAGTGACTGTTAGCCCATAGCTAGTCAGGAGTGACTGTTAGCCCATAGCTAGTCAGGAGTATGTTAGCCCATAGCTAGTCAGGGGTATGTTAGCCCATAGCTAGTCAGGAGTGACTGTTAGCCCATAGCTAGTCAGGAGTGACTATTAGCCCATAGCTAGTCAGGAATATGTTAGCCCTTAGCTAGTCAGGAGTATGTTAGCCCTTAGCTAGTCAGGAGTGTCTGTTAGCCCATAGCTAGTCAGGAGTGTCTGTTAGCCCATAGCTAGTCAGGAGTGTCTGTTAGCCCTTAGCTAGTCAGGAGTATGTTAGCCCTTAGCTAGTCAGGAGTATGTTAGCCCATAGCTAGTCAGGAGTATGTTAGCCCATAGCTAGTCAGGAGTATGTTAGCCCATAGCTAGTCAGGAGTGTCTGTTAGGCCACTTCTAGTAACTCACTGCGGGAGCATGCCTATGTTCCCCGGGTCCTATGTTCCCCGGGTCCTATGTTCCCCTGTTCCGCACTTCCGAAAAAGGGTTCTATGTTCCCCGCTTCCGAAAAAGGGTTCTATGTTCCCCGCTTCCGAAAAAGGGTCCTATGTTCCCCGCCCGCCGTTGTGTCAAGCGACCTCATGTGTCGTTATGTGGTACTGCATGAGAGTTTTTTTTTTTTTTTTTTTTTTTTTTTTTTTGGGGGGGGGTCTTAAGATGACTTGGAAATAATGAAGAACACAACGAATGTCATAGTATTGTCTCAGCATTTTATATAACTCCCTAGATAGATCATTTTCGAGATGGAATTGAAAATCTTATATTCCTAAAAGAACACCAGTGATATATATATATATACACATTATTAAATATTTTTTCTATATTTTTGTCAAACGAAATCAAATAAATACAGTAGAGATATCAATCCAAAATATAGGCTTTTATTGCAACCAACAACAACAACAAAAAAACTATGTTTGTGCAAACATGGTGTTTGTTTCCAAGACCAAGCATCAAAATGCCAACCTATGGGACAATACTGTACATCCCATTGGCAGGACGTCACGTAACAGCGCAGTGTGTCTCTAGGTTACAGTGTCACATATCCCATAATATAATCCCTAAGTAACTAGCCAGTTTTCGTAGCACAGTGAGTGACGTCTTCGAAATCGAAAACACAGGCTATAGTGAGACGCGCGTCAAAAAAGGCTCACAGGCGGAAACTACATCCCGAACGATAGTTCCTCCCTAGGAAATATTAGTTCCCACTTCACACGAGATAGATAGATTAGATAGTTTGACTGTGTGATAGATAGATAATTTGATATTTTGAAAGTGTGATCGATCGATAGATAGTTTGATTGTGTGATAGATAACTTGATATTTTGAAAGTGTGATAGATAAATCGATATATCAATAAAGAAAAGAGTGTAAAAAGAAACAACTTGCATTGCTGTCATGCTAGCGTAGTGGTTAAAGCTGCGGACTGGAGTTCCAAAGGTTGCGAGTTCGAGACTTGACTAAGTCATTCATTTTTTTTTTTTTTTACATTTAACCGAAGATTTCATGCAAAGGTTTCAAACACCATTGTAATCGTGTCAGTTCTTGTAAATTAGCCTGCACCATAATTTTATAGCCTACAATACTTTTTTAGATGAGATTTTAGATTAGATTCAGACAACGAAATGCAGTAAAAAGTGCGCCTGAAGAGGGATTCGAACCACTGATATAAAATGACGATTAAATCCTATGGCAGCAGTCAATACCACTAGGCCATTGTGGCGATATGACGATTTGTAGCCTGCTGCGGATATCACCACAGTAGTAATATTCATTTATTAAAATATGAACATATAACAATAACTGGGGCTAGTATGACCTACGCATTTAATCGGTCAGCAATTTCTTGCCAAACCATTTCCCTCGCCTTGTTAATTGCGGCAGTATTGCACTATTTTACATCTTATTTTTCCGTCTTCATAAAAATCAATAATTCGGAATGCTGCGCAAATGTAGTACCCCTGCAGAGTGGAGTATCTTCATTTCGACAGATCGACACTTCAGGGCTTTTTATGTCTGCGTGCACGCGCCCATATCGAAGATTTGTAAGCCATCTTCAAGGCTTGATTTCCAATCTCGAGTTCCCTGAGCGCCGCTATACTGATCCACCTTTAGTGGAATGACCCGCTGATTAGTCACTTTTACAACGAGGTATGACTTGTAAGGATCATGCATTTGTGGAATGAGCAACACAGCTAAACGTGCGGGTAGCGGCCCAACATTTGCAATTGTATGCATGGATTAAAGAAATATTTTTTCTATATTTTGGTCAAACGGAATCAAATAAATACAGTAGAGATATCAATCCAAAATATAGGCTTTTATTGCAACCAACAACAACAAAAAAAAAACAATGTTTGTGCAAACATTGTTTGCACAAACATGATGCAACATGTTTGAAACATCATCAAACATGAAGACATTCTTTCACTCTAGTGTTTTAGTAGTCAGGCACTAATAAGGAGAGGCCTACTGTTTCACTGCTGAAACCTGGTAATCCTGACACATGAGCTCTAGTGCAATTATCAGTCCTAACTCTGGCATCACATATATTGTAATAATAACTATATGGCTTACTAAGTAAACAGGTCCATATAAACTGGAAAGGTACAGACATCTTTCAATAACAAAACTATGGTACAGCAATAACTTGGCAAAAACAAATGAAAGAGCTAAATAACATGTAAACAATGGCATACATGATGGCGTAAACAATGGCGTACAGCTTATTCTAACTAATAATAACAATAATAATAATAATAACAATAACACAATTAGGCCAATAACAATAATAATAACAACAACATAGGCCAAAGTGCTATCAAAATAAATGTGGAAATCTAGCCCATACGGACGCTACGGCTGACAGCCCTCCAGTACGAAGCCAGATCTCTGTGGCCCTGCATGTACTGTCCTTTCAGCCTCAGTAGACGGGCCTCCAACTCCCTCCACTTCCGTCTCCTTGTTGGGGGAGCGTGGCCTCTGTCTGCCATCCCCAGTTTACCCTCTGCAAGCGTTTGCTGATCCTTCAGGTGCCGAAGGAATTTCCAAAGTGAAGGATGGCGCACTTGGACAGCATCGTTCAGAGTACGATGATAAGCTAGAACAAAAATACAGAATTATAACTTATTAGCCTATTAATGGCCTATTAATGTGCAAACTGGTTCTACATCTGCAGGCTGATCTACTAACGGTGTGCAGTGAGGATTGTTGATCTTTCCAATGTAGAAGATAGCGGGCCTTATTTGAAGTATATCTCAACTTCCCCTGTGTGTGAACTTCAATTAGTATTCGTTATTTGGGATCTTAGTAAATCAGGCCCTAAATGTTATTAGTTTGGCATGAACATTTTGACATTGAACATTTTCCCCTCTGTGTCTCCTCCTTTCACAATTTTAAATCCTTTCTTAATCCTTTCTCAATCACGGTGCCCGCCCATGATTGGACTGATGTTATGTCCATCATCATTAGCGCGCCTGTACGTGGCAACTCGTCCACCTGTTTAAAGAGCCCTCCTGTCCTCTGCTGTGTTTGATGTTTCGTTAATTTTTGTTTCGGCTCATAGTTAAACCTCGATATACGCACAGGCCCAGAGGTGATAGGATAAGAATGAATTAACCCATAATTAGCAGACAATATTATATTAACAATATAAAATAATTAACTTAATACTTCAGATTTAGTTATTAGATGAAATTATATTTTTTTTGTTCAGATCTGTCATTGTTACACTTACATTCAACATGATTATTGGTCCTTTGCTCCATGTTTCTCTCGAACACATTCCACATCGCTGGTGGGAAGGCCGCTCCAGGATGGACATATGTGTTACGAACATACGCAAGGAAGTCTTGTAACTCAGGGTGGTTCATCAGGGCACGCCTGGTGTTTCTGTGGTGGAGGAGAAGATCAAAATTGATCTGGACCAGAGGCAGAGGCAGGTGTCCTAAGGCCATCACCTTGAGATGAGATGAGATGAGATGAGATGAGAGATGAGATAACGTTTATTGCCATTTATGCATACACATTAAGCATACACATATAGGAATTTGATTTGGCGTTACAGTAAGAGCATTTCTAAATGCAATGACAGAACACAACAAACCTTGCGGATGACTGCTGCCAGTGGATGGTCATGACGGAATGGACCAGCCAATCCAAGTGCCTGTACCCTCTTCCACAAGGCTTGGTTGAAATGGAAGTAGCATCCTCCGATTCTGGCTTGTGGCAACTCCGTTTCAAGAGCAGTTTTCAGCGCTTGCTCAAAGTCACAGATGACTTTACGCGGACGCCAAAGGTGGTGGGTGATTCTCCTGAGTGACGTTTTGACACACTGGAACACTTGTCGGTAGTGTCCAATTGTACGTTGCTCCATGAGGACATGTACAAGGGGGACAACGAAGCCATGAATGTCCCCGAGTATAGTGAATACTTGGTTGTATGGGCGTGGGCACGACTTGAATGTAGCATCCATGTATAATGTCCTGCAGTGTCGCAGCTGTCTCAGGTTGTCCTCTGTGGAAAACACTGCTATGCCCCACTCACTGTCTTGGTGCAGGAGGAAATGGTCTCTGCTCCATGTCTCAGCCCATTGACCGTCGATCCTTACATCATCAACGGTAGCTGGGACGGGAGGGATTACTGCAGCTCTGGCTCTGGCCATAACAGACCTAACTGAGGAGAATCTTTGAGGAGGTTGCCCTCGACCTCCACGCTGGATGGGACGGCCCCGCTGTAGACCTACGCACTCAGCATCGTAAATGCGCTTGATTGGTACTGTGGGTTCTCTCACCACCTCTCCAGTAATCACTTGGCGAAATTGCGCATTGTTCACCATTTGTGTATCGGGGGCATGCACATGTTCGCGGACCTCGCGAACTTCTATGTTGGGATTGACCCCCTCTACATCAAAGATGTTTGTAACCAGAACTGTCCGGCAGTCTTCTCTCCAACACCGCCACCGAATATTCTGTAAATTTGTGCGGTGTTTCTGGTACCTAAAGTTATCCAGAACTAATATTTTCCCCCCTCGGTCTCCAGTAATTATTTGAGCCATTGTCACTACGCATGTGTTCCGAACATACCGGTATTTGAGGAAGTCTTGTAACTCAAGCTCAATTACAATTGACCTTAAAACAATTGATAGGGGGTGTTACGCCCTCTGGTGACTCGGAGAAGAAGGGCGCAACAGAGACACACTAAATATCAGAGTGCAACATTGTCCCCTGACACATACAAGTATATTATATCAATGTGTGTCTATGCAGTATCAATAGCATCTAATTTAGATTTTTTATTTTAGTTGTTTATCTAAAGAAAATAATATTTTAAAATAATGAATTATCTAAAACAATACATTAAAAACAATCTAAATGATATGCTACATTTAGCATATCATGCTACAATGATATGTACATTTCAAGCCTGCAAACTGCGACACTTTAAATGAATGTGCAATAACACTATGTGCAATATGACAACCCTAGGGTACATAAGGTTGCCGAGAATAGGAAATGTTAGAATAGGTATAGCATAGCATAGAGTACAGCACAGTGTTTTATTTGTACAGTATAGTATAGTGGATAGTGTACATAGCCTTTATTTATGTAAACCAGTACTATATCAATGACAATAAAGACCATTCATTGATTCATTCATTCATATTATCAATAGCATACCCCTTTTATAATTAGCATACTGAATTTCATTCTCAGATTTGATATAAAGACTATCAGAGTTGGGTCATTTGTGAAGACATTAATGTGTGAATAGAGCAGATTAATGTCTGAATAGAGCAGATTAATGTATGAATAGAGCAGATTAATGTCTGAATAGAGCAGATTAATGTCTGAATAGAGCAGATTAATGTATGAATATATAGAGCAGATTAATGTGTGAATAGAGCAGATTAATGTGTGAATAGAGCAGATTAATGTCTGAATAGAGCAGATTAATGTATGAATAGAGCAGATTAATGTCTGAATAGAGCAGATTAATGTCTGAATAGAGCAGATTAATGTCTGAATAGTGTCGTGTTTCGTAATGTAAACGCGTGAGACAACTGTTAACTATATATCACGTACTTTATTAACCATCCAGTTCCACCATTCATTCCACTCTGCCCGCTTTCCCACTGTGCATGCTCTCCCCTCTATCCCCAACTCATTCCCATTGGTCTACAGCATAAGCGTCACACCATATATTTATTATCCTTATGTTCTAACTAACATAACACCACAAATAGAGCAGATTAATGTCTGAATAGAGCAGATTAATGTCTGAATAGAGCAGATTAATGTATGAATAGAGCAGATTATTGTTTGTCCATCAACGTCGAATTCTGACGTCTGCCGTGTGAGACCAGGGGCCTCATTCATAAAGAAATACTTGAACGTCATCTTTGACTTTCACGTAAGCACATTTTTCTAAACGGACGTGAGCATTATTTATAAAACGGGCTGAGATGGTTTAAAGTTGCGTACGTGCTTCCTTCTATAAATACCAAACATACTTGGAATTGAACGCAGGTGAATGAGGTTTGTATTAACGCCCTGTGATAGAGGCTCAATTATAGCGGCTGAATGAAGCCAAGTGCTATAATATAATATAATACAGACAGACAATACTGACAATATTATATACTGTCTGTATTATATTATATTATAGCTTCATTCAGCCGCTATTTGAGCCGCTATCACAGGGCGTTAATACTATATTATATAGGCGTGCGTCTGGAAGGGGAGAGGGCAGTAATACCACGTTCATTGATAAAAATGACATAAGGGATGGAAAGGGGGGATGGCAGTTTTAGAAGGGGGATGATTTGGACTGTTTTTATTTCAGGGGGGATGCCATTCCCCCTCATCCCGACTCAACTCGAAATCCAGTATCATTTAGCGCGTGGCCGGGCAAGGCATAGGCATGTTGAAGAGAGATAGACAGCTCCGTAGGGATATAAAGAAAGACTGAAATACAATCATAAACATTAGTTCCCTTTCAATCTTGAATTAAACTCATTTTCTCGGCTGATAACAACATCGTTAATTTTATTACGAGCCACTTGCATGAATTACAATAGGCAACGTTTTTCCAGTGCAGCTCACATGCCTGTAATAACTCCGCATAACCAGTAGGTAATGTACGTAAGCAAGTTGAATACTCGACGTCGAGCTACGATCGTTTCCACGATCAAATTGACTCACGTTGACATTTTATAAATCACTACGTTGACGTGGTTTTCTACGTACGACACGGGTAAGATCAACATTTGATCTAAGCACCCGTTATGAATGAGGCCCCAGGCTGATTAGAGTTAGTAGATTTGTGACAGCCCCCCAGTGTGTCTGAATTGGAGTCCTAGTATACTGTACTTCCAAATGGTTTAGCATGGGGGGTCAGGTTCAGTACTAGATTTGGGCCGAGGTCCAATAGTGTCCTACCTACAAAAGGTTTTGTACATATAATCATTTTGTTCATATAATAATGTTGTACACATAGTAATCCACAGTATGATTATGTATTTGTGTATGTTGTTTAAAAAAAAAACAATAAAAAAAAAACTAACAGTATAATTATGTATTTGTGTATGTTGTTTAAAAAAAAAAAAAAAAAAAAAAAAAAAAAAACTCATGCAGTACTACATAACGACACCTGGGGTCGCTTGACACAACGGCTGGCGGGGAATATACGGAAGCGGGGAACATAGAACCCTTTTTCGGAAGCGGGGAACATAGAACCCTTTTTCGGAAGTTTTCGGAAGAGGGGAACATAGAACCCTTTTTTTTTTTTTTGCTAAGAAACAGGGGAACATAGGACCCGGGGAACATAGGACCCGGGGAACATAGGGATGACCCCCTCACTGCTTGGAGCGTGCTCATTAACTCGCTGGTTCAGAGCACTTTCCAGACCGTAACCAGAAAGACGAGAACATGGTTCAGATAATTTCTCAACAACGCCGCGAGAAACCCTCTAAAGTCCTCCAAACGCCCTTACCTTGATCTCCTGCAGCTGCTGCCTGATGGCGTCCACCTCCGTCCCCACCGCGCCCTGCGCCTTCAGCCCGTCCTCCGCCCTCCCCAGCAGGCCCCCCAGCTCGCCCAGCCGGGCGTAGAACTCCCGCACCCGCTCGGCCGCCGCCTCCGTCTGCTCCAGCCGGCCCTGGCCCCTCTCCTGCAGCTTCCCTGCCTGGCGGCTCAGGGCCTCCGTCTCCCTGCGCAGGGCCAGCAGGTCTGGGGAGGACCCCTCGCGCCGGAGCATGAGGGCGCAGTCCCCCCCGTGGCCCTTCAGCTCCCCCCGCAGGGCGGCCAGGCGGCCCAGGAAGGCCCGGAGGGCGTCGGCCTGCGAGGCCAGGGAGTCAGCGTCACGCCCCACGGGGCTCAGGCCGTCCAGCTCGTCGTCCAGGTCGGCCAGGCGGGAGAAGACGTCGCGCACGTTGGCCTGGACCTCCCCCACGCCCTGCAGGCGAGACTCCAGCGTGGCGCAGCACTGCTCGATCTGACCACGGAGGGGGGGAGGGGAGGGGAGGGTAGAGGAAGAGGGGGAAAAGGAGAGAAAGGGATGGAGGGAAGAGGAAGAGGGGGGAGGGATGAAGGGTAGAGGAAGAGGGGGAAAAGGAGAGGGAGGGATGAAGGGTAGAGGAAGAGGGGGAAAAGGAGAGGGAGGGATGAAGGGGAGAGGAAGAGGGGGGAAAGGAGAAAAATGGATGAAGGGTAGAAGAAGAGGGGGAAAGGAGAGAAAGGGATGGAGGACAAAGGGAGAGGGAAAAGGAAATCTGGTTACAAAAGGGATTCAACTTCTACTTTTACAACTTTCATCTTTTACTGGTAGAATGATGTAAGAATGACAATCATTTATAAACCACTGACTAACACATGCCAAATGCTGCTTAGAAATGCTGCCTTACAAACTGGCAAAGATGATGCAGCATGCCTTTGTAAATGTGTATTTTGATGGGCTAATGTTTCTAAACTATTTCTATACCCTGTTATATACCATGTCAAAGCTATTTTCCATTGGTACGTTTTGATATGTCTGACACAGACAGAGTTCACAAGAAACAACCAAAGGCCCTTTGAATCAGCACTTCCTCAGAGAGAACAACAAGTGGTATCACACACCTATTGCCTTTTTGAAAGCACTACTGAGATGGAATCATGGGAACATCATGTTTTAGCCGCCAGTCAATATCAAAGCGTTTTCTGCTATATATAGAGTGTCCCCTCTCACTATAGCAACAGGTAGACACACCAACACAATCACTCCTCTACATAAACGGCTCTGTGTTTTATTCTGATAATGGATCCATTGAAGCTGAAGCTCATGCTCTGCTCAGCTGTGGGTTACACAACGACATCAGGGATTTTCAATGGTCTTGATGATGAATGATAATACTGTGAGATAATGTTCTAAGGTATAAATAACGTAAATACCAAAAGCCTGCCATCCTATTCTCCAACATAGACGTGTCTTTATAAATGTATTAATACTAATGACGTATGAATTATCCATTGTATGTATAGGTCTATACAGTATGTTGAAGCTCTTTCTGAATGGTCCACAACGTGATTTTTAAATGTGTATTTTGGTATATATATGGTTCAATTGATGCATTATTGTGGAGAGACTTCAATAAACTATCCATCTATCTAGATACAATGATCTACAAATCACTATAGGGACAGTTAAAATGGGATTTAAATATGATCAGGGTGATACTAACAATTCTATAAGTATTAGCCTAGTTAAAGACAAAACCAGCTCCTGCTAAGGAGACGTATGGAGTTGAAAGCGAGACCATTTACTCTGTTACCATATATGGCATATTTGGACCTATATGTATCAGAATACAGCCCAATGCTCTTGACTTTACTCTCAATGCTCCAATGTTAACGGAGGTTTCCAACAGTGAACCAATGTTATGAATATTTCAACCTTCACAATGACCATATAAGACCACTGGAACTCAAATGCGTGACTCCTCTGACAGCTACAACAAGTTCTGTTCTCCTTACACACACACACACACACACACACACACACACACACACACACACACACACACACACACACACACACACACACACACACACACACACACACACACACACACACACACACACACACACACACACACACACACACACACACACACACACACACACACACACACACACACACACACACACACACACACACACACACACACACACACACACACACACACACACACACACACACACACACACACACACACACACACACACACACACACACACACACACACACACACACACACACACACACACACACACACACACACACACACACACACACACACACACACACACACACACACACACACACACACACACACACACACACACACACACACACACACACACACATACACTGGTTATAAATAGCTCCTGCTTTGTATTGTTACTATTGCAACACCCCAGAGGGCACCGATTGGCTGAGCGACAACTCTCCACCTTTATTCCTTTCCTTTCATTGGCTACAGCAGTGGTTCTCCCCAAAAAAATTGTCAAGCCCCCTTTGGGCGGACAAAACAATTGTGAGCCCCCCCCTCACCCCAACAAAACTGTCACAACAGGGGGCAAGTTTACATTTATTGAAATAAAAACGATTAAAAGCAAGCATTGTGAAAAAATTATCACCTTTTGTTTGACATTTGTCATTATATATCACTTCTGTACTTTTTAGATTACTACAATTCTGCTTATTCAAGTAAAATGTAAAATGATACTTATAAAATTAAAGAATTGTAATATTTCCTCATTTCATGAAAGATGTAAAAAAATTGTGACAGCGGTTGGTGAAAGGGGGAACAAGTCACCAATCAAAATGTTCTGACTTTTATTTTGAAAACGGAAATACATTCGCTAGTCAAGCCAAAATATTGCAATGCATTGGATTCGATGAGTATTCCCCACTGCTACCTAGTTAACTATAACACTACTTTACATTGTTAGCAGACTCACAAAACAAGCTGTGTTAGCTGACTAGCAATGTCATTGATTTTCAACAACTCTTAGCTTGCGCTTTTATTTAGAAGTTGCGAAAACGAAAACGGAAGTCTATAATGTCAGAATGTGCCTCTTGTTGTCTTTCAGAGAACAGATGCCAAACTACCGACATGTTTGCTGTAATTATATGACTTGGCAGTAGGCAGTCATCACTCAATGCTCGTCTCATTCACAGAACAGCATGGGTTGCTCGCACTGTTTGATCACGTCATCAAAATTAACGTCTCGCATTGGATAAACATTCGGCCTTTTCACACCGAATGGCTGAGCACCGAATGTGCGGTAACGTGGATGGAATACGGACTCTGCACATCCAGTATAATCATGCAAGCTTTTATTGACCATAGAACTCCGACACAGTCGTACATTCAATGGCGTGGTTAAGAACCTGAGCTAGCCCATACTCAGACATGAACCTCACAGTTATGATTTGACCCACAAAACGGACATAAAATGGGCCCATAATCCTTTGTGATAAGTTAATATGCAAATGAGTTAACGCTAAACGCCAATCAGTGAACACCTGAAAAATAACAGTAGCCAAGAACTCTGGTTCGCTAGCTAGCTAGCTACAATACATAAACGGGCGATAACGTTCGCCACAGTGTTATTTGCTATTTTCGGCAAAATACATTCGGTGGCCGAACTTTTGCTGCATCCCTACTCCGAAGCATTTAGATTTTCTGTAGTTTTTCTTTTCCCTGTCCCTGTTAGAAATGCCTTCATTATGAACAGCTAGGCTACAATTGGAAAAGGTCAGAAGCTGAGTGGAACTTATTGACCTCCTAACTGTCTCTCGCAGCCCCCAGGAATGCCATTGCACTTTGAGAAACACTGGGCTACAGTATGTCCACCAGTGATGCCGGTAACGCGATACTAAGTAACGCGATACTCTAATCTGAATACTTTTCCCAGTAACGAGTATTCTAACGCGATACTATTTCCAAATCAGTAATCGGATTAAAGTTACTTATTCAAGTGGCTGTGCGTTACTATTGCGTTACTACCTCATAACTTAGGCTAAATGCAGTATTTCTTTGTAATGTTCGATAGTAAACAAACATTTCTCGCGTCTTGGGGAGTGACGTCAGTGCCCACGTTTTCAACACGAGGTTACTATGGAAGGCCATGCCCGCAAAAAACGGCTCTCGACTATCGCGAGATTGCAGCAGAATCGCTCACGTGTATCACCACGCTGATTGCACAGTGTAAACAGAAGCGTAGCCTACACAATGGAGCGAGAACAGAGATATGCGTTAAATAGCTGGAAATATAAGGATTATTTTGAGTTTGTGTCAGCAAAGGATGACAAGAACATAAATGTTGATCATTGATAAACTAAATTGATAAGACTCACCCAGTTTAGGATTAGGATTATATTAGGATCATATCTGAATGGTCAGGGTAGGTTTTAGGTTTTGTGAAACCACTCCTTGCTAGTTACTTTTAAATAAAGATTATATTTATTTTATTGTTTAAAAACAAGTATTTATGTTGGCTGAGGCAAAGAAATACTCTTTATTTTGTTGTTTTAAGTTATTGTTTAAAGTTTAATTATGTAATTTAAGTTACTGTTAAAATAAAGTGAGTTTTGGCAAAACCAGTTTTCATTTTTATGTTGCGGGGGGGGGGGGGGGGGGGGTCGGGTGCCTAGGCAGCTGCCAATAGTAACTAAAAAAGTAACTAGTAATCTAACTTAGTTACTTTTAAAATCAAGTAATCAGTAAAGTAACTAGATTACTTTTTAAAGGAGTAATCAGTAATCAGTAATCAGAATACTTTTTCAAAGTAACTGTGGCAACACTGATGTCCACTGACGTCACCCCCGCTCTCCCCTCTCACCTTCTCGCTGACGTCTCCAAACTCCTTCTCTGTGTTGCGGGCCTGCTGCTCCAGCCTCTGGCCTCCCTCTCCGCTGCCCCCCGGTGTCTGGGGGGCGTCCTGCAGCAGGCCCTGGGTCAGGTCCCGGAGGTACAGCACCTGTGGCTGCAGCGAGCGCAGTGCTTCCTGCTGGCTGCGCAGGCGCTCCAGGCTCTTGTTGCTGCAGGCCTGCGGGCCCAGTGCCTCCTGGACCTCGATCTGGTGCCGCGCCGCCTCCAGCCTCCGCTCCACCGCCTGCTGCCCGTCCTCAAACTCCTTCAGGCGGGCCGCCAGCTCCTCCAGCTGGCCGCTCCACCCCTGCAGCCTCTCGGCCAGCCCGTCCACCCGGCGGTTCAGCTGGGCCTTGTCGTCACGGACCTCCTCCTCCCCGACGCGGCACTGCTCCAGCAGCTGGTCGGCCGCCGCGTTCAGAGCCTCCACCAGAGGGCGGCGGCGCTCCAGGTCCAGGCCCAGTTGCTGGGCCTTCTGCAGGGCCTCGTCCAGGGTCTGGCAATCCAGGGAGGGCTGGATGTCACCCTCCTGGCCCTCGCACTCGGCCATCCAGGGGGTGAGCTCGGCCCGGTGCTGCTGGTACGTCTCCGCCTTGGCTAGCGTGGACTTCAGGCGGTTCTGGCGCTCCGTGATGCGCTGGTTGAGGGCGTCCCAGTCCTGGCGGATGGTGGCGAGGCGGGACTCTAAGGCCGACCTCTCCTCTCCGCCCGCGGGCAGCGAGGCCAGCAGGGACGCCCCCTCGGCCTGGATGAGCTCGTAGGGGCCTCGTTGGCTGGCCACCCCGCGGTGGAGATCCTCTTGCTGGGCGAGCAGAGTCCGCAAAGACTCCGGTTGGCAGGGCAGGGAGTCGCTGGACGAGTCTCTCCGGTCGCCCTGGTCATCCAGCCAGCTTCTCAGCTCCTGGAACATCTGGTGAAACTGTTGGGTGCTGGAGAGAGCAGCCTGGAGCTGGGATAGGCCGTCGGCTGGGGGAGGGGGAGGGGACAAGGGGGGATAGAGAACTGTTAACCTACAGATGCTGTACACTGGAGCTGGAGTTCAGCTTCACCAGCATGAGAGAAGACCCAGTACTGCAGGACAAAGAACCCAAAAACATACTGATAGAGATTAACAATCACTCGTTCACCTCTTCTCCAGAACACCCTGCATCCCTCCGTCATAGAAACTCCAACAGATAGATACTAGACATTGTTCAAATCCCCTCCCACAAGCAGTTACCTCGTTACAGACAACACAGACTCCAATCACACCATATAGATATATACACAACATCGGCAGTAGGCAGTCATGCTTTTGGGTTCCATTTAGAACCTTCTGTGAAAAGGGTTACAGGGCGAACACGGAAGGCGTCTACATCTAACCTGAAACGTTTCTCAAACGGGTTCCTCTTACAAAACGGAGAGAACCCTTTCAGAGCCATTTTGTCAACGACTTAACACTAGAACAGTGCCTTTTTTACCTACTAAAAGAGCCGCCATGGGGGTCAAATTACCAGTCTTTACAATGCTAAGCTGCTATTTACACACAATGACCACTAGTTGCCGCTTGTAAATTGGCCTGCTTCCTACACAGAAAAACTGCAAAATAGCTTTATACTAGCTTATCCTGATGTGATTTTGAAAAAGTAAGGATACTTGCCGGTAGGACGCACATATCTAGGAAACGTCATTTAATTTTAATTAATTTTGCCATTTAGCAGACGCTTTTAATCCAAAGCGACTTACAATTACAAAGTACAGGGACATTCCCCCTGGAGTAACTGAGGGCTAAGTGCCTTACTCAAGGGCACACTAGTGGCGGGATTTGAACTCACAACCTACCGATCACAAGTCCAACTCACTATCCACTAGACCACCACTACCCCTGAAAGGAGGGTCCTGATATTTGATCGAGTGCAAAGATAGAACAATTTTCTTTACTCATGGCTGTTCTAGTGTTTTTTTTTTTATATTATTTTTATTTTGTCCACATTTTATGGACAACAAACATCAACAGCAGAAAAAGAAAAAACATACATACATACATACACAAGGTCATGGGGTCAGCAAATACAGCATATAAACATACAATCAGTACAAAGAATCACCATCTTCATTGGCTAAATAATCGCACCATTTTTCCCATCGTTTTTCCCCCAACTCTTTCTGAAGCCTTAAAGAGAAGGTCATTTGTTCCATTAAATGCAAATGCAAATGCTCAACTGCTCAACAGTAGGGGCTGTTCTAGTGTTAAGACGTTTTAATCCTAGACTCACCGGCCCTCTCCTCCAGACTCCTCAGCGGGCCGCTCACGCTCTTCAGCCTCTTGTCCAGCTCTTCCCGCAGGTACGGCTCGTCCACCAGGGCGCTCAGCTCAGTGCACAGCCTCTCCGCCTCGGCCAGCTCGGCCCTCCTCTCCTCCAGCTCCAAGCGGATCTCGCCCGTCTCCTGCAGCCGCTGGCGCAGGGCCTCGGGCCGGGCACTGAGGGACGCCTGGCCGTCCAGCCTCTCCCCCAGGGCGGCCGCGCTGACCGCCAGCTCCCGCAGCAGCGCCTGGTAGCGCTCGCTGGTCCCCTGCGCCTGGTCGATGTGCTCCGTGCGGCGGGTGAGGCGGGAGGTGAGGTCGTCCCACTGCTGGGAGATGGAGGCCAGCTCGGAGCGGACCTCGGCCAGGTCTTGGGCGTCGTCGGGTTGGGTGGTGGAGTCCCCCCTTCCGAGCGGGGAGAGGAGGCCTTGGGCGGCCTGGGTGAACTGATCGAACTGGGGGCGGCGGGTCTCAAACTCGCGGAGCATGAACTGGAGGGATGGAGGAGGAGGAGGGCGGGGGAGGAGAGGTGAAAGGTCAATCAAGACGTTATGAACATGGAGTTTCTTCTCCTATCTCTTATTCAGACATCGACTAACAGGTCATTGCTGACAGTCAGTTGCAGCGATCTCGTTCGAAAGTGTGTGCTTCTTTCGTAGTGTGTGTGTGTGTGTGTGTACCTGTGCTTGTTGTTTCTGAGTGTTGAGCATGTTGGGGTCAATACTCAGGGGTCCGAGCACGCTCATCATCAGCTCTTTCTCTCTGAGCCACGGCCCCAGCTGACTGGCTGCCGAGGCAAAGCTGCCCAGCCTTACAGCACAGGTCTCCAACTCCGTCTGTCTCTGCACCGCCGTCTGATTGGCTTTCTCCCATCGCTCGTCTGAGGACCAAACAAAGAGGTGAACAAATAGCAGCCACCACTGATAAAAATAATAATAATAATAATTAAAAAAACAATAGCAATAATACATATTAATATACTACTACTGCTACTACTGCTACTACTACTACTACTACTACTACTACTACTACTACTACTACTACTACTACTACTACTACTACTACTACTACTACTACTAGTGGGTAGTACTACTTGTGGGTAGTGGTGGTCTAGTGGATAGTGAGTTGGACTTGTGATCGGAAGGTTGTGAGTTCGAATCCCGCCTGAAACCACACCACTACTAGTGTGCCCTTGGGTAAGGGCACTTAGCCCTCAGTTACTCCAGGGGGAATGTCCCTGTAATTCGTAATTGTAAGTCGCTTTGGATAAAGGCGTCTGCTAAATGGCAAAATTATTTAAAAAATTAAATTAAAATGATTAATTAATTAAATTTAATTAAATTACTACTACTACTACTACTACTACTACTACTACTACTACTACTACTACTACTACTACTACTACTACTACTACTACTACTACTACTACTACTACTACTACTACTACTACTACTACTACTACTACTACTACTACTACTACTACTACTACTACTACTACTACTACTACTACTACTACTACTACTACTACTACTACTACTACTACTACTACTACTACTACTACTACTACTACTACTACTACTACTACTACTACTACTACTACTACTACTACTACTACTACTACTACTACTACTACTACTACTACTACTACTACTACTACTACTACTACTACTACTACTACTACTACTACTACTACTACTACTACTACTACTACTACTACTACTACTACTACTACTACTACTACTACTACTACTACTACTACTACTACTACTACTACTACTACTACTACTACTACTACTACTACTACTACTACTACTACTACTACTACTACTACTACTACTACTACTACTACTACTACTACTACTACTACTACTACTACTACTACTACTACTACTACTACTACTACTACTACTACTACTACTACTACTACTACTACTACTACTACTACTACTACTACTACTACTACTACTACTACTACTACTACTACTACTACTACTACTACTACTACTACTACTACTACTACTACTACTACTACTACTACTACTACTACTACTACTACTACTACTACTACTACTACTACTACTACTACTACTACTACTACTACTACTACTACTACTACTACTACTACTACTACTACTACTACTACTACTACTACTACTACTACTACTACTACTACTACTACTACTAATAATAATACTCCACTCACCGATGTCCTGCAGCTGTTGTTTCCAGCCCTCTGCCTCAAGGGAGTCTGGGTTCTGGAAGATGAGCTCCTGCAGCGTGCTCTTCAGCTCCTCCACCTTCCCAGAGTGGTCTGACAGCTCAGACAGTAAGGCCTGCCGAGGCACAGACAAGAAAGAGAGACCAGGAAGAAAAGCATGAGGCCAAACACGTTGACGATAACAAGGATGACGCTTTATTTTGTAGCCAATCAAGTTATTGTTGCTAGGTAAATATCATATAAAAAACATGGCACCCTATGTGGTGAGAGTTCCCGGGAATGGTGTGGCAGTTGGTGAGTTAAAGGTAGAATAGAAGTGATATCTGGACATGAGAGGTCGTTAAGGTACTAGATACGAGAGTAGATACCTCAACTCTCGTTCCTAACGACAACGTCTTGACCCTCCATCGACCCCCCCGCGCCCTTACCTTGTTCTCTTGGGCCTGGGCACGCACCACCTCCGGTCGGGAGGGGGAGGCCACCTGTCCCAGGGCCAGGCTCT
Source organism: Nansenia antarctica (assembly GCF_963989245.1). Taxonomy (NCBI): domain Eukaryota; kingdom Metazoa; phylum Chordata; class Actinopteri; order Argentiniformes; family Microstomatidae; genus Nansenia; species Nansenia antarctica. The sequence continues at coordinate 43,105,643 of NC_137690.1, forward strand.
GTCCCAGGGCCAGGCTCTGCTCCCTGTCCCCCAGCCAGCGGCTGAGCTCCTCGGCCCCCTGCCTGGCTCTCTGCCTCTGCTCCAGACAGGCCTCCTGGAGTCCCCGCCTCTCCCTCAGCTCCCCCCCCAGGGCCTCGTAGCGGTCGTTCACCTCGGCTACCGCCACCTGGAGCTCTGTCAGGTCTGGAAGTAGGGAGGGAGGAGAGGAGGAGGAGGGTGGAGGAGGGGGAGGGGAGGGAGGTGGAGGAGGAGGGAGGAGGAGAGTAGGAGAGAGGGGGGAGGGGGGTGTAGGAGAAGAGGGAGGTGAAGAGAGGTGAGAGGAGGGGGGAGAGGTGATCGGGAACAGGGAAGAGGAACGTTAAGTCTCTGAACTTTCTTTATCGGAATGTTGTGAGAGCAAGTTGACGCCGAGTTGTCAGACAGACAGAAACAGACAGTCAGCTTCTAGAAACAAGACAGACAGAAACAGAGATGCAGTATGACAGCAGCACATCACGGCAGCCGCTTGTCATGTGAGTGAGTGTGTGTGTGAGTGTGTGTGAGTGTGTGAGGGTGTGTGAGGGTGTGTGAGTGTGTGTTAGTGTGTGTAAGGGTGTGTGAGGGTGTGTGCGTGTGTGTGAGTGTGTGTGAGTGTGTGAGTGTGTGTAAGGGTGTGTGAGGGTGTGTGAGGGTGTGTGAGTGTGTGTGAGTGTGTGTGAGAGTGTGTGAGTGTGTGTGAGTGTGTGTGAGGGTGTGTGAGTGTGTGTGAGGGTGTGTGAGTGTGTGTGAGGGTGTGTGAGGGTGTGTAAGGGTGTGTGAGGGTGTGTGAGTGTGTGTGAGGGTGTGTGAGACTGAAATTGCGGGTCTGTGAGGTCTGCGGTGTTGAGTACTGGGCTGCCTCTCCACTGGCATGAGGGGAGCCTACTGGTTTGGTAGGGGGTGGGGGGGGGACTACTGGTTTGGTAGGGGGGTGGGGGGGGACTACTGGTTTGGTAGGGAGGTGGGGGGGACTACTGGTTTGGTAGGGGGGTGGGGGGGCTACTGGTTTGGTAGGGGGGTGCTACTGGTTTGGTAGGGGGGTGCGGGGGGTCTACTGGGTTGGTAGGGGGGTGGGGGGGGGACTACTGGTTTGGTAGGGAGATGGGGGGGCTACTGGTTTGGTAGGGGGGTGAGGGGGGGACTACTGGTTTGGTAGGGGGTGGGGGGGGACTACTGGTTTGGTAGGGAGGTGGGGGGACGACTACAGGTTTGGTAGGGAGGTGGGGGGGGGAACTACTGGTTTGTTAGGGAGGTGGGGGGGCTACTGGTTTGGTAGGGGGGTGGGGGGGGACTACTGGTTTGGTAGGGGGGTGGGGGGGGGGACTACTGGTTTGGTAGGGGAGTTGGGGGGCTACTGGTTTGGTAGGGGGGTGGGGGGGGGCTACCGGTTTGGTAGGGGGGTGGGGGGGCTACTGGTTGGGGCTCACCTTTGCATGTGTGAATGCCATTGATGCTGCTGGGGCTGCCGGCACCATTGATCTGGGGAACACCTGAGAGAGACACACACACACTGAGACACTGACACTGCTACACACACACACACACACACACACAGAAACACAGAAAAATACACATACACACTCACACACACACTGCACATACACACATTGAATTCACACACGCCGCACATACACACCGAAGTCACACACTTCAACACAAACACAGCCGTTACACACAGAGACTTCTGATGACAAACGTGTGTCACATGTCATATACAGTGGGGAGAACAAGTATTTGATACACTGCTGATTTTGCAGGTTGTCCCACTTAGAAAGAATGTAGAGGTCTGTAATTTTTATCATAGGTACACTTCAACTGTGAGAGACGGAATCTAAAACAAAAATCCAGAAAATCACATTGTATGACTTTTAAATAATTAATTGGCATTTTATTGTATGAAATAAGTATTTGATCACCTACCAACCAGTAATAATTCCGGCTCTCACAGACCTGTTAGTTTTTCTTTAAGAAGCCCTCCTATTCTCCACTCATTACCTGTATTAACTGTGCCTGTTTGAACTCGTTACCTTTATAAAAGACACCTCTCCACACACTCAATCAATCAGACCCCAACCTCTCCACAATGGGCAAGACCAAAGAGCTTTCTAAGGACATCAGGGACAAAATTGTAGACCTGCACAAGGCTGGGATGGGCTACAGGACAATAGGGAAGCAGCTTGGTGAGAAGGCAACAACTGTTGGCGCAATTATTAGAAAATGGAAGAAATTTAAGATGACGGTCAATCTCCCTCGGTCTGGGGCTCCATGCAAGATCTCACCTCGTGGGGCATCAATGATCATAAGAAAGGTGAGGGATCAGCCCAGAACTACACGGCAGGACCTGGTCAATGACCTGAAGAGAGCTGGGACCACAGTCTCAAAGCAAACTATCAGTAACACACTACGCCGTCAGGGATTAAAATCCTGTAGCGCACGCACGGTCCCCCTGCTCAAGCCAGCGCATGTCCAGGCCCGTCTGAGGTTTGCCAATGATCATCTGGATGATCCAGAGGAGGAATGGGAGAAGGTCATGTGGTCTGATGAGACCAAAAATAGAGCTTTTTGGCATAAACTCCACTCGCCGTGTTTGGAGGAAGAAGAAGGATGAGTACAACCCCAAGAACACCATCCCAACCGTGAAGCATGGAGGTGGAAACATCATTCTTTGGGGATGCTTTTCTGCAAAGGGGACAGGACGAATGCACCGTATTGAGGGGAGGATGGATGGGGCCAAGTATCGCGAGATCTTGGCCAATAACCTCCTTCCCTCAGTAAGAGCATTGAAGATGGGTCGTGGCTGGGTCTTCCAGCATGACAACGACCCGAAACACACAGCCAGGGCAACTAAGGAGTGGCTCCGTAAGAAGCATCTCAAGGTCCTGGAGTGGCCTAGCCAGTCTCCAGACCTGAACCCAATAGAAAATCTTTGGAGGGAGCTGAAAGTCCGTGTTGCCCAGCGACAGCCCCGAAACCTGAAGGATCTGGAGAAGATCTGTATGGAGGAGTGGGCCCAAATCCCTGCTGCAGTGTGTGCAAACCTGGTCAAGAACTACAGGAAACGTCTGATCTCTGTAATTGCAAACAAAGGTTTCTTTACCAAATATTAAGTTCTGTTTTTCTGATGTATCAAATACTTATTTCATGCAATAAAATGTACATTAATTACTTTAAAATCATACAATTTGATTTTCTGGATTTTTTTATTTTATTCTGTCTCTCACAGTTGTGGGAAAGTGGGAAAACGTGCAAAATCAGCAGTGTATCAAATACTTGTTCTCCCCACTGTATATACACGTGTCACATGTCATATACAGTATATACACGTGTCACATGTCATATATATACACGTGTCACATGTCATATATATATATACACGTGTCACATGTCATATATATACACGCCATTCACATGTCATATATATACACGCCATTCAGCTCACGCTTTTATCCGGAGCGACTCACATGACAGTGAGCGCATACATTTCCAGCACATACGGTCCCGACGGGAATCGAACCCACAACCAAAGCGTTTGTTAGCTCCGCGCTCTACCCACTGAGCCACAGAGGACCACATGTCCCCACATGTCCCCCATGCCCTCACCTGTCTTGGTCTGGGGGGCCGTGGTGGTGATGATGAGGGTCTCCAGTTCTGAGCCGGTCTTGTTCAGCTCCTGGACCCGGCCCCCCTGGGCCTCCCAGTCACACAGTACATCCTGGACGGAAAAACACAGCTAGGATCACAACACTGTCCTCATATAGACGCTGTACCCCCCCTTCATCTGTACCTCCTTCATCTGTACCTCTCCTTCATCTGTACCTCCTTCATCTGTACCTCTCCTTCATCTGTACCTCCTTCACCTGTACCTCCTTCATCTGTACCTCCTTCATCTGTACCTTCTTCATCTGTACCTCCTTCATCTGTACCTCCTTCATCTGTACCTCTCCTTCATCTGTACCTCCTTCATCTGTACCTCCTTCATCTGTACCTCTCCTTCATCTGTACCTCCTTCATCTGTACCTCTCATTCATCTGTACCAACCCATTCATCTGTACCTCTCCTTCATCTGTACCTCCTTCATCTGTACCTCTCCTTCATCTGTACCTCTCCTTCATCTGTACCTCTCCTTCATCTGTACCTCTCCTTCATCTGTACCTCCTTCATCTGTACCTCCTTCAACTGTACCCCCCCTTCATCTGTACCTCTCCTTCATCTGTACCTCCTTCATCTATACCCCCACTTCATCTGTACCTCTCCTTCATCTGTACCTCTCCTTCATCTGTACCTCCTTCATCTGTACCTCCTTCATCTGTACCCCCCCTTTCATCTGTACCTCTCCTTCATCTGTACCTCCTTCATCTGTACCTCCTTCATCTGTACCTCCTTTATCTGTACCTCTCCTTCATCTGTACCTCTCCTTCATCTGTACCTCTCCTTCATCTGTACCTCCTTCATCTGTACCTCTCCTTCATCTGTACCTCCTTCATCTGTACCTCTTTCATCTGTACCTCCTTCATCTGTACCTCCTTCATCTGCACCTCTCCTTCATCTGTACCTCTCTTTCATCTGTACCTCTCCTTCATCTGTACCTCTCCTTCATCTGTACCTCCTTCATCTGTACCTCCTTCATCTGTACCTCTCCTTCATCTGTACCTCCTTCATCTGTACCTCTCCTTCATCTGTACCTCCCCTTCATCTGTACCTCCTTCATCTGTACCTCTCCTTGATCTGTACCTCTCCTTCATCTGTACCTCTCCTTCATCTGTACCTCTCCTTCATCTGTACCTCTCCTTCACCTGTACCTCTCCTTCATCTGTACCTCCTTCATCTGTACCTCTCCTTCATCTGTACCTCTCCTTCATCTGTACCTCCTTCATCTGTACCTCCTTCACCTGTACCTCTCCTTCATCTGTACCTCCTTCATCTGTACCTCCTTCATCTGTACCTCCTTCATCTGTACCTCTCCTTCATCTGTACCTCTCCTTCATCTGTACCTCTCCTTCATCTGTACCTCCTTCATCTGTACCTCCTTCATCTGTACCTCTCCTTCATCTGTACCTCCTTCATCTGTACCTCCTTCATCTGTACCTCCTTCATCTGTACCTCTCCTTCATCTGTACCTCCTTCATCTGTACCTCCTTCATCTATACCCTCCTTCACCTGTACCTCTCCTTCATCTGTACCTCCTTCATCTGTACCTCTCCTTCATCTGTACCTCTCCTTCATCTGTACCTCCTTCATCTGTACCTCTCCTTCATCTGTACCTCCTTCATCTGTACCTCTCCTTCATCTGTACCCCCCCTTCATCTGTACCTCTCCTTCATCTGTACCTCCTTCATCTGTACCTCCTTCATCTGTACCTCCTTCATCTGTACCTCTCCTTCAT
>NC_137690.1:43116043-43153543 GCF_963989245.1 Nansenia antarctica
ACTCCGGACGGCAATAGCATGTTGTGGGTGCAATTGTGCAAGAATAACACTGGCATGTCTGCTCGCCAACTAAAGCACTTGATTATAAACATAATAAGCTCTACTATTCCAAAGGCACTGTATGTGAGAACTTTATTTATAGAACTTTAACTTTACTTTCATGCGCCGTGGGCTCTCGGAAAGCTGCGCATTGAATGTATTATGTATGAAAATAATGCAATAGGCTACATAGGAATAAGTGTGTTCATATGCAAACATACTCAATGGGATGTAATTAGTAGGCCATTGTTTATCAAAGATGAATCCTGACAATTGAATGCCATTTGAGATTGAGACTCAGTAGCCTAATAGTGATAATGAGTTCAATCGGTAAACAGTTATCATCTCAATAGGACGGCCAATGTAACGCGTAGTTTTTTTGATTTTGCATTCCTTGTTTCGTGGTAAACTAATCTCTTTCTGATCGTCCCGTTCACAAAAACCTAAGGTGCATAAGTCACGTAATATGGCGAAATAAATGTTCGTTCAGACAATACAACATATGTTTATTTATGTAAACCAGCTCTTTTCCCTTCTTGTTTTTAGTTTTTTTTTTTCCTAGCCCCCCCTCCCAAATTTCGTTGTTTGGTACCTGTACTATATCAATGACAATAAAGACCATTCATTCATTCATATATTGAAAAATATGATGATGAATACATGTGGGATGGAGGTACGGGGATGATATGTGGCATGTCCGCTCGCCAACTAAAGCCGCTTCTTGCCTATAGACAACTGTACAATCATTCATATTGAGCTTATTCACCCAATAAAGTAAAGATGAATAATACTGCCCTTCACCTTATTATCAGATGTTCAGTTATGATTAGACCTGTGTCGGCAATGATAATAATACACAACAGGCAAGACGGTTGTACCATAGATCTACGCAGATTAATATTTGTAGATTCGTTTTCGAACATTAGATAGGCCTAGTTGATTTTGGCAACATTGTAGTAGCCAATTGCAGAGTGTATTAATTACATGTGGGGTGGAGGTACGGGGATGATATGTGGCATGTCCGCTCGCCAACTAAAGCACTTGATTATAAACATACTAGGCTCTGTTTCTAACAAGTAGGCTTCTAACAAAATCACTGTATGGGACAACTTGTTTCTAAAAAGTGAGTTACAATCACTTGATGTAGGGGGATGGTTGATGGGGGGGAGGGTTGATGGCTCTCGATCGTTTCCGATCAATGAACAAAGACATCGTGTTTCCCCCACTCCACCACGTCCCAACGGTGTGTTTCTGTAATCATTTTCTCCTCCTTGTTGCATAAAAAAAATCAAGACTCGCTCCTCTCAGGAGACCACTATTTATAAATAATAATCCACAGATAGGCACAGTCACAGTGCTACATGAAAATGTCTAGCCACACACCACATATCATACCTCCTATCAGGGTTTCCGTTAGAAAAAATTGCCGCCGGACATCGTGTCCGGGAAGATTTCGATTTACCGGACAAACGTGATATATTCCGGTCATCATATTAAAATATAATAATAATAAAAAATAAAAAATCATATTTTTTTTCTTTCAGATCTAATATAGCTGTTTGTCGCGGTGATTACTGTTGTGTAGCGGCCTATATATGCCATTTAATGTCTATTTCTCATCCGATACGATTAGATGCGAGCTATATAATATATAATAATATAACATGATTCGCATGCGCGCTATGCCATTATGTCCAGCGCTGAACGGGCGCCTCACTGGGAACTGAACAGACAGCATCGATCAATGAACGGACTCCACATTACGTTAACTGAAGTTTGTTAAATTGTTTGGGATTAATGTGAGTTTTCTATTTTCTCTTTCCAGTTTTACCTTTTTTTTATCAATAAAACAACGTCATTTCTATAACCAGGTCTCGCTGGTTGGGAAGGCATTTCGTTTAGCTGCCTGTCAAATCATACTTAATCGGACTCGGGAGTATGACAATGAGGAGAACATAACTGTTTATTGAGAAACAATAAGCAGGCTGGGATACGTATATAAAGAAATACCACAATGTCTAGATGTATAACATTTTATTGAACAGTGCAAGCATGTAGGCTTCTGGCGTGACATCGTACCCCTAACGTTCTTAGGGCTTGTTTGAAAAGCTTAGACTGAAAGTTAGTGCCCTGGGCCATATTCCACTAACGGTGGCTTAATATAGCGGCGCTATAATTAAATGCGGCGCTCAGGGACCTCGAGATTGGTATTCAAGCCTCAGGTGATTCCTCGAATGAGGATCAGCCTTGTGTCATCAGTGTTCACAGAAGACAGGCTTACAAATCTTCGATATGGGCGCATGCACGCAGACATACGCAGCCCAGAAGAGTCGATCTGTCGAAATGAAGATACTCCACTCTGCAGGGGTACTACATTTGCGCAGCATTCCGAATTATTGATTTTTTATGAAGACGGAAAAATAAGATGTAAAATAGTGCAATACTGCCGCAATTAACAAGGCGAGGGAAATGGTTTGGCAAGAAATTGCTGACCGATTAAATGCGTAGGTCATACTAGCCCCAGTTATTGTTATATGTTCATATTTTAATAAATGAATATTTACTACTGTGGTGATATCAGCAGCAGGCTACAAACCGTCATATCGCCACAATGGCCTAGTGGTATCGACCGCTGCCATAGGATTTATTCGTAATTTTATATCGGTGGTTCAAATCCCTCTTCAGGCGCACTTTTTACTGCATTTCGTTGTCTGAATCTAATCTAAAATCTCATCTAAAAAAGTATGTAGGCTATAAAATTATGGTGCAGGCTAATTTACAAGAACTGACACGATTACAATGGTGTTTGAAACCTTTGCATGAAATCTTCGGTTAAATGTAAAAAAAAAAAAAATAATGACTTAGTCAAGTCTCGAACCCGCAACCTTTGGAACTCGAGTCCGCAGCCTTAACCACTACGCCAACCAGACCGGTGTGATGACAGCAATGCAAGTTGAGACAATTACTTCTTTTTTTTTTTACACTCTTTTCTTTATCGATCTATCTATCACACTTTCAAAATATCAAGTTATCTATCACACAATCAAACTATCTATCGATCGATCACACTTTCAAAATATCAAATTATCTATCTATCACACAGTCAAACTATCTAATCAAACTATCTAATCTATCTATCTCGTGTGAAGTGGGAACTAATATTTCCTAAAAGACACATGAGGAACTTTCGTTCAGGGTTTAGTTTCCGCCTGTGAGCCTTTTTTGACGCACGGATGACTATAGCCTGTGTTTTAGCCTGGTCGGGACCAGGCTAATTATATCTGACTCAGAAGGAGCTCAACCAAGCAGCGAATTATTTGAGCCACATTGATGGCACCGAAAGCAAGCTAACATTTTCGAGGCTTAGAACTTTATCGAGGCTTAGAACTTTATCGAGCTTTGTGGAATATGGCCCTGGTCAGATTGTATAACAAGAGGAAGACCGAATGTGGAAAAAAACGTTGTTAAAGCTTTCACCACTGAGCTGGCTGATATGTTACGCAACGGAACAGCTTCGGGAAAACGAGTAGCAGCGCACATAATAGTGAGCAAATACTGACTTCCACTTTTAGTCCTAGGCAAAGGTCCAACACAATCAATTATTACACGTTCAAATGGCTCCCCTATAGCAGGAATGGGATGCAATGGTGCGGGTGGAATGGATTGATTATGCTTACCCGCCATCTGACAAGTATGGCAACAGCGGCAGTGCTTGGCAACATCCGCCTTCAGTCCGGGCCAAAAGAAATGTTTCAATATCAGCTGATAAGTTTTAGTTATACCTAAATGTCCTGACCCCTGGCTCTCATGTGCTACAGATAACACCTGTTGTCTATAACCCACAGGCACAACCACTTGTTTTACAGTATTCCACTCACAACCATTTGCATTAGGAGGAGACCATTTACGCATTAATATCCCATCGTTAAGGAAATAAACTACGTTGCCCCCTATTTCAGATTCCTCACTAGCTGCATGTAAAAAACATTTGTTTAATGACTGATCAGCTACTTGAGCGACACGCAATCGCTCGCCGGTTACAGGCAGATAGGCTGTCAGCGGATGGTATGGTAGGACTCGGGGAGGATGGTAACTCTACCACTTTCTCCCTGGGAGAAGCTGAAACAATCGGGTTCTCATCCCTTTCAGAAAAGGCTTGCATAATCACACTATCACAGAGAGAAACATCGCTATCCTCCTCTCTGCCTCGACTCGATTGTGCACGAGTTATAGCGCACACCGGAAACAACCGCTGTTTCGCATAGGCAGCCTACACATTAGGAGTCATCATCATGCCGGTGTCAAATCATATCATAATAAAAGAAATACATAGCCTATATATTCGTCTTTTTTAAAATAGAAGGAATCAGAATGTGAACTTTAGCGAATTGTATTCAAATTGTGCTTAGTGGGAATTATTTTCACCGGACATTTATGTCCGACGAGTTTTCAATTTTTATGGACAAAGACCGGTAATTACCGGTTAACGGAAACCCTGCCTCCTATATGTATTTATCATAATATTTTTCAATATAAAACGGAGGTACGATATATGGCAGATATATGTATGGTATATTATGGCAATTTCTGGCGCCTGTCCCGTTCTGTTGTTCAAAGAATATAATATAAAACGCATCACATGTTTGTCATTGTGTGAAAATGTTTCTGTAGCGAAGAACCTTGGTTCAATCTGGAGCTGATCAACTCCGGACGGCAATAGCACGTTGTGGGTGCAATTGTGCAAGAATAACACTATTTACGGCGCTGTCTTTTATTGCTATATTTATTACTGTTATATATAAATGTGAACATTACAGATACCTGGTCAACACAGCTTGGGATTTCAAGGAAATTACTTGGAACTATGTGTGAAAGGGACAACATTGCAATATATATTACAGTTATTTTTTAATAATGATAATCAACTTTCATTCGTTAGTAATGAAAACTCCCGCAGTCTTGATCAATCTCCTAGATCAATCTCCTCTCCACTTACGTTACATCGACAATGGCATGCATACGTTATTATATATATATATATATATATGCCATCATTTGTTCCATAGTTCCTTATCAGCTGACTCTCTGCTCTGTCCCCACTTCTCTGGAACTGCATTTTTAGAGGTAGTGTCAGTTTCTCTTCTTGTGTGACATCGCCATCCAGCGATTTTTGTGCGTCAGTACACACTCCCCCATTGTGAAGAGTGGTCGTGTGATTCGACACCTCGTCGCGCTAAAAGTAGGTAAAAAAACGTCGCGCGTCTAGTGTTAAGAGTCAATTAACTATCATTAACTTTTTTTTTTTTTTTGTCCTGTCTGAGTAACTTTGAGAGCCTTGGGTATAATGGACACTGACCCACCCTCCAACGCCAGCTAGCTAGCCACTGCCCCATTGGCCCATGGGTGGTCCGCTGACACAGCCCTGACATTGTTGTCAGCAACAGAGCGAGTTCAAAGGTCACTCAAAGGCTACCGTTAAAGCACTTCCTGTTGATGTGTAACCTGTCTCTACACTTATGTTGATGTGTAATGTGTCTCTAGATGTATGTTAATGTGTAACCTGTCTCCACATGTATGCTGATGTGTAATGTGTCTCTACATGTATGTTGATGTGTAATGTGTCTCTACATGTATGTTAATGTGTAACCTGTCTCCACATGTATGTTAATGTGTAACCTGTCTCCACATGTATGCTGATGTGTAATGTGTCTCTACATGTATGTTGATGTGTAACCTGTCTCCACATGTATGATCATTACTACATGTATGTTGATTACTACATGTATATTGATTACTACATGTATGTTCATTACTACATGTATGTTCATGTTCATTACTACATGTATGTTCATGTTATTTACTACATGTATGTTCATTACTACATGTATGATCATTACTACATGTATGTTCATGTTCATTACTACATGTATGATAATTACTACATGTATGTTCATGTTCATTACTACATGTATGTTCATTACTACATGTATGATCATTACTACATGTATGTTCATGTTCATTACTACATGTATGTTCATGTTCATTACTACATGTATGATCATTACTACATGTATGTTCATGTTCATTACTACATGTATGTTCATTACTACATGTATGATCATTACTACATGTATGTTCATTACTACATGTATGTTCATGTTCATTACTACATGTATGTTGATTACTACATGTATGTTCATTACTACATGTATGTTGCTTACTACATGTATGATCATTACTACATGTATGTTCATGTTCATTACTACATGTATGTTCATTACTACATGTATGTTCATTACTACATGTATGATCATTACTACATGCATGATCATTACTACATGTATGTTCATCACTACATGTATGATCATGTTCATTACTACATGTATGATCATTACTACATGTATGATCATTACTACATGTATGATCATTACTACATGTATGTTCATCACTACATGTATGATCATGTTCATTACTACATGTATGATCATTACTACATGTATGTTCATGTTCATTACTACATGTATGTTCATGTTCATTACTACATGTATGATCATTTCTACATGTATGTTCATGTTCATTACTACATGTATGTTCTTGTTCATTACTACATGTATGATCATTACTACATGTATGTTCATGTTCATTACTACATGTATGTTCATGTTCATTACTACATGTATGATCATTACTACATGTGTGTTCATGTTCATTACTACATGTATGTTCATTTCTACATGTATGTTCATGTTCATTACTACATGTATGTTCATGTTCATTACTACATGTATGATCATTACTACATGTATGAGCTGTCATGGGGCTTTGCTGCAGAGGAAGAGACAGTGGTGTTTATGGGTTTAAAAGCCGTCTTTTTAAACTTTCTTTTAATCATCTTGAACTGTTTTTACTTGTTTTTGTTATTTGTGTGACTGTATATCCGTAAAGACATCTATTCTTGTTCTCTTCTTCTACTTCTTCTTCTTATTATTATTATTATTATAGGCTCTCTAGTGGCAGGTCAGACGTGGGGTTAAGTTGGTCGACAGAAACTGTGTCTATAGGGGACAGACAATGCATCCAGCCAATCAGGAGTGTGTTAGAGTCAGCTGCCCAGCAGTGGAGATAAACCAACTGTTGTTTTTTTTTAGCTCCTGCTTGTCCATTCATGTTAAGACTTGTGGGAGTCTGTCTTATCCTGCTCTGTGGATGCATTGGATTGACATGAGTGTGAAACCGCTATCACATTTCAAGAGCACAAATGCAATTGAGAAGACATCTGATTGCCTTATTGTATTGTATCTTTCGCCCCCTAGTGGAATTCATGCACCCCTACAAGGGAGTTTGGCTTCTTTTTTGACCTCGGCATAGACTTAAAGGCGGGCATTGGAGCTTACCTTTCATTGACACTGGCTTCCAGTCGGGCAAAGTCATCAGCCACCTCCTTGGTGGTGTCCACTAGGCTCTGTGTGTTGGTCAAGGCCTTGGACTGACTGAGGTCTTTCTCCAGCTCACAGAAGGATTTGAGCTGACCGGCTTCTTGCTCCAGCTCTGACCTCACCTCCTGTGACAGGGACAGACAAAACAGTTCTTCCATCCGAAGGCAGAAACAAAAATCACACCTGAATACCTGCCTCGTCTGGTAGGTCGGTTCACACAGACATGGATGTATCCTCCGATCCTCATCCACTGTTCCCCTCACTGTGCCACCCTCAAAACTCAAAGGCTTCGGAGACCGTGCCTTTTCAGAGCTGCACCCCGCCTCTGGAACTCTCCCCCTCAACCACTCAGAGACTCACCCTCACTCTCCACTTTTAAATCCCACCTCAAAACCTACCTGTTCTCCCATGTTCTACCTGTTCCCATGTTCTACATGTTCCCATGTTCTACCTGTTCTCCTACATGTTCTCCCTACCAACCTTCCCTACCCCTAACCATCTCTCCTAACCCTGCCACCACCCTCCCCCCCTGGACATTGCTGTGTTAATTGTTCCCTGTTCGTTAACTGTGTTCTATGTGCTCATGTTATCTATTGCTTGTTGTTTCTCCCATATTGTCAGTGTCTTTTGAGTCCCGGGAAAAGCGCTTTATAAATACAATTAATAATAATAATAATAATAATAATAATAATATTATTATTATTATTATTATTATTATTATGGATGTATCTGGTCTGTCATAACCTGTCACCTCGATGTTCTGTCAGAAACACCATCTCTGGTCCTGTCTGTTTGATATCTCTGGTTCTGTCTGATATCCCTGGTTCTGTCTGATATCTCTGGTTCTGTCTGATATCTCTGGTTCTGTCTGTCTGATATCTCTGGTCCTGTCTGTCTGATATCTCTGGTCCTGTCTGTCTGATATCTCTGGTTCTGTCTGTCTGATATCTCTGGTTCTGTAGAGCCGCTTTTCCACTATCGTGCCAGCCCGGGTCGACCCGGGTCAGCCCTGTTCTTTGGCGCTTTTCCATTGAGCGGCCTGGATCAGCACGGCGCGGTACGACACGCTTCTTTAGCTACCCTTCGAGGGCAGGAACCTTTTTGAGACCCGGAACCTTTTTGCCAGGCTGCGTGTGACGTGTGACGCTGCACACTGTTGATTGGTCAATGGAAATCGTCATCCCATGTTCATAGATTTCTTCGCTAACCGCCATCTTTAAATACCACATTCGCTCTTGGAAAATGTCACTACAGTTTCTGTAATAGCTTATTAATAAAGATTAGAAAAATTATGCTGACCATCGTATTATCTTAGTTTAATGTCATTTCAATGCATCATAGAACTTTTATTTACAACAAGCATAACACAAAAATCGCTATTATGCACCGTCTATAAGAGATAGAGATAGACTTTATTTGTCATTGTTACAGTACAGGTACCAAACAACGAAATTTAGGAGGGGAGGCTCCCCCTGGTGTTTAGGAAAGGAAAAAGAAACACATTTTGGAAAAAGCATAGATGCATAAAATCACAAGAAGGTAAGGAGCTGGTTTACATCAATAGAGGCTATGTACACAATTCACTGTACTATACTGCACAGATAGTCAACTAGGGTTGTCATATTTCACAAGAAAGTATTTTTTCACATTTTTTTTAAAGTGTCACAGTTTGCAGGCTTGAAAATGTACATGTTTGTGCCTCAGCACTAGCTGCCATACAATCCGTCCGGACTTGTCCTGGGCCCAGAACTTAGGCCTTTTCTGTGTTCAGGGCCTTGACGGCCCTGTGGTAGAAGCTGTCCTTCAGTCTGTTTGTCTTAGCGGCCGGGGTCCTGTACCTCCTGTTCGAGGGCAGCTTGACAAAGTGTTCGTGCCCAGGGTGGGTCGGGTCCTTGGAGATCTTGGAGGCCCTCCTGAGACAGCGTGTTTTGTACAGCTCCTCCAGAGAGGGGAGGGTGGCGCCGGTGATCCCCTGTGCTGTTCTCACGACTCTCTGTAGATCGCTTCTCTCCGCTGCCGTGCAGCTGTGGTACCAGTTGGAGATGCCGAAGGTGAGGATGCTCTCCACTGCGCCGTGGTAGAAGGCCACCAGCATCTCCTGCTTGCTGTGTTGTTTCTTGAGGCATCTCAGGGTGTATAGCCGCTGTTGTGCCCTCTTGATGGTGCCTTTAGTGTTGTCCTTCCTGTCCTTCCGTCCTTATAACACCGGCTGTGAAGGTGGTAGAAACACAATACTCCTTTGCTAACTTCACCATCGGTATACGGTCATTTTGAGGCCTTAACCACCGCGCTGACACCCCGAGAAGTTATGCTTTTAACCGTAAACTCAATGAACCGGGAGTTCACCCGCTGCTGCTCGCAGCACCGCTTGCTGCTGTATGAAACTCCCTTTGACAGCGGGGGAAGAGAAAAGTTTTACCAGGGAATTCGCTCCGCGCTGTGTCGACCGTGATAGCAGTGTCGTATCGACACCATTCAAATGGTTTTGGATTCCCTGTCCTCTCCCCTATCCGGACACGTTTGAATTGTTATCCTAACCCACGGTAAATCACAGTTATTAACCCGCAAAGGGTGCCTCCGGGCACCGTGTTTGTCCGTGAATAACACGGCACACAATGATACTACAGTTCATAAAGCAGACAAGTGAAGGCAGTGGTTTTAAGGGTTCAAAAAACATGACTTTATTATGTGTACATAGCTTCCTCTCTCTCTTTCTCTTTCTCTCCAAAAAACCACATGCCGAGGAAAAAGTATACGATAGCTTCAAGTTCCTCCATGTTGCTATTGTTGCTGTGTTGTGTCTCGTGAAAATATACGTCACCACCATGGCGCGCTTTTATGACGCGTAACTCCGCCTACTATCTTCTACTCCTCCTACTCGTTCCTGGTCTCTTGTGTATAGTGGAAAACCAGAACTGTTCAAAAGCGTGCCGAAGCGTGCCGAAGCGAGCCGACCCGAGCCTAGCCAGGCCGATAGTGGAAAAGCGCCATAGGACTGATATCTATGCTTCTATCTTCCTAGTATATGTACGCTCCTCCTCCTCCTCTCTCACCTCCTCTCTCACCCCTCCTCCTCCTCCTCCTCCTCCTCCTCCACCTCCTCCTCCTCTCACCTGCAGGGTCTGTCTGTAGTCGTCTACGCTGCAGTCCGGCTGGCCATTGGGGCCCAGGGCTCCTAGTCGACTCTGACTGAAGCTCCGCAGGTCGCTGCTCAGACGCTCAAAGCTCTCCAGCTTCGGCAGGAGGGCCCGTAACTCCGCCTCCCTCTCGCCCTGCTTGGCCTGGGCCGCGGCGTAGCGCTGAGTCAGGTCCTCCAGCGCCCCCTGGAGCCCGGAGGCCGTAGAGGCATCTGCGCTCTGAAGCAGCTTGGAGACTGAGTCACGCATGGCCTCCACGCTGCCCTGACGCGACAACAGCTCCTGGCGCAGTTTCTGGGAACAGAGGGATGAGGGTGTTTAAAAAGGAGTGGAAAGAGAGGGAGGGAGTGGAGGTATGTAAACACACCGCGATGGAGGGCATAAGAAAGGGCAAACATGTTTGAGAATGACTACAGAGGATGAATATGTTTCAGTCTACAGAGGATGAATATGTTTCAGTCTACAGAGGATGAATATGTTTCAGTCTACAGAGGATGAATATGTTTCAGTCTACAGAGGATGCATATGTTTCAGGTTCCAGAGGATGAATATGTTTCAGTCTACAGAGGATGAATATGTTTCAGCTTACAGAGGATGAATATGTTTCAGGTTCCAGAGGATGAATATGTTTCAGTCTACAGAGGATGAATATGTTTCAGTCTACAGAGGATGAATATGTTTCAGGATCCAGAGGATGAATATGTTTCAGTCTACAGAGGATGAATATGTTTCAGTCTACAGAGGATGAATATGTTTCAGACTACAGAGGATGAATATGTTTCAGTCTACAGAGGATGAATATGTTTCAGGTTCCGTTTTCAGAGCAGACAGGACAATGGAGCTGTATACACCATACTGTACATAGCTTACTGCTACTATCCTCTCCTGTATATACCTCAAACTACCATACTTGCCATACTGTACCTATCACTATCATGTTTTATTTCACTCTTTGCACTTCTGGTTAGATGCTAAACTGCATTTCGTTGTCTGGTACTTGTACTCTGCAATGACAATACAGTTGAATCTAATCTACCGGTAATCAAATATGAAACTTCAGTCTGTCATGGAATATCTAAATATAGAATCAAAAAGGCAGCCTGCTTCATTTCAAATTGCATAGGAAAAGGTATTTAATATATACTCTTGCAAGAGGAGAACAGTTTTACAAGCATGTCAGAACAAGCTTAACAGAGAAAAGGTTCTCACAAAAAGTCAAAACACAGGGTCACATCTTTTTTTATGCCATCAGATAACAATCCCACCCTCAGGTGAGGTCAGGCCAATCACAGGTATTTCCTGTATGGGGAGGACTGGCTGTGATGCAGATTGAGAAAGGTTAGGGGGGAATCGACCCCCACTTTCTCCTAGAGACACAAAGGTGAAAAAGGGCACAGAAGCCACAAACTGGTTTGGTCTGGCTTTCGATAGTCTGGCCTGGGGAAACACAAAGGGCAGAACTGCTTCAGATGGCTCAGTCCATCTAGGTGCAGGTCAAGAGAAAAGAGAGCAATCAGACCTTTGTAATCATTTAAATGTGTCTGTTGTCTAGCCAAAGTCAAGTTTCAAGTAGAGTCTCAAATGTAATGAATGTTTTATCAATAAATAAAATGTCTTAGCAGACATATTATTCCACCATAAGTCGATGACTACAGAGGACGAATATGAAACTTCATCTGAGAGTTTCTATAACCTCTTGTATGGAAAGGGAGGGATTGATAGAGAAGTCACTACAATGACTGCTGCTCCCTCCTAGGATGTATGGACACTCGAAACTCCCTCTATTATACTGTTATATTACAGTAGGTAACAGCCAATGAAGTGAACAGGATCTCGGCTGATGATCTTATGGCGCTTTTCCATCAGCGGCCCGGTTCGGGTCGGCTCGCTTCGGGTCGGCACGCTTCGGCACGCTTTTGAACAGTTCTGGTTTTCCACTATACACAACAGACCAGGAACTACCGTATTTTCTGGACTATAAGGCGCGCTTTTTTTCATAGTTTGGCTAGTCCTGCGACTTATAGTCAGGTGCGACTTATATATCAATATATATATATATAATTTCATACTGACTGACATGAACCAAGGAGTAAACATTACCGTCTACAGCCGACAGAGGGCGCTCTGGGCCGCTCTGGGCTTGTGACAACTATATGCTGCTCCTAAAGCCCTGAAGAACTATCTAAAACATTAGCTTGTTGAAGCTAAGCAAACGGTAGCTTGGTGAACTTGCTTACTGGTAACTTGCTTGTTGGACTCGCTGGCTTGTTATGTTCATTTAGCCTATTCAGCCTCCCAGGTATGTTCTTTATGCTATTGTGTTGCTGAATAACTGTTAATGTGTTATGTTAACATACCGGACTTCTATTCAGCCTGTTGTTCTGTGTGCTATTGTGTAGTTGAATAAACTTGCCTTTCCAGATTAATGTCTGTTCTTGGTCTTGGATTTTGTGAAATATATTTCTAAATAAATGCGACTTATATATGTTTTTTACCTCTTAATGTCGAATTTTTTGACTGATGCGACTTATACTCCGGAGAGACTTATAGTCCGGAAAATACGGTAGTAGGAGGAGTAGGCGATAGTAGGCGGAGTTACGCGTCATAACAGCGCGCCATGGTGGTGACGTATATTTTCACGAGACACAACACAGCCACAACAACAGCGACATGGAGGAACTTGAAGCTATCGTATGCCTTTCCCTCGGCATGTGGTATATTACTAACCGTGATTTTTTTGGACAGAAAGAGAAAGAGAGAGAGGAAGCTATGTACACATAATAAAGTCATGTTTTTTTAACCCTTAAAACCACTGCCTTCACTTGTCTGCTTTATGAACTGTAGTATCATTGTGTGCCGTGTTATTCACGGACAAACACGGTGCCCTTTGCGGGTTAATAACTTCGGTTAACCGTGGGTTAGGATAACAATTCAAACGTGTCTGGATAGGGGAGAGGACAGGGAATCCAAAACCATTTGAATGGTGTCGATCCTACACTCCTATCACAGTCGACACAGCGCGGCAGCGAATTCCCTGTTAAAACGATTCTCTCCCCCCGCTGTCAACAGGAGTTTCAACCAGCTGGCGCGGTGCTGCACTCTCTCTATTTCGGGCTAAACTGTGCAGTGTAGCCGGCGTCCTGGTTCCTCCAGCAACCGGACACTTCCATAAATAACAACAAATATGTAATATGTAAATATGTATAATACCACGTTCATTGATAAAATGACGCCAGGGATGGAAAGGGGCAGTTTTAGAAGGGGGATGATGAAGCTCTGGACTATGGAACGGCACAGCACAACGGGGGGTAATGCGATAAGAATTATGTCAAAATGCAGCACCATCATGCACAGATCAGCCTTAAAGCATGTAACGTTAGATATATAACGTTATACAGGGAGCGATGTATTTCTACGGAAAGGCTGATAGATTGTAGAATCTTCTTGTCGGTAAAATGATGGAATCAATCTAAGAAGAAGAAATCGGACCTTGATGGTCTTTTAATGGCCACACACGGCAGTTTTACACTCTGATCACACACATGCAAGTTTTTTAGGTGAACACACACACAAACACAAGCACATGCACTATCTTCGGCGGGTCGCCAGGTGGAAATTGTCCTCTGCCTTTGTAACCCATCCGGGCTGCCATTCCTCCACTGGCAGCCAGGGGCAGCGGTCGCCCTTTTGGCGCGGCTTGAACCGACGCCCGGCGCCCCGGGGACCAAGTAGCGTTCTTCACCGTCGTGGTTAGGGACGGGTGTTCACTTTGGCATGTCTTTCCATGTGGGGTGAAGGAGACCCCTAGTGGACATGGGGGGAACATGCCAACCCCAAGCCACATATATGTGCCACGGCAACCAGGCTTTCACCCTTTTTGGACTCCCATCCAGGTTACTAACCAGGCCCAGCCCTGCTTAGCTTCTGAGATCTGACGAGATCAGGCTTGACAAGGTGGTACGGCCGCAATCTATTGAGGATTGTGATCTTAAATGCGTTGTGTCATCTCAGGATAGATTAGGTGCACAGCATACACGATTTGACAAGGAAATAGGATGTTCAACACGGGTCGGAATCTCTGTACAGTTCAACTGTTCAAAAAGTGCAACTTCTCTGCTTTCAGAAACTCTTTGAATTTTTTAGATTGGGCATATAGTTCATGAATTACGATAGTTTGAATCCGCTGTAGACAGCTCCGGTTTCGGAGCAAGACTATCGGCATTAGTCAAATACATGCTCACATCAAGTCATCCGCTCACTGCTCTCCATCAAAAATGGCACATCCATCAATAATATTACACAATAACAACTGCTCTGATTAGATTGTTTAATACATCAACGGGGGGAAAAGCGAGATGAACTCTGCGCGAGTATCATGCCTCATTGAACGGAAAGTCCTATCTATTCCATTCAAAGTGTTTTAGCCATCCCCCTTTCCACTGGTAATAAGGAATTGGCAAGAATAGATCGATATAAATAGATCAACATAATGCAGCACCATCATGCACAGATCAGCCTTCAAACATGTAACGTTAGATATATAACGGAGCGATGTGTTATTCACGGACAAACACGGTGCCCTTTGCGGGTTAATAACTTCGGTTTACCGTGGGTTAGGATAACAATTCAAACGTGTCCTGATAGGGGAGAGGACAGGGAATCCAAAACCATTTGAATGGTATCGATCCTACACTCCTATCACCGTCGACAGCGCGGAGTGAATTCCCGGGTAGAAATATTCTCTGCCCCCGCTGTCAACAGGAGTTTCATCCAGCAGCAAGCGGTGATTTGCGGGTTAATAACTTTGGATTACCTTGGGTTACCTTGGGTTAGGATAACAATTCCAACGTGTCCGGATAGAGGAGAGGACAGGGAATCCAAAACCATTTGAATGGTATCGATCCTACACTCCTATCACCGTCGACAGCGCGGAGCGAATTCCCTGTTAAAACGTTTCTCTGCCCCCGCTGTCAACAGGACTTTCAACCAGCAGCAAGCGGTGCTGCGAGCAGCAGCTGCCGGGTGAACTCCTGGTTCATCGAGTTTACGGTTAAAAGCAGAACTTCTCGGGGTGTCAGCGCGGTGGTTAAGGGCTCAAAATGACCGTATACCGATGGTGAAGTTAGCAAAGGAGTATTGTGTTTCTACCACATTCAAAGCCGGTGTTATTCATGGGCAAAGACGGTGCATAATAGCGATTTTTGTGTTATGCTTGTTGTAAATAAAAGTTCTATGATGCATTGAAATGACATTAAACTAAGATAATACGATGGTCAGCATAATTTTTTGAATCTTTATTAATATGCTATTACAGAAACTGTAGTGACATTTTCCAAGAGCGAATGTGGTATTTCAAGATGGCGGTTAGCGAAGAAATCTATGAACATGGGATGACGATTTCCATTGACCAATCAACGGTGTGCAGCGTCACACGTCACACGCAGCCTGGCAAAAAGGTTCCGGGTCTAAATTTAGACCCTGGTATCGAAGGGGAGCTAAAGAAGCGAGCCGAACCGACCTGACCCGACCCGGGCCGACAAATGGAAAAGCGCCAAAGAAGCAGGCCAGCCCACGATAGTGGAAAAGGGGCTTTAGGCTCCTTCTCCTCCCCAGACCTCTCCACCCCTAACACCAGTAAAAAAACACTATGACTGCAGACACCACTTATTCTTATTGAAGGTTTTACTTACGCTGACTGTTGTATAGTGGATTCACTTACTTTACATTACGTGTGTGACCTTTATAAAGAGTGTTAATCTCACAACCCAGAATCTAATTTCTCAATGGAGATTTATTTGTATTTTTTTTTTTTGGGGGGGGGGGCATATTGTAGGAAGGGAATACTGGAGAGGGACAAGTTTGAGACAAAGTTACTGTGGATAAAAGTGTCTGCTAAAGGTCTTAAATGTCAACTTTTCAATGTAATTGTGTGTGACGGTACCTGGTTCTGTGTGAGAGAGTCCTGGACAGCCTGGGCGTGGGGCTGGATGGGCCCGGGGTTCAACACCAGGCCGTCCAGCCAGGCCAGCAGGCCCTTCAGACCCTCCTGGACACTGAGAGACTGGGCCACGGAGGTCTGGAGCTGCTCGGCTCGCTCCGACACCGACGCTGACAGAGAAGTGAACCTGCTCTCCAGGCCGTCTGACAGGACAGGAGGAGAGGAGAGGAGAGGAGAGGGTTGTTATATTCCTGTTATGACTATGTCATAACACAGGTTATTGGGTCTTTATATAACACAGGTTATTGGGTCTTTATTGGGTCTTTATATTCCTTATGACTATGTCATAACACATGTTATTGGGTCTTTATATTCCTATTATGACTATGTCATAATACATGTTATTGGGTCTTTATATTCCTTATGACTATGTCATAACACAGGTTATTGGGACATGTGTACAGAAGGAGAGATGGGAGCAGCAAGCAATACCTCGGGGGGTGGAAGATGTGTGGGGTACAGTCTTTTAACACTAGAACAGCCATGCCTTTTTTACCTACTAAAGAGCCGTCAAATGACCCCCTCTTTTAAAATGCTAACCTGCTATTTACACACAACACTAGTTGGCCGCTAGTAAATTAGCCTGCTTCTTACACAGAAAAACTGCAAAATAGCTTTATATTAGCTTATCCTGAAGTGCTTTTGAAAATGTAAGGATACTAGGTGGTAGAACGCACGTCTCTCACCCATCCCATAACCCATCACTGCCTCATTTTAAGTACCCCTGCTCCACTACCCCCGCTATCCCTCACCTCCGCTCTTCCTCACCCCTACCTCCTCCGTCTCTCTCCCCTCTCTCTGACTGTTAGTATTTTAATGCATCTGTATTTGCCAGTGTTTTATTGTTTTATTGTTTTATTGTTTATTGTATTACTTAACCTTGTTTTATTTCTAGCTTCCCATCCCCCCCCCCCCCCAAAGAGCCATTGCTTTTTGGTCAGGCTGCATTTGCAAATAATAATTTGTTCTTACATGTTTGCCTGGTTAAATAAAGGTTAAATAAAACATAAAAAATAAAAAAATATATATATATATCGTCATCAAAGGAGGGTCCTGAAATTTGATTGCAAAGATTTAAAAGAAAATTTACTCACAGGGGTCAAATGTGAACTGATTAATCACCCCTGTGATTTTACTCACAGGGCTCAAAAGTGATTAAGTGTTAAGACCTTGCAAAAAAAACACTCTTCACAATGGTAATCTGTGGACTGACGCACAAAAGTCGCTGGGTAGCGCTGCTTGTACATTAGTCTCAGCCTGAACCCTAACCCTAAATGAAACTCTGAAACTTGCAACAAGGACATCCAAGTGTATGTATAAATATAAGATATATTTTTTATATGTAGATACGTGGGGAAAATAAGTATCATCATGACCCCTGAGGCGGCGCTAAGAGTAGGTAAACGATTAATATTAACGTTAATATACACATTATTTATGCTCTGTGACTGTCCTAGTGGGGGGTACAGGGATTACATGGATGAATCCTTTCTATAGATGGATGGATGAATAGAAAGAAAAGAGACAGAGAGACACAGAAGAGACAGAGAGACACAGAAGAGACAGAGCGTCAGATCCGTTACCTGCAGTGCTGATGATGTCAACGGCTCGGAGAGTAGGCGGCTCCTGAGTGTTGGCCAGCTCTCTGCCGGCTCTCCTCACCTTCTCCAACTGCACGGAGCGCTCGGCCAATTCGTCCTGCAGTTGCTGCGGAGACCACGGGAAAGGAGGGGGGAGGTCGGGGGAGGACACAGTTTGAGTGACAGTAGTGGCCCCCTCCCCCCTTCGGGAATAACATGAAGCTGCGGCCTGTCGGCTATGTTATTCATGTTATGGGGGTAGTGGTGGTCTAGTGCAGAGGTTCCCAAACTTTTTTTAACCAAGGCACCCCTGAAGCTTTCCCCCTTCTCCAAGGCACCCCAACTCTATGAAGATTTTAAAAATGCCTCGGAGCTTAAACTAAAAACAATACACGATGAATTGGTTTGAAAATGTGTGTTTATATATAATACATAAGTATTGCCCCAATGAATTTTAACAAGATAATAAAAGTCATAAATGAACTGTAATGGATGGGCAAGAATGCATAGGTCAGTCAAACTATCGCTAAATTAAATAACATTGTGGCCCTCAAGGATTGTACAATATGGGAGGAGACTCAGAGGGAATTCTTCACACAAATAAAATATCAAAGGCCTGTATAATCAATCAATGGAACAATGCTTTTTTGGGGGGCTTAAAATAATGCCTTAAAATGTAATTCTCATTTCAATGCTCATTCTGAGATTATTATTTCACATCTGAACCAAACGGGTAACTCACAACTATAATAATTTAACAATAATAATCATGACAGAATTGTAAAAATTTAGAGAAACAAAGCAAAGAAATATGTTGTGGGACACATGCGCCTGCTTTTGGGAGCAGAGTCTCTTTATGCGGGGAGAGATGGTGGACAGCGCGACACGCAGGTGCTGTTCCACTGACAGACGCGTGCGTGTCTTGTTCTTGACGAGAAGAAAAAGCCAGCTCGCACAAGTAGGAGGTTGGGAAGGGTAAAAGCACATTGATGGCGCTCTCTGAGAGAGATGGATATTCATGTCCCACAAGCAGCCAAAACCTATCCAAACCTAGCTCACCATGTTTGAGCTTCAGTGTGCGGTCCATAATGAGCTCTGCCAGTTCATCTGGAGCTTTGCTGCTCAAACTAGCGGCTGATGCTGATGAGAGGGGGTTGAACGGATCCCGGAGCCAGTCGAAGTCTTCGTTCATTGGAGGGAAATAGGACTCAAATCTCTCCTCCAGCATACGGAGGTGCGCAGCGATCAGATTCAAGAAAGACGCTGCCTTGTGTGCTGCGTCATTGGCCGTCAACGTAAACATTTCAATGTTTTTCTTGGCCACCCCGTCTTGCCACCGTCTCAATTTGGATCGGAATCCGTTCAGTTTGTCTGTCGCTGTCAGGATATTCTCAGCCTTCCCTTGCATATTTATGTTGAGGTCATTAAGGTGGCTAAAAATATCTGCCAGATAAGCAAGCTTGATCCACCACGATTCATCTTCTAATTGTTCTTTGTATGGCAAGTCGTGCTCACTGACAAAAGTGATCAGTTTAATCTCGGAGCTCATAGACACAGGATTAACACCTTGCCCCGCGACAGCCAGCGGACCTCTGTGTGTAATAAGAGCCCCTCATGCTCGGACCCCATCTCATTGCACAATGTGCTGAACAGCCGTGACTTCAGCGGGCGTGATTTGACATAATTAACCATTTTCACCGCTTGGTCCAAGACTTCAGTGAGGAGTAGTTAGTTAGTAACTAGTAGGCCTAGTTAGTAAATTAATATCTTTCAAATCTGAGAAATATATCTTTTATTTGCTTATGAACTCCATTGCACATGTAATAAACAAACGTTTATTAATGTATTATTATTATAATTTTATATTATTTATATATATTTTTTTTTTTACGAGCAGATTTGGCGGCACCCCCAGGGTGCCGCGGCACCCACTTTGGGAACCTCTGGTCTAGTGGATAGTGAGTTGGACGGGTGATCAGAAGGTCATGAGTTCAAATCCCACCTGGGAACAGCACCACTAGTGTGCCCTTGAGTAAGGCACTTAGCCCTAAATGACTCTTAGACTGTCCCTGTGATGTATAATTGTAAGTCGCTTTGGATAAAAGCGTCTGCTGAAGGGTAAAAATGTCAATGTAAAATGTACATTTGTCTGCGTTACTTCTACGTTTATGATGTCTTCTCTCTACCTGTACGGCGTGTAGCGTGTTCTGTAGCGTCCGTGTGTCGGACTCTCCGCTGGGCCCGGCGAGGCTCTGGTTCTGCTCCTGGGTGCCCAGCCAGGTGTGGAGGGACAGCGCCTCGTCCTGGTACTGCTGGTAGCGCTCCAACAGGCCAGACAGACGGCCGCCCAGGTCCGACGACTGGAGAGAGAGGTCCGTGTGATTAAAGACTTGTACACCAACCCATGCTTTAACAAGACAACACTGGTGGTGTGTGGAGTGGGACGAACAAACCATTTGGTTCACATGTATATTAGCTAGCTTCCTTGAGGGTTCATCTGTATATTAGCTAGCTTCCCTGAGAGTTCATCTGTTTATTAGCTAGCTTCCCAGAGAGTTCATCTGTATATTAGCTAGCTTCCCTGGAGTTCAAATGTATATTAGCTAGCTTCCCTGGAGTTCATCTGTATATTAGCTAGCTTCCCTGAGGGGTCACATGTTTATTAGCTAGCTTCCTTGGGGTTCATCTGTATATTAGCTAGCTTCCCTGGAGTTCATTTGTATATTAGCTAGCTTCCGTGAGGGTTCACATGTATATTAGCTAGCTTCCCTGAGGGTTCACATGTATATTAGCTAGCTTCCCTGAGGGTTCACATGTATATTAGCTAGCTTCCTTGGGGTTCATCTGTATATTAGCTAGCTTCCTTGGGGTTCACCTGTATATTAGCTAGCTTCCCTGAGGGATTGGAACTGGCATGGCAGACTGCTACTATACACCCAAACTCCTCACTTTAACCCACTGAAACAAACAAACTGACACTTCATAAAATTATCACTGATTTTGACTCACTATCTGCTTGACGATCACCATTTTGTTTCGTCAGTACACTACCCGCCATTTTGAACAGCTGTTGTTTCATCTCCGCTGGTGGAGCATACCAGACCCAGCTGTGAGGGAGACCCACCTTGCTGTGCAGGGCGGTGTAGCGTTGGTTGGCGTCCTGTAGCCTGTCAGTAACCAGCTGCTTGGTTTCCTCCAGCGCCGGGTGAGAACCACTGGGCCTCTCCAGCGCCCCCTGGAGCGAGTCCAGCACCTTCTGGACGGACATGGAGACGAAGCGCAGGTCTGCCTTGTGGCAGATCACATCCTCAGCCAGCTGGAAGACAACGGACAGTTCAAAGTTCAATGTTGAGTTAAAAACAGTCAGCATTGTACACTCACCATAGGAACACCTGTACACCTGTCTACAGTCTGGGCTGGTGGAATGGTGTGGGGAAGGTTAGCACATTACACTACAGCTTGTTAATACCAATCAATCATCGCTTGAAAGAAAAGTCACCTCAAACAGGTGTCATGAATATGACAAAGAGTGTACACATTCTCACCCAGGAAATGGAAAGCATTGAGCGATACACACGTTTCGAAGTCGGACACGGTTATAATGTGTCAGACAGAATAACATCGCAGCTAGTCCAACCCTTTCTCTACGGAGAGTAACCGCTTGCGGTGGATGGAAGCCCATTATGAGTGCGCCACCGTTGGGTCAAAAGCATTATTTCATGGGGTGCTTAGGTGGCGTAGTGGACTAAGTGTCAACCACGTAACCGCAGGGTTCCCGGTTTGAGGGTTCCCGGTGCATGTCATCCCTTCTTTCTCTCTCACCCATCCTTCCTGTCAAATCTCTACTATCTCTATCACAATAAAGACCCTAACCCTAAATATGAGTGGGACTGCCCGACTCAGAGAGAAAAAAAAAAAGATTATTTCAAAAGCGGGTACGCTGCACCTTCTTGTGCTCCTCCAGCCTGCTCTTCAACCCCGGGGCGTCCATCTGTCCCTCGCCCAGAACACGGAGCTCCCGCTCACTCTGGTCCAGCCAGACGCCCAGGTCCCCGTCCTCCTGGAGGAACTTGGCCAGCTCCTCCTTCAGGGCCTCGGAGCGCCGGAGTCCGTCCTGGCAGGACCGCAGCCTCTCCTGGTGCTGGCCGCGCAGCTCCTCCAGCGTGTTCCGCAAGCGCTGCTTCTCCTCCGCGGGGACGGCCGAGTCGGGCTGGTCCAGGAGGGCGCGGGCCGCCTGGGAGACCTGCAGGAGCTGGGCCTGCTGGGCCTGGAGCTGCTGGAGCTCCGTCTGAAAACAGAGGGGGGGTCAAAGGTCAGAGGGTCAGAGATAAGGATCAGGTAGGTCATGCATCTCCTCCTTGCAGTTCTAAATTGGTCTGCGTGTGACTGAAGGTCACCAAAAAAGCAATTTACATTACATTTACATTGGCATTTAGCAGACGCCTTTTTCCAAATCGAATGACGACAAAATACGTGACTAAAGTAAGTGAATCATCTATCCACCAGTCATAGGAGGAAAAAGTCATCTATGCTCAGCCCTGAAGCCATTGGCAGTCGTTGTGCTAGAAGAAGGAAGAGAGATGGGTCTTTGGTCTACGGTAGAAGATAGGATCCCAGTTCCCACGCCATTGCATAAACCAACAATCATCTCTGGGGAGATGCAGTTATATATAGGTATTCATGAGTGACTCATGAATGAGGAATTAGTCAAGAGATATGAACTTTTACGATGGCATTACTATACAATTTACGTAGTTTCCTACAAAGAGCCCAAAACGGAAGGAACATGAGTGAGTGTCTGACCTGTAGCATGTCCGTGTGTGACTGGAGAGCGCCCTCTGGCTGTGTGGAGGAGGAGGGGCCATCAGCGACAGACGCTCCAGGCTGGTTCAGAGATAAGAGCCCCTTCAGCAGGGTGTCAATCTGGCCCTGGGTCTCCTGCAGGTCCTCCACTGCTTTAGCCTGAGGGAGAGGTTTACATGAGCGGAACATTCTAGAAGTAGACATGAGTGGAACATTCTAGAGGTTAACATACGTGGATTGTTCTAGACTAGAGGTTCACAAGAGTGGAACGTTCTAGGGGTAGACATGAGTGGAATATTATGTCTTGACCAAACATGTGACACACTGAATGGCATCCTAGATTATTGCATATAACTGTGCAGAGTCAGGTTGTGTACTGTATGCATAGTGCTCTAGTGCCATCGAAGTGACACAAAGGTGAGAGCGATTGCGTGAATACGGCTTATTCAATGCTAAGTTGCATACGCAGTTTTATGATGTTTAAAATGCTGCCATTTTGATGACGTATAATGAGAGATCAGTGGAGGTCCGTACTCTCTGTGTGTTCTGTTGGACGGTGGTGCTGATTGCCGTGTCCAGCTGGGCCAGTGAGGAGTGGGTAGAGTCCGTCAAAGCGCTGTACTGCTCCTTCATACGTGACAGCGCCCCCTGTAGGTTAGACCTCTCCTCTGCGCTCAGGGTGTCTCCCCGCTCTAACAGGAACTCCTCGACTGAGCGAATGGTCTCTGCCACTCCCTCTCCTTTAGTCTGCAGATCCTTCTGAACCTCCTGGACACAGAGAGAGAGAGAGAGAGAGAGAGAGAGAGAGAGAGAGAGAGAGAGAGAGAGAGAGAGAGAGAGAGAGAGAGAGAGAGAGAGAGAGAGATGAGGGCATCAAAGCACACAATGATTGACATCACTAAGAGGGGAGGCACACGGGATGGCCAATCCGATCGCAATCCGATCGCTTCTCGAAACCTTCACTACGTCATTACTGATTGGCCACCCCGCCAATTGGGTGTTGAGTGCTGTCAATCACACGGGACCTGATGAAAACAGTGGAACAGCAGAATGTGTGAGCAGTACTGTACTGTGTTAAGATGGCGGAGCAGTTATGGTACCTTCAGCTCTTTCTGTTTCTGCTGCAGCACACCCACATCACCTGACTCCGCTCCTGCTCTCTGATTGGCCAGCATGCTGGCGGCACCAGCCAACCACATTGTGAGGCCTTCCAGTTTTTGTGAGCACTCTGCCTTCTGCTGCTGCACCACCTGAGAGACATGTGAAGGGAGAGAGAGAAAGATGGAGGGAACAAGAGAAGGAAGGACAGAACCAGAGGGAGAAATTGAGAATAGGAAACCAATATACAGTTAAGTGGTCTGTCAATAACATTGAATCAGTGATGTGAATATGTCCAGAAGCACATTACAAACAGAGGCTGTTTGCACTTCCTTCCACACTCACACAACCATTCACAACCCTGAATAACACTTGCTTATCTCTAAACACCTTCGAGGCAAACCCACTTTGAGCAGGATGTGTCCAGAGTTCAAACAAACACACAAACACACAAACTACACATACAGATGCAGCATATCAAACAAAAGGTCAGTCAAGTCAAAACAACAGTACAAAGAGAAATCTAACAAATGGTGTTTCCTCATTTCCTATCTCTCCGTATTGTAGAACAGGAGAGAGGAGGAAAAAAGGAAAAGCGTTCTAGTCAGCCAGGCTCTAGCCTGTTCCACGTGGCACAGGTCTATTCCTCCTGTGGCAATCTGGAAGAGCAAGGCAGACATGTTAATTCACACGTGTTATACAGGGACATGCAGAGAGAGGGCAAACACACATGTAGAATAGAGGTCAGTGGTGAAAGTAATAGTAATCATTCATTATAAGGTAGCTCAGTAGGAGAAGCAGGCTGCAGTAATGGTGTGGGTGGTTCTGCGAGTGTGAGTGAGCTTGTTGATATGGTAAATAAATGTGTTTAGTTAGTACATCTTATATTCTGTATGTATGCAGTCGTATTTACCTTGGTGATTATGGATTTGTCAGCTAGCAGTGGTTGCATTAATGAAGTAGATTTCTGAACATGTAATATGTGTAATGTGTAATATATGTACAGGACATGACCAATAAAGCTACTGTTTCGTGAAGTACAGGGTGTTATTGCGTATGACGCGTTGACAATGTATTTGTGAGTATGTTAACAGCGCAGCGCATTACGTCACTCGAATGTAGCCGTGCGACACGGCCAGCTGTTTGCAAACCTCTCTCTCCCTCGCTCTCTGTCTCTCTCCTTCTCTCTCCTTCTCGTCCTCTTCCTTCTCCTTCTGCCTGAGTTGCTGCTCCTTCTCCCTCTCTCTCTGGGCGAAGAGGGCCTCGGCCCTGGCCTGGGCCTGGCCGGCCGCTCTGTGGAAGCCCCTCTGGAGCTGCTGGAGCTGCCCCAGGAGGTGCCTGCTCTGTTCGGGGGCCAGGTCCTGCGCTCGCTCCGAGATGAACACCTGGATATCGAAGGCTACCGTGTTGACGTCGCCGGAACGCGCAGAGAGAAATGACTGCAATTCCTGAGGAGGAGGAAGAGGACAAAACCGAAGAGGGGGTTAATGAACAGGGGAATAATCTGGATGGAATTAACAGTGATTATTACGTGCTTGAAAAATTAATATGCTTATGATGTCAAACGGAGAACGGAGGGAGGGAGTGTGCGAACCTTGCACAGCTGGAGGTGTTCAGTGAGCTGTGCAGGGCTGGGGACTCCGTCGGACCCCTCTGTCCCTCCCAGTCCCTCCATCTCTGCTTCTGCGCCCCTCAGCCAGGAAAGAAGGCCTTCTACTCGCTCACCAAGTGACTTCTGTTCCTCAGTCACTGCCTTCTGTGAGAGAGAGAAAAAAAAACTGTAATGCTTAGCAAAACCAGACAATACAATAGCCCAGGCAAAAGTATATAAGTGTTAGTGGTTAAGACCAGGGTTTCTCTGTACCTTGAATGATTCTCTGTGAGCTTGCAGCCCATGCAGGATACTTTCAGAGAGCCCTCGAGCAGCTTCGTAACCTCGAGCTAAGCTCCGCCCGTCTTTCTCCAGGGCCAGCAGTAACTGGGGTGGCACGTCCTGGGGGCGGGGCTCCAGGAGCTTCCCAGCAGCCTCCACTTCTTTGTTGACCTCAGGTTCTAGATCATGTAGCTCTAGACGCAAGGACTAACAAAGAAGAAATATTGGTCGATCAAAAACAACTCGCTTGAGAGATTTCACAATGGTGACACACATTTCCAACACCACCCGGATCTCTCTTACCTCTGTCTGTTTGATGATGTCATCCAGAGCAATAAGGCTTCGACCTATCGACTGTTGCTGCTGCTGCTTGAGGCGGACCTCAATGTGTCTCACCAATGAGAGCAGAGCAACAATCTTCTGATCATGTTCCAGGCATTCTTGACGGACCAATGAGGACTGACAGAGATAGAAAGTCTGGTAAGCTGTCTTATTAGCAAGAAATACATTGACAAAACACTTAAATTAAAAACGTATCTTTAATCTTCAAGCCTATATATTTTTCCCATCAGGATTTTTCCAAAAAGCTAATATAAGCGGTGCATTACCGCATTAACACAATCTAAAACATGGACACATATTCCTCAATTGCAAAAGACATACATAAGTCCCGCTCACCTTGCTGGTCTTAGCTGTAGTAATCTCTTTTTTAGCCTCTCTAATTTCTCCTGCATGTTCCTCCTCCTCCTCCTCCTCCTCCTCGAAGCTCTCAGTCGTATCAGACTCAGTGAGAATCTCAGCTGAATCAGACTCAGTGGGGATCTCAGTCGTATCAGACTCAGTGAGAATCTCCTCCATCTGTGACTGTCCTGATTGTGGCGACTCCTGATGTTGTTCCTTCTGAGTCTCAGGCTCAGTGGGACTTTCAATCTGCTTCTTCTTCTTCCTCTTGCCCTTCCCTGTGGCTGTAGTGGCCTGGGTAGCAGGGACCACATGTGTCTCAACAGGACGGCCACCTGATATGAACGCATGGAATTCAGGCGAGACATCCACAGAGTCAACAACATGATGGCTTTCCAGATGGAGCTTCACCTCAGGTGTACCAGTTGGACTTGTAGAAGCGACCAGTTTGTTTGTCCCATCCCCACTTCCCGACCTTGTTTCGTCACTGTATGACGGACTCCCACACTGCCTCTCAATCATTCGCACTTCCCTGGAATCTGAACTGTTTAGATTAGTCACTGTCGATGTTAGTTCTGTTTTATCTTGGACGGGTGTTCTCTCTTGAGTTAAAAGTTCAGCCTTTTCTGTTTCTCTTGGTACCTTGGACTTTTTGTTCTTCTTATTTCGCTTTCCTGGCTTGGTCTCTTTCGCCTGATCCAGGAGTGTTTCCTTCTCTATATCTCTCTCTTCCTTTTTACTCTTCCAGTTATCCTGTGTTTCTTTCGGTAACGCCTCAGAGTGCCTTTCCACTCCGCTATCCTTCCTCCCCATACTCTGACGCAGCGCCCCCAGCTCTTCAGCAGCCTGTTTCTCACTCACACCACGCTCAAACACCTTTCTACGGATACTCTCCTTTGCCTTCAGTAACAGTGCTTCTTTATCACTGGACAATGAGGTGGCTTTCTGAGCGAATGGCACCTTGTTCTTCCCCTTGCTCTCATTTTGTTCAGTCTCCCTTTTATCTTCCTCATTCTGTTCCATTTTCTGCTTCATCTCCATCTTCTCTCCCTGTCCTTGATCCTTGGTGATCTTGTATTCTGGGTAATTTATCTTCTCTACTGCCCCTGCCGGAGCCTGAGCAGCTTCTACTTGCTCTACTTTGCCAACAGCCCCTGCAGCTCCAACTACCTGTGCCTTAGCACCCTTTCCATTTGTCTGCCCTTGAAGTGCCTCTTGGGAAAGTGATGCATCCTTCTGCTGTGAGGCTTTAGAGCCTATAGTTGAGTCGACACCCCTAGACTGACCATAATCCTTTGGTTCTTTCTGGTCTGTATTTTCTGATGGATGGTCAGCTTCTTTCCCCTGACATACCCTCTCTAGTTCCTCCAGCTCTGGGGCTATGACACTGTCTACTAGACCTTGCTGTAAAGCATTAGCCACTGACAGCCTAACTCCAGAACTGTGGTGTACTATGCCGCCCTCTGCTACTTGCTGGGACGGGGCTTGAAAGACTTCCTCTTGCCCCAGCAAACCAATCTGAAGGGCCTGTTCAAGGGGAACAGGTGACTTCGTTTTTGAGTCTACCACTGCATCCATTTGCAGCTGTAATGTTGCTTTGGTTAGAGATGCATTTGGATCTGAGCCCTTTCCTCCAAACCGCTCAACTACCTGTGCCTTAGAACCCTTTCCATTGGGCTGCCCTTGGAGTGCCTCTTGGGAAAGTGATGCATCCTTCTCCTGTGAGACTTTAGAGCCTATAGTTGAGTCAACACCCCTAGAGTGACCATAATCCTTTGGTTCTTTCTGGTCTGTATTTTCTGAAGGATGGTCAGCTTGTTGTTCTGGTCTTACCTCAATGTCAACCTCTTTCCCTTTCCCTTTCTTCTTATTCTTCCTTTTCTTTTTGCCCTTGCTTTCTGTCTCCTTAGAAGGGGACAATGCCTGGTCACCCTCAGTACTCTCTGTAGCTTCAATCTGAGTGTCCTCCTCAACCATTCTACCCAGCTCCTCCATCCTCCCTTTAATGTCCTCTGCCACAGCTCTCTCAATAACCATAGACATATTCTCACTGTCATCTTGGTTATGACCTTCTCTGGCCCTAGCCACTCTAAATTCTGGCTGTGGTTCACTGCCCTTAGCAGACTGGCCCTGCTGCGGAGAACGTCTTTCATAAACTTGTCTAGACTCCTCTTCACTGTTGTTTTCTGGCTGTCCTATAGACTGCAAGCCAGCTGCCTCATCCCTTGAATGATGGTCTGCTGTAATGTAAGTGTCAATATCATGGGTTTGTACAGAGTGGGACTCATCATTGCTCTCGCTCTTCACTCTGATACCCTCAGTTACTGGCAAGACATGATCAGAGTTCTTAGGCAGAGCCTCAGATTCTTCACCAACATCTTTCTGAGGTGCTATATCCTGAAGGGCTTGCTGTAGCCTTTTCTCTGCATTGCTTGCAAATTTAGCCAACACGTCGATCGCCTGGTCTGACTCAATTTCAACCAAACTACCGTCAGCTAAGTTATCATGGAGCTCTGCTGCCATATCAGTGGAAATTAGCCCATATTTAACAGCTTCCTTAAGACTAGAGACTCTCTGTCCAGTAGAAGGGTCAAGAAGGCCACCTTTC
Source organism: Nansenia antarctica (assembly GCF_963989245.1). NCBI lineage: Eukaryota > Metazoa > Chordata > Actinopteri > Argentiniformes > Microstomatidae > Nansenia > Nansenia antarctica. The sequence continues at coordinate 43,145,297 of NC_137690.1, forward strand.
AGTATCTGGTTGCTTGCAATAACCCTGGCCATGTCTTCTCCCACCAGTCCTCTCTTTAAGGCTTCAGGCAGGGGGAGTCTATCTCCACTGATCACATCAATAACCCCTCCAGTGTCTGCCTGGCTCTGCAACAACCTTAGCACTGGGACTGGATCAACTTGGTTGGAGGCAAGTGCTTGGGGCAGGGTCAGAATGTCACCTGTTTGCAGATCCAGGACACCCTTGAAAGGTTTCACTTCCAAGAAGCACTTTCCAGTCTCAATGTCAATCTTGCCCTGGTTTACAAGGTCTGAGTAAGGCACTATGTGTGCAGCGTGGGGGTCCAGGATGCCTTGTGTTACACCTGGGGAGGCCATGGCTTCCTTTGCAGTGTTCTCATCCAACAGTCCCTGAGAAACAGCCTCTGTCAATGTAAGTCTACACCCTGAAATAGGGTCCAAAATGCTTCCTGTGGATGCCTGAAGGAGACTAGCATCTGGGTTTGAGTTGGGGCTAACTTTCCCCTGACATACCCTCTCTAGTTCCTCCAGCTCTGGGGCTATGACACTCTCTACTAGACCTCGCTGTAAAGCATCAACCACTGACAGCCTAACTCCAGAGCTGTGGTGTACTATGCCGCCCTCTGCCACTTGCTGGGACAGGGCTTGAAAGACTTCCTCTCGCCCCAGCAAACCAATCTGAAGGGCCTGTTCAAGGGGAACAGGTGACTTAGTTTTTGAGTCTACCACCCCATCCATTTGCAGCTGTAATGTCGCTTTGGTTAGAGATGCTTTTGGATCTGAGCCCTTTCCTCGATATGCCTTCTCTAGTGCAACCAGCTCCTCTCTCTGGTTCTCCTCTATCAGCCCCATATTTGCAGCCAGGGTGACAGAAACCTTCTTATCCCTTCGGAGATCAACTATCCCCCCTGAGACCACCTGGGCCTCCAAGAGGCGAGCAGCAGTGTTGGAGTCTATCAGGCCTGTTTGGGCAGCATCCCTAAGGGTATACATGCGTCCTTTCTCCACATCCACTACCCCTGCGATTGTCTTTTCTGATTTCAACACACTCCACATCAGATCTTCATCAAGCAAACCTTCTTGCATTGCATCGTCCATGCTCAGGGACTCACATGTGCTGACATCCAGGAAGCCTCCAAACAGTCCTGCCTGGGCCATCAGCTTGACTGCAGTGTGTCCAGGGAGGACACCCTGGGCTACAGCCTCATCTGGGAGTAGCCTCTGGCCTCCCCCAGTCACCAGACCCCCCTTCCTAAGCTCCGAGGCCAATCTCTCCAGCTCAGCATCTTCCTCACTCTTCTCTGCGACAGCCCCTGAGCTCATCACCTGAGGTTGGGTGTTCTCTGTAACCCTCTGAGTAGCTGGCATAGTATGCCCAACTCCAGCTCTCATTGTCTCCCTACCGTTACCTTCAGAAGGTGAACAAGCTAGTTCCCTGAAGCTTTGCATTTGTGGCAACGTCTCTCCCATTGGCTTTGTTGTTGTTAAGTGCATGTTTGAGGTTTCTAAATTAGTAATAACAGTGTCTTCCACAAGAGAGGAATTTTTCTCAGTCTCTCTAAGCTCTCTCCGTATTGACTCTGATTCAACATTGACAGGCCCTGTCAAACTTTCCAGACAAACAATTTTATCTTTCTCATGTTTAGGCTTTCGATCGTCACCTCCAAACTCCTCCTCTTTTATTCTCATAGTCGATTTATGATCAACCGTCCCAATCTCCTTTCTCCCAGGAAGCCCAGCCGGTAGAGTTCTGTCAGGTGTGCCTTTCCATTCCCCTTGACTGTCAGTACCATCCATCAGGGTGGAGGTAACACCGTTCCCAGGTCTGACTGATTTTAAGCTCCCAGCTTCCGTCCTTTCTTGCTCATCTGTAAAACTTCCATCTTCTTCCATAATCTCATGTCTATCTATGGTCAAACTCCTCCCTCCCTCAGCTTCACCAGGTATAGAATCCCTATCGATCAGACCAGCAGCCTTGACGAGGTCCTCCAGCTCCGGCTCCAGCAACACCAAGCGCTGGCCAGAATGCGCATCCACATAGCTGTGTGTCATCAAATGGAAAAGCAGACGGTGGTTATCCTGCTCCTCGGGTTCCATCCCTTCTACGAATGTCCGGTCACAGACAAGCCCTGGGGGAGACACAGGGGGTGAAGAGGGAGGTCGAGATGAGCCTGTCGAGCCCCAGCCTAGGCGGTTCAGTGTCGGGGAAACTGACCGGTTCATGTTGGGTAACACATCTGGGATCTGAACCTCCCTCAGGATCCTCACCACTCTGGAATCGAGGACCTCCTCAGACTGGTTGAGGGACAACACCTGGGGGTTTTCAGGCAGGTAGAAGGCGCCTATCGCGTGCCTTTGTCTCAGGATGTTGCGAGCCAGCTCTCCGGTGATTAGCCCCTGCTGCAGCGCTTCCGCAATGGGAATGAGTTCCCCAGACTCGGGCCAGAGCATGCCCATGAAAGCCCACAGGGACTCGAGCACAAGGAGGGCCAGCCGAGATGAGAGAAGGTCCCTTTTGATAGCCTCTTCCATCTCCAGGTACTCCCCGGTCACATGGTCTAGTATCCCTCCGGTCTGCAGCTGTCGGGTCAGCATGGCGCAGGCCAGCTCCTGGTCCATTAGGCCGTGGCGCGCTGCCTCGTCCACCGTCAGCCGGTGCCCAGAACGGGGATCAGTGATGCCTCCGGCAAACAGCTGGGCCTCCAGCAGGCGGACCGTGACTTGTCTGTCGATCAGTCCCTCTTGGACTGCGCGGAAAATGCCGACCTTCCTGCCAGACCGGAGACAGACAGTGCCCCCTGGCTGCTGCTTGACAGGCAGCAGAGGCAGCCCGCGGTCATCGCCAAGGACGCAGCGCTGCTGCAGTTCGGACAGATTCAGCTTCTCTGCCGTGTTGGGGTCGATGAGCTCACGTCGGTTGACCCGAGACCTGAGCTGGGTGAACACCCTGGGGGTCAGAAGGTCCATCTCTCCTGCACTCTCCAGGTCCAGCCTCCCTCCATGGGAATCCCTCAAGCCGCCTGTGTTCATCTGCAGCTCCAAGATACGAAGCCCGACCTCCTCCCGGATGAGGCCTTCCTCCATGGCCGAAGCCACAGGGAGGAGCTGACCCTCCATTGGCTGTACCTGATCCACAAGAAGCAATGCACTCTCCAGCTCTGATAGGGACTGGTTAGTGTGGGTGTCAATCAAGCCGCAGGCAAGGCCTTCCTCCAGTGAGAGGCTGGCAGGGGAGTCAGGCTGGAGTAGCCCGCCCACAGTGAGCTGCGCTTCCAATAAGACAAGGCAGGTGTCCTGGTCTATCAGCCCACGCTGTGCAGCCTGAAACACTGGGAAAGTCTCCACAGTACCCAGGTCGATAACTCCAGCAATGGCTGTTTGGCTCTGTAGAGAGAAACAAATACTCACAGTCAAGATTTGCCACTTCTTTACCACAAATACATTTAACTAGTAAAATGATGGTCATACTTTACATTACGTTCCCGCGTTGTCTGTGTAGTTACTGTGTAATTACTCTAGTAGCAACATCATTAACATGTGGTTACACAGTACATTAATAATCTATTTGTAATTACATAGTGGAGTTCAGTGCTCGTGGTACTACACTACAGGACTCCTTATTCCAACATGTTTATAATGGTTTATTACTAAAGTGATTACAGCAACACAGATATTAGGGCAACGTCATGTACCCTCCACTTTAAACACCAACACCAAACACATTAAACACAGAGACCAAACACCCGAGATCCTTAACAGGATCATTCTGATAACAGACTCAAATTAAGTCCCAAGATAAGGTGCGATTTGGTATGCTGTAAACCCTATGACTTATTTGACCACATGTTCCAAGACTTTTACATAACTAAAACTTACCTGTTCTACAAAGCACTAAGCATGCGACATAGCAAACAGAAACAAACAGAAATGCAAAAAAGAAAATATACGCTACAAAAGCTCCAGAAGGGAGTCGATGAAAAGAGAAAAAGAAATAAGAGGCAGACAGAGAGTAGAGACAGAGGGATTGATAAAGGCAGGTCAGATTGGAAGCGACGGTAAGAGAGAAAGCGAGCACTACTTACCATACGGGGCTGTCCCGTGGCGCACATACACTAACAGGCGGAGGACTCGGCAGATTGCGGCGCGACAGGTGAGAAGCTTGGTGTTAGCATTCTGCATGCCACACTCCATCAGTCTGCGGCGCTGCCTGGAGGACCCTCCCTGGCCCTGTTCTGACTCTGCCTGGAGGACCCTCCCTGGCCCTGTTCTGACTCGCTGTGGCGTAAGGGGTTAGTCGCTAGGGCTGGCTCAACATGTCTACCAACACATTGACTCCTTAACGAAATGGCTTCGACTAACGTAGGATAGCGTAGCGAACGATATCACAGTGTAATCACAGTGACTAGTCTAGCCTCACTGTCTCTCCTGTCCCTCTGCTCAGTGCTGGATGGTCTTGATTCTCCTCTGGCAGCTGTTAGTGGTATTTTGAAGCAAAATGCTGATTAAGTTTCACACAGTATTACTGCATTAGACAGCACAGACATATAGACACACTGACATTCTCACGCACACACACACACACACTGTGATCTGGACACATCATGCTCAATCGGTGAGGTGGGGGTTTTGCATAGCTGGCCTCTGGTGCTCACTCCACCAACACGTTGACACTGTCCTCTAGCTAGTGCTGCTGTGTATATATTTTTCAACGTTAGAAAACAACCCATGCAACCAGACAATTCATAAGAGATATCGCTCATGGAGGTGTGTTCAGACACACACACACACACACACACACACACACACACACACACACAATCTCAGTCATACAGTATATCATTGATACGTCAGACTCTCCATTTAAATTGAGAATTTCATCGAGAGATGAGATTCTGGGTTTAGAGACTAATCAAAGACATACATGGTACGTCATGGTACACATTCATTCACACACACACACACACACACACACACACACACACACACACACACACACACACACACTCTATTTGGAGTGGTGTATACAGGGGACTACTGTACTACACATAATGGGTTGGGTTTGACTGTGTGAGCTTGTGTTCATAATGGATCATGAAGGTGTCTATGGATAGTGTCATACCTGCTGACTCCTCATGAGAGCTCAGAGGTGGTGTGGAGCTACGGACGGTGCTCTGACTGGAGTGACCATGTTGTGACTATGCTGTTACTATGTTGTGACTATGTTGTGACTATGTCGTGACTGTGTCGTGACATGTTGTGACCATGTTGTGACTATGTTGTGACATGTTGTGACTTTGTTGTGACTATGTCGTGACTATGTCGTGACATGTTGTGACATGTTGTGACTATGCTGTGACCATGTTGTGACATGTTGTGACATGTTGTGACTATGTTGTGACCATGTTGTGACTATGTTGTGACTATGTTGTGACTATGTTGTGACATGTTGTGACTATGTTGTGACCATGTTGTGACATGTTGTGACTATGCTGTGACCATGTCATGACTTGTTGTGACATGTTGTGACTATGTTGTGACCATGTTGTGACATGTTGTGACATGTTGTGACTATGTCGTGACATGTTGTGACTATGTTGTGACCATGTTGTGACTATGTTGTGACTATGTTGTGACTATGTTGTGCAGATCTACAGCAGAGCGACTACAGCTAAAATGACCTAACACTAGAACAGCCGTGCCTTTTTTACCTACTATAAGAGCCTCCTCGGGGGTCAAATGACCATAGTCTTTACAACGGGAAGCTGCTATTTACACACAACGACCACTAGTCGGCCGCCTTGTAAATTAGCCTGCCTCCTACACAGAACAACTGCAAAATAGCTTTATACTAGCTTATCCTGATGTGATTTTGAAAATGTAAGGATACTGGGTGGTAGAACGCACATATCTAGGAAAAGTCATGAAAGGAGGGTCCTGAAATTTTATCGAATGCAAAGATATAAACAAGTTTTTACTCACAGTGACCCCACCCAAGGCTGTTCTAGTGTTAAATTACCTTTAAATGACCTCTACACTACAGTTGTGCCAATAAGGTAATTAGGTAATTAGATTAGCCATTAAGCAGGTGTGCTTGATAATGATGATGATGATGATGATGATGATGATGATGATGATGGCGGGTGCATCACATGACTGCAAGCATGACTGTTGATGCGTGTGAGAGGGTGAGAGTTCACTCCATGCCATAAAACAACATGGCTGTTAACCAATCAATGTACATGGAGTCAGAATGGAGATATGGGTGATGGGGGGGGGGTCAAAAATGCACACAGGTGACGGGCAACACACAACATGCAGCACACATTCACACACACACACACACACACACACACACACACACACACACACACACACACACACCGCTCGCGTGCTCACGCTCAGCTCGCGAGCATACGTGATATGAAAGAGGTAACCTCACAACCTCACATTCACTATAGGCAGAAGAGGACAGAACAGTCGACGTGCAAACCACCAAACATCTGAATAGCGGTCTTCTGAAGCGGTCTTCTGAAGCGGTCTTCTGAAGCGGTCTTCTGAAGCGGTCGTGACCTCCCTCCCCCCCTTTCCCAGTCTCACCATCCCTCCCTCCCTGCCTCCCTCCCTCGTTACCTTCTCCTCCTCCTCCTTGGCCAGTTGCTGCTCCAGCTGGTGCAGTTGGGCAGTGGAGCTGTCACACATCTGTCTGTAGGTGGCCGTCAGCTCGTCTAGCTGGGACGTCACCTGGGCCCGTTCCTCTGGGGACAACCTGACACAGGCCAGAGGCACCGTCACTGTCACTGTGTGTGTGTGTGTCTGTTTTTTAAACATGTATTGTATTTTCATACAGAGTGTAACAGTCGTTTTCCCGTGGGATTGTTGAGAGTCTGGTGGTACTGTTTAAGAACACAGGGCCAGGCTTCAGGGACAGTGATGGAACGCAGACTCGTTATCCATGTTGTGACTAAGTTGACAGTGAACCCAGTGTACAATGTGAAAGTTGGACTGTGAGTCTTGGAGCAGCTTCAACTGAGAGTTGTTAAAAGATCATTTTCTTTAAGAAATATTATATCTAGATTTAAAGTGAGTTCCTATCTTGAGTCTCATTATTAATCCAACACTGTGCGTCTGTCTCTGTGTATGTGTGTATGTATATATGTATGTATGTATGTATGTATGTATGTATGTATGTATGTGTGTATAAATGTTAAATGGACTGCACTTGTATAGCGCCTTTTTTGCTGCTCCAAAGCACTTTACAACGGCCTCTCATTAACCCATTCACACAAACATTCACACACCAATGGCGGCAAGCTGCCATGCAAGGCGCTGGCCCGCTCACTGGGAGCAATGTGGGGTTCAGTGTCTTGCCCAAGGACACTTCGACATGTGGCCAGCCGGGGCTTGAACCGCCGAGCTACCAACCTTGTGATTATTAGACGGCGGCTCTACCTCCTGCGCCACAGCCGCCCCTGTATGTATATATATATATGTGTGTGTGTGTGTGTGTGTGTGTGTGTGTGTGTGTGTCATATGAACCTACTTGCTGGCCTGTTTGGAGCGGAGGAAGCCCTGGGTGCTCCTGATGGCCTCGGCCACCTCCTCTTTCTTGGCTGCCAGCTGTTCACTGATGGCCTGTGAGACAGAACACCAGGGAGAGACAAGGAGTGAGACAAAACACCAGGGAGAGACAAAGTGTGAGACAGAACACCAGGGAGAGACACGGTAGGTAGGTAGGTAGGGAGGGAGGGAGGTAGGTAGGTAGATAGGTAGGTAGGTAGATAGGTAGATAGGTAGGTAGGTAGGTAGGGTAGGTAGGTAGGTGGGTAGGTAGGTAGATGGGTAGATAGGTAGGTAGGTAGGTAGGTAAGCAGCGTACCTGTTGTGCAGTGAGTGATGCCTCTGCCGCGGGGCCCCCCGCCCTGCCCTGGACCCCCTTCACCCAGCCCAGGAGCTCCGACACCTGGCCCACCCTGGCCTGCCTCTCCTCCTCTACCTCTTTCTGCAGGGGGGACGACGACGACACAGGGAGTTGAGGCTCATTACAATCAACTATCTATTTACAGGGTTCCCACACCTTCTGAAACATTAGATTCAAGCACCTTTCAAGGACTTTCATGACTCAATTCCGTCAAATTCAAGGATCCAACACGGCATAGTTTGAGACAGACCTAGATGAGCATTTTTATAATAGGAACTATCCGCTCACAGACAACAATTAAGAAGAGAGGCTTGAATGTGTGAACACTAG
>NC_137690.1:43158543-43166043 GCF_963989245.1 Nansenia antarctica
CTGAGTGTTCTGACAGAGAAAGTTGGTTAAAATTGGTCGTTATTATTGTGACTAGAAAGTGTCTGATTATAGTTCCATGGTGTAAACGAACTAGCAAGAAGAACTAGCAAGCTAGCTAGCTCAGAGGTGATGAGATGAGCTAGTCTGCTGCACACTTGCCAGCTAAAGAGCTAACTGGACGCACTTTATTATTTTGCTTAAAGTAGACATACAATCTTTCTTATTCTGCTAGAATTGGGCTTTATGGTAATACCATAATGGCATATTTACAGTACATTTACATACAGTAACACTAGTTTTCAGGTGAGAGAGTAAAGTCAACATGACATTATCTGACTGCATTGCCCACAGCAATCCAATATTCAATTATAATTATGTTATAAATTGATATGGATCAATGTATACCTCTTATTAGATTAGAAATACTCTGGTTGTTATGTTTGCCTTTTGGTTGACAGCAAAAGAGGGAGAGAGGAGGATAGAGAGGGAGAGAAGGAGAGAGAGCAGGATGGTGTCGGCACACCAGAGAGAGAGACAGCAAGAACCAGGCGAGAAAGTGGACAGGTAGTCAAGACCACATCAGTAAGTAGCCTTGAAAACCTAGGGGAAACACTGTGCCTTCATGTCAAGGAGAACAAGAGACAGACATATGTGTCACAATACGATGTAATCAGCCACCTCTCGGAAAAGAGGAATACGTCAAATTCGTCTTCAAAGTATTTCTGACATAAAACTCAGATTTTCGTTTTTTTAGCTAACATTCAACTCGAAGATGTGAAGTACCCACTCGTTATTTTTCCGAACAGTTTTACGTTAATTAAATAAGTGTAATCTAGCAACAAAATAGGCTTGTTTGTCCTGCTTATAGCTCAAATAACACGAGCATCACACTTGGGTGTGATTGGCTGTTGAGCTCTCGGGGGAGGGACAAAGGAAGCCCTGTTTGTTTTGAGAATGTGTTCTGCTTAGAATGAACACTGTTTAGAATGAACACTGTTTAGAATGAACACTGTGTTCAGTAATGACTGAAGGCACAAAGAAAGTCCCCAAGAAATGAAACTTTACTAGGACAACATACGGATTTCACGGGATCAACACATGTAAGTACTCTACAGTCCTTTGTTTGTTTGTGTTGGGCTAGCCGCGGTAGCTAGCGAACATTAGCTAGTACGTTCTGTGTCGTCGTATTGCCTTTTAAAGACTTTCTAAAACAATCGCATAGTTAGTAGCACATTATGCTGTTCTTATAAGTTGTGTTGTTGCTACTGTGTACAGTTAGTTAACTGTTTTCTTTTGTTACTTGGGTTGGGCTAGCCGTGTTAGCTTACTAGCATTAGCTAGTAAGTTGTGTGGTATTGCGTAAGACTTTCTAAAACAATCGCATAGCACATTATGCTGTTGTGTTGTGTTGTGTTGTTGATACCGTGTACAGCTAGCTAACTGTGTTTATTTTTGTCTGTTTCAGCTTTGATATAAGGAACCTGGCGTGGTTATGGCTGAAAATCACTGATGTCAAGATCTGGCCAGACAGAAGTATCTCAGTAGCCCAGCTTCTACCCCAGGGCCATTCAGGCCCTGAACACAGCAAAGACCTAGGTTCTAGGCCCTGGACAATCTAGACAATTTGATGGCAGCTACTAGATTGAAATCAAGTGCAATACTGAAACACAACTGTGAACATTTCAAACCTGCAAACTGCGACACTTTAAATGAATGTGCAATAACACTATGTGCAATATGACAACCCTAGGGTACATAAGGTTCAGAGAATAGGAAATGTTAGGATATGTATAGCATAGCATAGAGTACAGCACAGTGTTTTATTTGTATAGTATAGTATAGTGGATAGTGTATATAGCCTTTATTTATGTAAACCAGCTCTTTTCCCTTTTTTTTTTTTTTTTTTTTTTTTTAAAGCACCAGGGGAGCCCCCCCTCCCAAATGTTGTTGTTTGGTACCTGTACTATATCAATGACAATAAAGACCATTCATTCATTCATTCATTCATTATTTATTTACTTGTGATTATTGTGATGATGGTATTGTTGTGATTATGTACCTTGCTGCAAAGCTAATGTTGAAGAACCACAGCCAAAGAGTTGTATTATTGTGTACTGTAAAATAAATTCTGATTCTGATTCAAGACTTTTTTGTTTCATTAAAAGAATAATAGTTACAACAACCATAAAGCCTCCATAATGATAAGCTGGCTAATTAGCTTAGGTAATACCTTGCTAGGTAATAATGTTAGCTGTAGCTATCTGACCCAGTGAGTAACACTGACATATTGACAGCTGAGTGGTTGGGGGTGGGGTTAACCAGACATTGTTACCGCCCATTACCTGGCTGTGAAGGTGAGGAAAAAACAACATCTTTGAAAGGCATTTTCTCTGCTTAGTGATTTCAGGTGTAGCAACTTTCAAATACTCATGTCGTCTTCAATTTGTTTCCAAACACACTCTGAGACGTCCACTGCAAGCCCCGACATCAGCCCTCCTGTCTGTCTCTCTACCTGTCTGTCTCTCTACCTGTTTCCATGTCGACCAGCAGGTCCTGGCAGTGCTGCTGGGCGTTGAGGGCGTCTCTCTCCAGCTCCCGCCTCTCTGCGGGGGTGAACAGGGCGCTCTCCCTGCTGTCAGACAGGAAGTCAGAGAGGTGGGCTTCCAGGTGGTCCAGGGCCTGCTCCCTCTCGGACGGAGCCTGGGACCGCACCTGGGGGAGAGGGGGGGGGGGGGCATCACTACCACGTTAGACTGGGAACTCATACATGTTAACTAACCACTAATACACATGAACTAACTACTAATACACATGAACTAACTACTAATACAGTGTAGGGTTAGGGTTAGTGTGAGGTAGGGTTAGGGTTAGGGTGAAGTAGGGTTAGGGTTAGTGTGAGGTAGGGTTAGGGTTAGGGTGAGGTAGGGTTAGGGTTAGTGTGAGGTAGGGTTAGGGTTAGTGTGAGGTAGGGTTAGGGTTGGTGTGAGGTAAGGTTAGGGTTAGGGTGAGGTAGGGTTAGTGTGAGGTAGGGTTAGGGTTAGGGTGAGGTAGGGTTAGGGTTAGTGTGAGGTAGGGTTAGGGTTAGTGTGAGGTAGGGTTAGGGTGAGGTAGGGTTAGTGTGAGGTAGGGTTAGGGTGAGGTAGGTTAGTGTGAGGTAGGGTTAGGGTAAGTGTGAGTTAGGGTTAGTGTGAGGTAGGGTTAGGGTTAGTGTGAGGTAGGGTTAGGGTTAGTGTGAGGTAGGGTTAGGGTTAGTGTGAGGTAGGGTTAGGGGTGTCTCACCGTGTCCAGGCTCCAGGAGGAGAGGCTGCGGACGTCCTTCTGCAGGTAGTGCCAGGACACGCTGCTCTTCATGTTGACGTGCAGCTGGTGCCACAGGGCCATCACGTTCTGGTACAGCTGCTCCATTCTGGAGGAGCACGGCACACACACAACGTCACACACTCACACAACATGCATCAGTCCATGTGTGTGTGTGTGTGTGTGTGTGTGTGTGTGTGTGTGTGTGTGTGTGTGTGGGAGTATGAGTGTGGGCAACCTCACTGAATGATACATACAGTAAAGTGTGTGTGTGTGTGTGTGCGTGTGTGTGTGCGGGGGCACCTGCTGGCGGTGTGGATGGCGTCCTGGTTGGGGGGGGGCAGGGTGAAGCAGACGGAGGGCACCATGGCCTCGTTACCGCTGGGGCTGATCACCCTCCACTTAGTCCTCTGGGAGTTGTCCTCCAGCACACACTCCTCCCCTCGACTGATGGTGATCTGGGGGGAGGGAGGGAGGGAGGGATGGATGGAGGGAGAGGAGGGGAGGGGAGGGAGGGAGGCAGGGAGGGAGGGAGGGGAGGGAGGGAGGGGAGGGAGGGAGGGAGGGGAGGGAGGGATGGGAGGGAGGGAGGGCAGTGAGGGAGGGAGGGAGGGAGGGGAGTGAGGGAGGGAGGGTGGGAGTGTTGAGATGGAGGAGAGTTGAGAAACAGTGGTATAGATATTGGGAGAGAGGAGAGGACAGGAGAGGAGAGGACATGAGAGGAGAGGAGAGGAGAGGAGAGGAGAGGAGAGGAGAGGAGAGGAGAGGAGAGGAGAGAAAGAGGAGAGGAGAGGAGAGGACATGAGAGGAGAGGAGAGGAGAGGAGAGGAATGTGTAATGGCAGAGAGGGGTAGATGAGAGAAACATTCAGGGATACGGGACAGGGGAGGTCAGGGAGAAGGAAAATAAATGGAAAAGAAAGGTTTACGGCAACAAATGTAGAATTTAACATAAAATGCTAAGGTTCATGGGTGACATGTAGTTAGCAAAAGCCCTAAAACGTAATAATAAGACAGTACAACATACGACCTCCGACCTACAATCGTGCCATATTGAATGAAGCAGCCATCTCAAAACCAGGAGCCCAAATGACCCTTGGGTTGATCAAGGCTGCAGGTCCCCATAGGGGAGAGTTAGGGTTTCAATCTGGCATAGTTTAGTACTGTATGGTTGTATCTAAATGGATAGAAACAAAAATAAAACTCTTAGTTTTAGTCTACTTAGCAAAGCAATGGCTGTGGGGAAGCCTTTCCATGTAACGCACATGGTCTGTTCATATAAATGATTAACACCCCCTTCCCACCCCCCCAGCCCCCTCTCACCCCACCACCCCCCTGCACACATACATACATTCATATTGCAAAGCGAATGTAGTTAAGTGTTAGGCTGCGATCTACAATCGCCTGACTGACTGACTGACTGAATAAGCTTGGAGAGTGCTGTGTTCAGTTCAGTCCTTAAGGTTTACCAACTGATCTGGGGGGGGGGGGGGGGGTTCGGGTAGATTAGCTCCTACATACTCAGAACTGCAACAGGGTTCTGACTGATCTAGGATCAGTGGATTGTAGGGGTTATGGAGCGGCGCAGTATGCAGTGTGCTGTGTCAGAGCCGAGCGCTGGGGGGTGAGAGGAGGAGAACAATCGGCAGCAATACCTGAACGTTAGCCTGGCCCGCCCAGCGCAGAGGGGAGGAAGAGGGAGGAAGAGGGGAGTGACAGGATAGAGAGGGTAGGAAGGGGGGAAAACGAAAGAAAAGGAGGAGAGACACAGGAAAGGGAGGAGGGAGAGAAATATTATTTTTTTGCTGTATTTGTCAAGCCCTTGGGTTGTGTTTTGTTGTTGTAAAAACAGCTTTACCAGCGAAAGAAATGCATCCACCAACATCTCTTTCACTGATTTGGTTTCCAAATGGAGGAGGAGGAGGAAAGGGAAAAAAGAAGCCACCTTAGACGACTGAGATTTAGACTCCCTAGCCAGTGACGTCGCTGCTCCCTGACCCTCCTGCCTGCCTGACACACGCTTCACTGGGCAAACCTTCTCAGCTGGCTCTCCCTTCAACACGTCAGATGAATATAGCCCTGTCCTCAGCACCTCGGCGTCTGCGCTAGCTACCGGAGTGGATATGCAGATGTGTCCGCTGAGTCGGCACAGGTGGGGATGGATATATAATTCAGAAGCTTTATTCAGAAGCCTCTCTGTGATGGGACTTGCAAGTTTGAGTCCGGTGTCAGTGTAGAAATGGAAATCTCTGCTTCAACTTCCCAGTGCTACTGAGGCTATTTCAGATGGGCTTCTGATCTGGTGTCGCCTTTCCACTTACGTTCTTTAACGGCAGAACCCAATATCTCTGCGTTCCTCGCTGCAAAAAAACACAGCCGAACACTCGAGCCGAGTTCAAAAAGGCAATGACGACAACATTTCCAGATGAAAAATTTGGATTCGATTTGAAAATGATCCATAAAACATTTCACAACACAAACACTGAGCTTGTCATAGTACTGCGTGGCAGTGTAATCACATCCATACGTGTGGTGCTTGGGGTAAACAAAGCCGCAACAATTTCAACAGTTTTAACGCTTCTCTCCAGGGTTCCCACACCTTCTGAAACATAAAATTCAAGCACCTTTCAAGCACCTTTCACAGACTTTCAACACTCAATTCCCTCAAATTCAAGGACCCAACACAGCATAGTTTGAGACAGATCTATATACAGTATATATATATATTTTTTTTTTTTGAGAGAGAGAGAGGGGAATTCAAGCACTTTCAAGCCCTGTCTCTCTGCCCGTCAACACAAGGTGCTGTGGGGTAGGCCAGAGAACACCTGAAAAAAAGCTGGCCATTGAAACAGCCAATGAAAACCATTCATTTCTACTTTGGGATTCAACCTGAAAACTGATTGTGTCTGGGGCACCGCCTACGGATGGCGGATGGCTACAGCTGATGGGCAGTGTGTGGGCGGGGCATAGGGAGGGAAGGAGGGAGGGAGGGAGGGAGGGAGGGAGTGCGGAGCACATACGTAAACAATTGCCGGTGAAGGGACGCGAGCCGGTCGTCACGGTAGCACGGACGGTAAGCGCTGACATACCTCGATCTGGCGGTAGTCACAGATGGCCCGGATGGGCGTGGTGGTCCCCAGGGTCCCCAGGGAGGTGTCTGCGCTGCGGGGCTTCAGCTGGACCACGGCCTTGGCCCGGCCCACCAGGCTGGCCACCGTACTGCGGTACTCAATCAGCTGCTCCTTCTCCTCCTGTAGGCCCAGAGACCAGGTCACAACGCTGCTCTACTAACCCACACCACACTACCACGCTGCAGCTACACATTCAGCACTGAGAAATGGTATGTTTCTCAAGCTAAAGCTGCTCTACGATTCTATTTGATTTGCAATGTTGGATAGCTGTATCTCACCAAGGAGTCATTTAGTAAAAAGATTGGAATCAATTATTTCTATTCACCTGAAGACTATTAGCACCGTAATCTATCATGTTGGAAATGTCATCTAAACTCAATGGTGGACAGTGCAATTAACCTATTTTACAATAGGCATATTCAGTTTACAATTAGCAACGATTACAATAATCTAGTTTACAATAAGCCTAGTTTACAATAATCTAGTTTACAATCATCAGCCCAGTTTATAATAAGCCTATTTTACAGTCCTCTTGGTGACACCGTGACCATGTCTTGACTCAGCAGTGGTGTTAAACATCAAACATGAACCTGGACATTCGTTTCACTCTTCTTGGTGACATGTACAGCACAGTCACTTATAAAGACGTTACGTTACTGCAGCATTTCATATCCGCTTTCTCCCTGACAGAACACTTCATGAAGGATTCATCAGGGCTTGGGCTCTCACAGAGGCACGGCCAGATTGATGGAAGCGCTAATAGCGTGACACTTTAGAGCTGAATTTCACACAGGCCGCACACTCAGCTAGCATTAGCCATGGGTTAGCACTACGACAGGTCGATTGGAAGTCAAGAGGGTGATACTGAGCTAGGATTAGCATTAGCCATGAGTTTAAACTTGATATTGAGGATATATTTGGGATATAAACAGCCTTTATTTTCCATTTGTGTTGTGAAAAGAATGCCCCGGGGATACTTTATTCAAGCCACGCTTGTGAACAAATCTAGACAAAGAACAGAGAGGCAATTTAATTATGAGTATAATGGATATAGGGAAGAGGACAGAGAGAGT
>NC_137690.1:43173543-43183543 GCF_963989245.1 Nansenia antarctica
CCCAAGCAACCCAAGCCACAGCGTCATAGTTTGAGTCCCCGGACCCCCCTTCAGACAACGGACCACCCTGTGACCTACGCCGACCGTGCCCTACCACAAGAGGAAGAACCTTAGTTAACCTTCTCCTTTTGAGTTGGGCTATACGCCGAGCACGGTTTGGAGTGTGCAGATCCCCAGCAGACAGGGCCGGCCCAAGTCATACACGGTCTAAGTGGTCGCTTAGGGCCACAACCACTAGAGGGCGCCACACTTTGAAAAATTATTTGAGTACTGATGTTGGATGGAGGTGAAAGGATGGACAGCTATATGAATGAATGAATGAATGGTCTTTATTGTCATTGCTACAGTACAGGTACCAAACAACGAAATTTAGGAGGGGTGGCTCCCCTGGTGTTAGGAAAGAAAAAAAAAAAACTTTAAAAAAAACACAAGAAGGGAAGGAGCTGGTTTACATAAATAAAGGCTATGTACACTATCCACTATACTATACTGTACAGATAGACGACTAGGGTTGTCATATTGCACATAGTGTTATTGCACATTTATTTAAAGTGTCGCAGTTTGCAGGCTTGAAATGTACATATTTGTGCCTCAGCACTACACCTGATTTTTTCAGTCCAGCAGCTGCCATCAATCCGTCCAGACTGTCCAGGTCCCATTACCTAGGTCTTTGCTGTGTTCAGGGCCTGGACGGCCCTGTGGTAGAAGCTGTTCTTCAGTCTGTTTGTCCTTGCGGCCATGGTCCTGAACCGCCTTTTCGAGGGCAGCCGGGTAAAGTGTTCGTACCCAGGGTGGGTTGGGTCCCTGGAGATCTTGGAGGCCTTCCTGAGACAGCGTGTGTTGTACAGCTCTTCCAGAGAGGGGAGGGGGGCGCCGGTGATCTTCTGGGCTGTTCTCACGACTCTCTGTAGTGCATTTCTCTCCGCGGTTGTGCAGCTGGAGAACCAGTTGCAGATGCCGTAGGTGAGGATGCTCTCCACTGCGCCACGGTAGAAGGTCACCAGTATCTCCTGCTTGCTGTGTTCCTTCCTGAGGACTCTCAGGATGTATAGCCGCTGTTGTGCCTTCTTGATGGTGGCTTTTGTGTTGTCCTTGTGTTGTCCTATAGTTTCTACAGTAGCCTGTTGTTTTGTTGTTAACATAGTTAACCATTTTGTATTGTTCACTTTATTTATTTTGAGTATTTTGCACAGTTTTTATTACCCAATAACCCTAACCCACCTTTTGTCATTGTCTCTACTTATAGACCTTGTTATGTGCAATTGTGTTGCTTTTATAGTTTAAATATGAAAAATCGTGTGTGTATGTGTGGGGGGGGGGGGGGGCACATTAGAAATCTTGCTTAGGGCCACAAAGGTCCCTGCCCTGCCACCGGTGCCTGGAATGGCCAACAGGCCCTCCTGCTTTGTGTCGCCTCCATCTCCTGTGTGCTAATTCCCCCAGCCTCAGTGAGAGGGTTATCACAAGACACACACACACACACACACACACACACACACACACACACACACACACTCAAGCTCAGTCACACCCTGATGGGATTAACTAGAAATAGGGGTTCACTGGGATTCAATGTATGCATCATTTTATTATATATACACTACCGTTCAAAAGTTTGGGGTCAACCAGACAATTTCATGTTCTCCATGAAAACTCACACTTTTATTTATCAAATGAGTTGCAAAATGAATAGAAAATATAGTCAAACCTTGCTTTCGTCAAATAATGCATCCTTTGCAGCAATTACAGCATTGCAGACCTTTGGCATTCTAGCTGTTAATTTGTTGAGGTAATCTGAAGAAATGTCACCCCACGCTTCCTGAAGCACCTCCCATAAATTGGATTGGCTTGATGGGCACTTCTTGCGTACCATACGGTCAAGCTGCTCCCACCACAGCTCAATGGGGTTGAGATCTGGTGACTCCGCTGGCCACTCCATTACAGACAGAATACTAGCTGCCTGCTTCTTCCCTAAATAGCATAATAGCATTGGAGGTGTGCTTTGGGTCATTGTCCTGTTGTAGCAGGAAATTGGCTCCAATCAAGCGCTGTCCACAGGGTATGGCATGGCGTTGCAAAATTGAGTGATAGCCTTCCTTATTCAAAATCCCTTTTACCTTGTACAAATCTCCCACGTTACCAGCACCAAAGACCATTACATTACCTCCACCATGCTTGACAGATGGCGTCAGGCACTCTTCCAGCATCTTTTCATTTGTTCTGCGTCTTCTCACAAATGTTCTTCTGTGTGATCCAAACACCTCAAACTTCGATTTGTTTGTCCATAACACTTCTCCTTCAATTCCTCTGTCCAATGTCTGTGTTCTTTCGCCTTTTATTGGCCAGTCTCAGATATGGCTTTTTCTTTGCCACTCTGCCTAGAAGGCCAGCATCCCGGAGTCGCCTCTTCACTGTAGACGTTGACACTGGCGTTTTGCGGGTACCATTTAATGAAGCTGCCAGTTCAGGACCTGTGAGGCGTCTATTTCTCAAACTAGAGACTCTAATGTACTTGTCTTCTTGCTCAGTTGTGCACCGGGGCCTCCCACTTCTCTTTCTACTCTGGTTAGAGCCTGTTTGTGCTGTTCTCTGAAGGGAGTAGTACACACCGTTGTAGGAAATGTTCAGTTTCTTGGCATGGAATAGCCTTGATTTCTAAGAACAAGAATAGACTGTCGAGTTTCATATGAAAGTTCTCTTTTTCTGGCCATTTTGAGAGTATAATTGAACCCACAAATGTCATGCTCCAGATACTCAACTAGCTCAAAGGAAGGCCATTTGTACAACTTCTCTAACCAGCAAAACCGTTTTCAGCTGTGCTAACGTAATTGTACAAGGGTTTTCAAGGTTTTTCTAATCATCCATTAGTTTTTTAACGCGATTAGCAAACACAATGTACCATTAGAACACTGGAGTGACGGTTGCTGGAATTGGGCCTCTATACACCTATGTATATATTCCATTAAAAACCAGATGTTTGCAGCTAGAATAGTAATTTTCCACATTAACAATGTATAGAGTGTATTTCTGATTAATTTTTTAAATAATTTTTTAACCTTTATTTAACCAGATAGGTCAGTTGAGAACCAATTCTCATTTACAATGACAATCTGGCCAATTGGCAGAACAGAGGCAAGTCTGGACACAAAACACAACATAGTATATACGATATAAAACATGAGTGCAATACACAAGTATCAAAAACATCTATACATTACAACACAGTATGTAAAAGATAGCAGGGACCAGGGGGAGGTTATCTTAAAAGCAGGTGCAGTGATCCGAGACAACATCTAAAAGTGAGTGTTTAAAAGTGGGTAACGCGATCAGAGTGGTGAGTTTTAGTGTCAACTGCAACGCATTCCAGTCAGTGGGGGCAGCAAACTGAACAGAATGACAGCCAAAGGAGGTGCGGACTTTGGGGGGGACCAGAGTGATATATTTGTTGGAGCGGAGATTGCGTGTGCTGGATGGGAAGTTCAGTAGTAATCAAGTAAGTTTTTTTCAATGTTATCTTCATTGAAAAAAACAGTGCTTTTCTTTCAAAAATAAGGACATTTCTAAGTGACCCCAAACATTTGAACGGTAGTGTATATATATTTATATATAAAAACAATTCTTATGCATTCACACTCAACCAGACACACACACACACACACACACACACACACACACACACACACACACACACACACAGACACAAAGGGAGAGTGAGACACAGACAGACAGACAGACAGACAGACAGACAGGCAGACAGGCAGACAGACAGACTGACAGGCAGACAGACAGGCAGGCAGGCAGGCAGACAGACAGACAGACAGACAGACAGACAGACAGACTGACCAGTAGTTTGCAGTACTGGTGCTCCAGCTTGGCCAGGCTGTCAGAGTAGCTGGTCCTGAGGGCAGGAGAGACGCTGGCCTGGGGGGGAACACAGGGTCAACACCATGGGGGGGGGGGTGTACTTCATAGTTGCTGGTTAGGGTTAGGGTGTGTGTGTGTGTGTGTGTGTACCTCATAGTTGCTGGTTAGTGTGTGTGTGTGTGTGTGTGTGTGTGTACCTCATAGTTGCTGGTTAGTGTGTGTGTGTGTGTGTGTGTGTGTGTACCTCATAGTTGCTGGTTAGAGTGTGTGTGTGTGTGTGTGTGTGTGTGTGTGTGTGTGTACCACATAGTTGCTGGTTAGGGTGTGTGTGTGTGTGTGTGTACCACATAGTTGCTGGTTAGGGTGTGTGTGTGTGTGTGTGTGTGTACAACATAGTTGCTGGTTAGGGTGTGTGTGTGTGTGTGTGTGTGTGTGTGTGTGTGTGTGTGTGTGTGTACCTCCAGGGCGCGGGCCTCCTCCAGGCTGGGTAGCAGCTCCTCCACGGCCGTGTGTGTGGCGTGGTGCTGCTGCAGGTTCTGCTCCACCGAGGGCAGGTCTGCCCCCCACTCCCCCCGCTCCAGCACCTCCTACACACACACACACACAACATCACAAACTCATCACAACTGACCTCAACTAAACTCATGGACAGAAACCATCATGACATCTTAATCGTGTGTATTTTTTTATGTGTGTGTGTGTGTGTGTGTCTGACCTGTGTCTCCTCCACCCAGCCCAGCAGCTCGTAGATGAACCTCAGGCTCCCCTCGTCCTCTGATGACGACACGGCCACCAGCTGGGCGCGGGACATGGGCCTCCTGAGCAGGCCGGCCGCCCCCCCGACCACCACCGCCCCCACCGCCCCCAGCAGCGTCTGCCCCAGGGAGAGGCCCCCGTCCTGGGCATGGACCGCTGGGTCGCCCCCCTGGGTGGTGGTGGTGAAGTGGCCCTTGCGGTAGACGCTGGAGCACTGCAGCCTGAGAGACACCAGCTCCTCCTGCAGACAGGACACTCTGGAGGGAGGGAGGGAGAGGGGGAGGGAGGGGGGGGAGGGAGGGAGAGAGGGAGAGTTAGAAAACGGAGGAAAGTTGTATCTTTTTCACACACACACACACGCACATAGTCCACACATAGTCCACACACACACACACACACACACACACACACACACACACACACACACACATACACCCCCCCCCAGGGCTGTGTCTCACCTGAAGGCCAGTTGGTCCACCTGGTAGTAGTTCTGGTCCCGGAGAAGGTTGAGGTCCAGGTGCAGCTGGTGGACCAGAGCCTCGCAGTCCTGCAGGTACACAGCCAGGTCCCTCTCACAGCAGGGGGGCTCCCCACCCTCCACCAGAGACATGTCCTACGGTGGGGAAAAGGAGAGGGAGAAGAAGAGTCAGACTTGAGTCCACATTGAACAGGGGGAGGAGAGAGAAAGCAGAGGAGGGAGAGAGAGAGGGAGAGAGAGAGAGGGAGTAAGAGAGGGAGAGGGAGAGAGCGAGAGAGAGGGCGAGAAAGAGAGAGAGAGAGAGAGAGAGAGAGAGAGAGAGAGAGAGAGAGAGAGAGAGAGAGAGAGAGAGAGAGAGAGAGAGAGAGAGAGAGGGGGCAGAGGGAGAGGGAGAGGGAGGCTGGACTCACAGCCTGGAGTGTGTTCTTGGCCAGGGTGAGCTTCTCCTCACAGTCCAGAGACATGTTCTGGATCTTATTGGCCTTCTGCAGCAACAGCTCCAACCTAACACACACACACACACGCACACACACACGCACACGCACACGCACACGCACAGTTAAGAAATACTGTAAGCAAACAATAGTATTATGCCTAATGACATCAATGTCAACAAAAATGTTGATAAATGGGTATGGGCAGGGTTAAGGTTAGGGTCCAGGGTTAAGGTTAGGGTCCAGGGTTACGGTTAGGGTCCAGAGTTAAGGTTAGGGTCCAGGGTTAAAGTTAGGGTCCAGGGTTAAGGTTAGGGTTAAGGTTAGGGTCCAGGGTTAAGGTTAGGGTCCAGGGTGCTGACCTCTCCACGGCGGGCCTCAGGGCCTTCTCTCTCTCCAGCATGTCCAGGATCAGCTTCCCCCACTCCTCCTCCAGGAAGTTGGGATGCAGGCCTGGGGGCAGCTTGATACGCCCAAACTCCATCCATACCTGACACACACACACACACACACACACACACACACACACACACACACACACACACACACACACGTGAGGGCTTGATTTGGATCCACAATGACATGGTTAGGGTGTGGCAGTACCTGTATAACAGTATCATTCTACAAAGACATCGCACATTGCTGCACAACCATTTGCACTCTCTCACACACACACACTAGGGATGGACGGTTTTTCGGTTAAACCGAAAACCGGGGTTTATAAAAATAGAAACGTTTTTTTATCAAAACCGTCTGAAACCGGATTTTTTTTTTTTTTTTTTTTTTTTTTTCCTATGTTGTTCAAAGAATAAAACTGGAACATGTCACATGTTTGTCGTGTGTGAAAATAACAATGATACAGTCTGAATCTGCCGCGCAATGAGTGAGAGGTTTGGTCAGTTGTGAAGAATAACTGAGGATTAATATCTAATTGGGATTATATTTAAGGGTAACGAATCACTCTATGGGAAAGATAGTTGCCTTCAGTTATTGGTAGATAGGAAAGGTTTTTTACAATTACTCGCTTACATTTAATAAGATCATTTTCGCTGCTCTCTGTAAAGCGCATTGGGTCACTTTTGTGAGAAATGCGCTATAGAAATAAAATGTGATTTGATTTGATATCAATCAATCAATCAAACTTTATTTATGTTCTATAGCACAAATCATGCATTGAATGTAACTCCAAGTGCAGTATTTACTAAACCACAATATAATAAAACAAGAGCTATACGGATCAAGAGTGTTTGTGCACAGCACCACTGTGTGTGAAGGCGCTACTGAAAGTGATGACAGAACGCATGTCTCAGAAGATACGCGGTCACTTAGTGACGCAAAGGTAGTTCTGTATTTATCTCTATCTGTATTAGTACATTTATTTTGAAAGCTCTATTTTGACAGCTCTACCATGGGCACTTTTATTTTGATGGGGCATTCTTTGTTGATTGACTTACGACAGTTCAGGACGAGTCAGTCTCGCGGCATGTGGTTTTTATGAAAAGCTTTAAGTATGTTCACTGCATAATTCTAAGTCTAATATTTCAGTGATTATTGAGCAGTATTCAAATATTTAAATACATTGAGCAGCAGCTGAAACTTTGTCTAAGAACCAAGATATTGAGAAAGCAGTTCATTCAATGAAGACGCTGTTCCAAGAGATGATCTTCCGTGCAGGCGTGCACCCTGGATCAGCGGAGCTGGTGTGTTAAGTGTTCATGTGTTTTCATGTATGGTGTAGCTTACAAAAGTCTGCCTTTCCACTTATATTTGTGAAACTAAGTAGCCTAAATGTGTTGCGACTGTGCTTACGGTGTTTTAATGGTGTTCGACATGAGTGTATTGTAGCAGTAGGGCTCAATTATTTGAAATTGTCGCTCTCTTTTTTTTTTTTTTTTTTTTTTTTCCAGACGTTTTTCGGTTAACCGGAAAACCGCGGTTTTAGTATTTGACGGTTTTTCGGTTTCAATAATTGGAAACCGTCCATCCCTAACACACACACACACACACACACATACACACACACACACACACACACACACACACACACACACACACACACTCACAAACACACACACTCGTTGTGAGTGCTGTTGCTGCTGTCTGGGACATTGCTGTTGGGTTTTGTGAGAATTCTTGTTCCCTCATTGGTGAAACAAGCCGCCAACCAATCAGAATGATCAGACTTTTATTCAGAACATTTTAAATGAACGTAAACGTTGTTGAAATGACACACTCGCTAGTCAAAGTATTCCAGTGCAAAGATTTGGTGAGTATTAATCCATTCTAATGCATTCTAATTGTATGCACCCAGATTGTGGAATGCACTGCCAGTTTACATTAGGGATGCAACCTCAGCACATACTGTATGTTCAAGTCAAGACAAATAACCCATCTTTTTAATATTGCCTTTAAATGACTAAATCATTAAATTATGATTATATAATGATTGGAGCACTTTCTGCGTTATTCTGGAAACAACCATTCAAATTGGATACGATGTGACTTGTATCCATCCGTCAGAACTTGATACCTGTCAACGGGTCAGATTCACCCTGGTTTAATCATTCAGATGATTAGATATTATGGTATAGCCATTGAGCTGCACTAGTCAGTCTGAACAGCTACTAGCTAGCGCCTAGCATCACTATCACCTCCCTCGCCACTTCCTGTTATTTCAGACGCAAGGCCCAGTGCCACTGCTCTGATCCAATCGCGGCAAGCGGGCTCGTCGCACGCTATCCAATCAAAACACAGCGACGCACGTTGTTTACTTTCATACCGAAAATGTAAAAAGAAAATGCATGGTGAGGTCATGGTGAGGTCACGTGGGAGCTGCCTTTCTTCACAACAATGGAGGTGTTATTTGAAGGTTTTATTTTTAAAGGGAAGTTATTAGACAGAGATGGTGGAGAGAGACAGGAAAGTGAGGAGGAGAGGGTATGTTAGCAGGACACGGGCCGGATTCTAAGCCATAATAATAATAATAATAATAATAATAATAATAATAATAATAACACTAATAATAATCGTTTTATTTGCCATGCAATCAACTTGTCAGTCATTGTTGGAATGTGGTATGTTATGCTCTAGACACAGGGTCAGCTATAGTCAGCACCCCTGGAGCAATTAGGGGTTGAGTGCCTTGCTCAAGGGCACATGCAGCTCCCTCCTGAGGCAGGGATCACAAAGGACACAAAGGAGGAATTGTAAATGTGTGTCTTCTCTCATACAGAACAGGATTGAGAACAGCGGGAGATTTTCTAAACGCCCTGGCCCAGAGATCAGGAAGAGAGCGTGTGGTGGCAACATCCAGGTCACACTTTCCTTCTCTCCCCCCCCCCCCCTCTCTCTCTCTCTCCCCCTCTCACCTCACTCTCTCTCTATTTAGATATCGTGTTGCTGTAAGACTGTGTGATGTGTGGATAATTCATCTATTTATCCACCAGTATTGAGCTAGCTGTATGTGTTAACATGTGTGTTTCTCCTGGTCCTGTGGTGAGGTTGTTAGTGGACATCTCTCCTCTCCTCTCCTACCTCCAGCAGCTTGTAGAGATGCTCCACACAGCTCTTCTCTGTTTCCTTAGCAGGGATCTCTGTCTCCTTCAGGTGCAGGTACTCATTATAAAGTGCCTGAGGGAAAGAGAAGGTAAATGGTATAATGGTAAATGGACTGCACTTATAATAATAATAATAATAATAATAATAATAATAATAATAATAATAATAATAATAATACATTAGACTTATATAGCGCTTTTCTAGACACCAGCGTCCTCTCTCGACTGCCATTTTTTTTAAAGTGAAAAATGTTACGAGTATGATCAATGTAATGTTAGCTAGCTACCTCTAAACATGGATTTGGCTGGGCATAAATGAATTAATTTGAGGTGGTAAACACAGTCTGTGTTTACTTATATAGCGCCTTTATCCAAAGCGCTTTACAACGGCCTCTCATTCACCCATTCACACACATCCATACACCAATGTGCCGGCCCGCTGACTGTGAGCAATTTGGGGTTCAGTGTCTTGCCCAAGGACACTTCGACATGTGGCCGGGGCTTGAACCGCCGATCTGCCAACATTGCGATCATTAGAAGGCGGCTCTACCTCCTGAGCCACAGCCGCCCCATAGAAGGTCCAAAATGTCAATGCTATACTATAATATGTACAATAATATTAGAATACAACACTACTGTACTACAAATACACTCACCGGCCACTTTAGTAGGTACACCTTTTCAACTGCACGTTAACGCAAATATCTAATCAGCCAATCACGTGTCAGCAACTCAATACATTTAGGCATAGACATGGTCATGTAGACATGGTCAAGACGATCTGCTGAAGTTCAAACCAGCATCAGAACAGGAAAGACAGGTGAGTTAAGTGACTTTGAACGTGGCGTGGGTGTTGGTGCCAGGCTGTTTATTTCAGAAAGGGCTGCAGATCTACAGGGATTTTCCTGCAC
>NC_137690.1:43188543-43231043 GCF_963989245.1 Nansenia antarctica
CTGCATCCAGAGAACACCCTGCTGCATCTAGAGGACACCCTGCTACATCTAGAGGACACCCTGCTACATCTAGAGGACAGCCTGCTACACCCAGAGGTCTCCCGGCTGCACCAAATAGACACCCTGCTGCACCCCAGGCCAGGCCCACCCCGCCCCTGCCATCCCCATACCACACATATGCGCAGGCTGTGAACAGAGGAAGCCCAAAACCTACACCTAGCAGAGCCCCACCCTACGACCTGAGCATACACCAGATGCTCAGTGAGCTCTACGCAGTCATGGTCCGGGACTAAAACCATTAGAACAAAAACAACATGGAATACAAATCTTTAACAATATCATCCTGGAACATTCAAGGTCTGAGGTCGACTACCTTTGGCATTAAGAGCAGAAACCCAGACTTCACGAAAGAAATTTCAAACACAGACATAATTATCCTACAGGAGACATGGTATAGAGGAGATGGTCCCACTGGCTGTCCCGGCAACTATAGAGAACTGGTAGTACCATCCACCAAGCTACCTGGGATCAGACAGGGACGAGACTCGGGAGGTATCCTAATATGGCACAAATTAGAACTCTCTCACTCCATCACGCCAATCAAAACAGGAGCTTTCTACATATGGCTAGAAATAAATAAGGAACTTACCTCAACCGAGAAAAATATCCTCCTGTGTGCTACATACATCCCCCCAATTAAATCCCCATATTTTAAAGATGACATGTTCTCCATCCTAGAGGAGGAAATTAACCATTTCCAGTCCTGTGGTCACATTGTAGTCTGTGGAGACCTCAACGCCAGGACAGGACGAGAACCTGACACTCTCAGCACACAGGGTGACAAACACCTACCAGGAGGTGGTAACATCCCCTCCCCAATATGCCCTCCCAGACACAGCTACGACAAGGCAACAAACAAACATGGGTCACAACTCCTACAGCTCTGTCGTTCACTGGGACTGTACATAGTCAACGGTAGGCTTCGAGGAGACTCCTATGGTAGGTACACCTACAGCTCATCTCTGGGTAACAGTACAGTAGATTACTTCATCACTGACCTTAGCCTGGTGTCTCTCAGAGCGTTCACAATCAGCCCATTAACACCCCTGTCAGACCACAGCAAAACCACAGTCTACCTGAACAGTTCAACACCCAATCATGAAGTAGTAAAACCTACCAAACTACACACTATTAAAAAATACTACAAATGGAAGGAAGGTAGTGTTGAAACATATCAAAACGCTATTAGACAACAACAAGTTCAATCACTATTAGACCAGTTCCTGAAAAAAACCTTTCAATACAACAGTGAAGGTGTAAACAAGGCAGTAGAAAACCTTAATAATATATTTGACCTTTCAGCCTCCTTATCTGACCTAAAGGCCTCAAATAGAAACCCCCCCAGAAATAACAACAATGACAAATGGTTCGACAACGAGTGTCAAAACCTCAGAAAGGAACTAAGGAACCTATCAAACCAGAAACATAGAGACCCAGACAACCAGAGCACACATCTTCACTATGGTGAAACATTAAAACTGTATAAAAATACATTAAAGAAAAAAAGGGACCATCATGTTAGAAACCAGCTACACTCTATAGAGGAATCCATAAAAACAAACAAATTCTGGGAAAAATGGAACACACTAAATAAACAAAAACATGAGGATCTACCCATCCAAAATGGAGATATATGGGTAAATCACTTCTCCAATCTCTTTGGTCCAATAGAGAAAAATAAACAGCAAAGACACATACAAGATAAACTACAACGTTTAGAGTCAGCCATAAAAGACTACCAGAACCCGCTAGACTCTCCAATTACACTAAAGGAAGTACAGGACAAAATAAATTCACTCGAAACTAAGAAGGCCTGTGGTGTCGATGGCATCCTAAATGAAATGCTAAAATTCACAGACGTCAAATTCCAATTGGCTATATTAAAACTCTTCAACATTGTCCTTAGCTCTGGGATCTTCCCCAATATTTGGAACCCAGGATTGATAACGCCGCTCCACAAAAGTGGAGATAAATCTGATCCAAATAACTACCGTGGGATCTGTGTCAACAGCAACCTTGGGAAAATCCTCTGTATGATCATCAACCACAGACTCCTACATTACCTCACTGTAAACAATGTTCTAAGCAAATCCCAAATTGGTTTTTTACCAAAGTATCGTACAACAGACCATATATTCACCCTCAGCACCCTAATTGACAACCAAATAAACAAAAACAAAAGCAAACTATTCGCCTGCTTCGTAGATTTCAAAAAAGCCTTTGATTCAATTTGGCACAAAGGTCTGCTATTCACACTGTTGGAAAATGGTGTTGGAGGAAAAACATACGACATCATAAAGTCAATGTACACTAACAACAAGTGTGCTGTTAAGATTGGCAAAAACCACACAGACTTCTTTTCCCAAAGCCGGAGGGTTAGACAGGGATGCAGCTTGAGTCCAACCCTCTTCAACATCTATATCAACAGTTTGGCAAAAACATTAGAACAGTCTGCAGCACCTGGCATCCCCCTAGTAGACACAGAAGTCAAATGTCTACTGTTTGCTGATGACCTGGTGCTGCTGTCCCCAACCAAAGAAGGGCTACAACAGCACCTCGACCTTCTATACCAATTCTCCCAGACCTGGGCCTTGACAGTGAATCTCACTAAGACGAAAATTATGATTTTCCAAAAAAGATCCAGCCTCCAGCACCACAAATTCAAATTCTTCCTAGATACAATTGCCCTAGAACATACAAAGAATTATACCTACCTCGGCCTAAACATCAGCACCACAGGTAGCTTCAACAAAGCTGTGAACGACCTGAGAGATAAGGCAAGGAGGGCTTTTTACGCCATCAAAAGGAACATCAAGTTAGACATCCCTATTCAAATCTGGCTCAAATTATTGGACTCCGTTATAGAACCCATTTCCCTCTATGGTTGCGAGGTCTGGGGTCCACCTGCCAACCAAGATTTTGCAAAATGGGACAAACACCAAATTGAGACTCTGCATGCAGAGTTCTGCAAATCCATTCTTCGTATCCAACGCAAAACACAAAATAACGCATGTAGAGCAGAATTAGGACGATACCCACTAATTATAAAAATTCAAAAGAGAGCGTTTAAATTTTACAACCACCTAAAAGAAAGTCACCCTGACACGCTCCACAACAAAGCCCTTACCCACAGAGAGACTCTAGGGAGATGCCCCCTCAGCCAGCTAGTTCTGGGACTCTCACAGTCACAAGCAGAGCCACCTATTAGACTAAACCAAATTATAAGAAAACAAAAAGAAAACTACCTGACACATTGGCAAGAATCAACCAAAAACCAGAGCAAATTGGAATGCTATTTGGCCCTAAACAGAAAATACACAGTGGCAGAATACCTGAGTACTGTGACAGACCCAAAGCTAAGGAAATCTTTGACTATGTACAGACTCAGTGAACACAACCTGGCGAGAAAGGCCGCCACAGGCAGACCTGGCTCCCCAGACCAGACAGACTGTGCACCCACTGCACACAAAACCAGGTGGAAACAGAGCTGCACTTCTTAACACTTAATCAGCCGTGAGGTGTTAAACAGCACCAGTGAGTACAAAAAAAAATCTACCTTTGCACTCGATCAAATTTCAGGACCCTCCTTTCATGACTTTTCCTAGATATGTGCGTTCTACAACCCAGCATCTTTACATTTTCAAAATCGAGTTAGTATAAAGCGATTTTGCAGTATTTCTGTGTGTGTCTGTGTATTTGCCTTGGGATTCGGCTGCCATCTTTTTCTCCAAGGCTGCAATTCTCTTTTATATCAGCAGAGGTAGCAAGGGGGCACACACTGTGCTCAACCTTCAGTCTTCAGTGCTGAATTAGATACAGTGGATAAGACTGATATTTGTAACATAATGTGTTTATATATAGGCTATATATAGCAATAGTGATACATAAGATATGTATATGTACAGACAGTTATGAAAATGATAAACTGTACAGTATGACTTTTACAATCCCTTCAGATTTGTTGGAGCTGAGGTTTTTTTTTCACCCAAGTTCCATGCAATAGTGATAAGATATTATGATATGTGTAGCCTATGTACAGTTATGAATGATACACTGCACAGTATGTACCTATCAAGCTGTGTGGTATTACATAGGTACCACAGCAAAGTAGTTCATCAACAAATAGTATATAACAAACGGATATTTATAATATTGTATATAATGTCTTTTTTGATGATTATGCCTGTACAGCGCTGTCAATTTTCAAATAATGCTATAGGCTATATATATATACAGGGGTGCACATAACTGGTGCGCCAGTGCGCATGCGTCGCCAAAATGCATGCTGCGCGGAAGATCAGCGGCATGAACGCGCTCTTGCGCACCAACAGCTGCAAGCGCTGGGAGAGGAATTTACTTCCTCAAAATCCACCTGCTGACTGCTGACTGCTGCATCACTGCAAGCCCCGTAACGCCATCACAACGACCACGGCGACTCCCCTCACGAAAACATTCGGAAAGTATCGTAACTTGTACTTTCATTCCGCGTATCGCGTATCGCACGGTTATCACGCCGACACGTGAAAATTCAGTCCCGAACGACTCGTCGCTAAAAGGAAAAACAACACCAAGGGACTTCACGTTTCTTTTCTCTGAAGCTTTCAAACGTTCAGACGTTTGTTTTACAGCTTCATTATCGCACCTAGACCCCTGACCCAGGGAATATGGTTGGGAATTCTATTAGGAAAAAAAAAAAGACTTTGTTGCACAATCAAAATAATGAGCTATTTAAAGTGATAGCCTACAACATCCTCTACCATGGTTGAAATTGAGGACAGTGATAACTTACAGCAGTCAAGAGAGCAGTGATGATTATGATTAAGCTTGTAGCATAAATAAATGCTCAGGCTGTAACTTTTTGTTGAAAAGTTGATTTCAGTGTTTACAGAACAGACATTCAGTTAGTGCTTAAAGAGATGTCAGTTGATTTCATTGTGTTTAAAGGAGTCTGACAGACTTTAATGCTTAAAGAGCAGTCATTTGATTTTGCATTTGTTTCTTTTGTTTTGCACACAATCATTTGTTCGTTCATCTTTATTTATGAATAAATGTCGTTTTGCTAATATAAGTTATCCATGTATCCCTTTTTTATCCATCCTGTGGGACGGGTCGTGACTCGCGAGCTCGGGGAGCACCAAGCAGCATCCCTAGGTGCTCCTCTGAGCACTGGCCCCAAAAAGTTATGTGCACCCCTGTATATATATATATATATATATATATATATATATATATATATATATATATATATATCTACCCTCCCTCCACCCCCACCCAGAGAGCTTTGGACTGTCTGGATATGAACACTTGAACACTTGATCTCTGCACTTTATATTTATATTAATTATGACTCTTGCACTTTGATGTTGGTTTGCACTGTCTTGTCCTGTCTTGCACCTATCCTGCTGTAAACCGTGCTCCATTGTTCCAAACCAAATTCCTAACATGTTTACATGTCATGGCAATAAAAGTCTTCTGATTCTGATTCTGATTCTGATATGAATGTTCAGTTGTGATATGAAGTAGCCAACAATTCTCATGTCGACCATGATAATAATAGGCTACAACAAGGTTGTACATAGATATACGCAGATTCATATTTGGATAGTTGATTTTGGCACCATTGTATAGTAGCCAATTGCAGAGAGTATACATTATTTTGTTTGTTTACTGCACATTATAAATGAAATGAAAATAGCTGTTGTGAAAAGTGAAAATATAGTGTGTTCATGTTGCAGTGAAATCTATTTACATAGATATATCAGATGTGATATTTCTACTACAAACGAACACAGAGAGACAGATAATTCAAGTAACATTTTTATTTACTTGCAATGTTCACGTCAATTCTTCCAAGTAAAAAGTATGGTAATTAATATGAACACCAATATATATTAAAAAAAAGTAGAAAGTGAATAGGAGGTCGCCGGAGCGCTCAGCGTGGGCGCTGTCAGGTAGACAGGGCAGGAGAGGCATCAGGCCTGGCCATGGGACAGTCAGCATCCCCAGCACACCGTTGCTGGCTTGGTGCATGTGCCACAGACAAATCGTCCACATGACTGGCAGATGTTAATTGCTTTGACACTTTTTTCTTTTCACCTGTGGGGACGGAGGTGTGCGAGGATTTTCGAGCTGCAGTCGCCTTCTCGCTGCTGGTGTAGAAGGAAGCCTTGTCATTACCAGTGGCTCACACAGCTCCCCTGCCAACTTAAAAAGGAATTTCTTCCTGCTTATCCTGACGCCCATGCACTGGCTGTACAGAATGCGTGCATTAATTGCAGCCATGTCCAAAATGTTGTAAAACACAGCTACAGGCCAACGGCGGGTCCCTCCTTTTACTGTGTATTTCCTCGTCATCTGGTCCAGAACATCAACACCGAACTTAGTGCTGTTGTAGTAGGAAACCGTTTCGGGCAGTTTCTTTGGGCCATCATCAGTAGAAACGGTTTGATGCAGTGTGCTGAGGAGGCATACATTTTTCTTAGGTTTTGCCTGGTAAACCGTGAGTGTGGCTTCTCCAGCCCTCAGCACCTTGCTGGAAAATCTTTCAGTCTGTGCCCGTGTACATGGGGGCAACTCCCGTCTGATTTTATTAATTGTGCCAACAATTGTGGTTTGTTGGGCCAAAAGGGTGTTTGCCAGTGGCAAGGAGGTGAAGTAATTATCTGTCGTGACATTTCTTCCTTTGCCCACGAACGGCTCCATCAGACGCAGCACAACATTGTCCGATAACCGCTGACCGGCCGGCCTGCTTGCATCTTTCCCTAGGTAGGGATGTGCGTTCAACATGTATTTGGTGTCCACATCCGCTGCAACCCAGAACTTTATGCCAAATTTGTCAGGTTTATTGGCCATGTACTGTGTGAAACCACATCTTGCTTTGGTCGGGAACAACTGTTCATCCACGGTAATGTTGTCACCAGGTGTGTACGATGCAATGCTGTTTTTCACAAATTTGTAAAAAATGTCTGAAATCATGGCAAATTTATCCACTGGAACGCGGGCAGCTCGTGTGTTCTTGTCATCAAAGCGTAGATAGCGCATGATATCTCGGAACTTCTGGCGAGTCATTGTCTCCTTGAAGACAGCGATTCCGAATTGTGATGACCAGAGGTCATCCACCCTCACGGACTTGGAACATAAAACTCCTTTGTAGTAAAGGAGACCCACGAATGCCTTTAGTTCGTCCATTGTCAAATTGAACATCTCATCATTACTCCGGTCAGCTTCTGCCTGAGTGTACTTTAGAATCTGTTGCCACATTTCCGTGTCAATCAGACACAGTAGACTGCTCAACGGACTTGTAATGTTCGATTTGGCATAACGAGTCGGGCCTGGAGCTGTCTTTATGATATTGGCCTGTCGTTCTCTGCCTCTCCGAGGGCCTGGGTTGCGCTGTGTTGCGCCTGGTTGCTCAGTCCACACTGTGCCGTCTCGACCCTGCTCTTTCGTGGCTTCACTTGCGTCCTCAATGTCAGAGTCGCATTCTGAAGCATCTGCGTCTGATTCAATGACATGATCGCCTGCTGCCTGTAAGACACAATAAACTATTAGTTGTTGTTTTCATGTAATCATGCACAGAAAAACAATAGCCTATATGATGCGATTTTATATTAGCACGGGACATGTCCACACACAATAAACTATTAGTTGTTGTTTTCATGTAATCATGCACAGAAAAACAATAGCCTATATGATGCGATTTTATATTAGCACGGGACATGTCCACACACAATAAACTATTAGTTGTTGTTTTCATGTAATCATGCACAGAAAAACAATAGCCTATATGATGCGATTTTATATTAGCACGGGACATGTCCACACACAATAAACTATTAGTTGTTGTTTTCATGTAATCATGCACAGAAAAACAATAGCCTATATGATGCGATTTTATATTAGCACGGGACATGTCCACACACACACACAACTGACAATGCAATCTATATTAGTTTTTCATACTATAATTTACAGATTTTTTGTTTACAGTGTTGTAACCAAGTCTTACCATGATTTTTCTCTCATCATCTCCTGATTCTCCCCCGCCGTCCGAGTGGTCCGCTGGTACATCGTGCATGTAGGCTAAAATCTCTTCAGGGGACCACTCGCGTCTGCTCTCTGGGCGACTCATCACAGCAAAATTACGAGTAGTTCTGGTCTCCAACTGTAATGCAGGCTAATTTATAGGAATAAGTGTGTTCATATGCAAACATATTCAATGGCATGTAATTAGTAGGCCATTGTTTATCACAGATGAATCCTGACAATTGAATGCCATTGAGATTGAAATTAGTAGGCCATTGTTTATCACAGATGAATCCTGACAATTGAATGCCATTGAGATTGAGACGCGGTAGCCTAATAGTGATAATGACTTCTATTTGAGTAGCCTATTATCGTCTCATTAGGACGGCCAATGTAACACGTTGTTTTTTGGATTTTGCATTCCTTGTTTTGTGGTAAACGAATCTCTTTCTGATCGTCCCGTTCACAAAAAACGAAGGTAATAAGTCACGTAATATGGCGAAATAAATGTTCGTTCAGACAATACAACATATATTGAAAAATATTAAAAATACATGTGGTATGGAGGTACTGGGATGATATGTGGCAGTTTCTCGCGCCTGTCCCGTTCTGTTGTTCAAAGAATATAATATAAAACGCATCACATGTTTGTCATTGTGTGAAAATGTTTCTGTAGCGAAGAACCGTGGCTATGGGACAACTCGTTTCTAAGTTACAAAGTTCTGAGTTACATACACTTGATGTTGATGGGGGAGGGTTGAATGGCTCTCGATCGTTTCCGATCAATGAACAATAAGATCAGGTTTCTCCCACGGTGTGTTTCTCTTGCGTGATATAGTGAAGACAGACAAGTGTGCTGTCCTCACTGTGTTCATGTTGTGCAGTGAACAAACAATTGCCGTGAAATGTGTACATCAAATAAAATGATGTCGGCGATGATTATGCCTGTAATCATCAACGATATAACGAACGGATATTTCTGAGTGGGGCAGTCCCAGATATAGTGAAGACAGACAGGAAAGTAAGGAGAAGAAGGGAGAGAGTATTGACAATTGATAATAAGATATTGATAATGTAGGAATAAGTGTGTTCATATGCAAACATATTCAATGGCATGTAATTAGTAGGCAATTGTTTATCACAGATGAATCCTGACAATTGATGGTTGATGCATGGGGGAGGGTCATCTTATTCTCAATGATCTCTTTCTGATCGTTTCCGATCACCAGACTGCATGGAAGATCATAGGGGTGAAAGACCACTCATCCCTGCAGTCTATTTTTGAACAGGCTACTCTCAGACAGGCTAATAGAATTATCATGAATCCCTCCCATGTCCTACATGCAGAGTATGAACTGCTGCCCTCTGGGAGGAGGTTCAGAGTCCCCCGCGCTAGACTAAATAGATTTAAAAATTCTTTTATTCCCGTTTCTGTTAAACTTTTAAACTGCACCAGATGAATGTTGAACATATCTTGCTTATCGTTTTATTTCCACTCTTGTTTTAATCAAGGCTGCCTTCTGTTTGTGTGTTAACATTCTGTATTGTCTGTTGTTCTTTGTTGGCTGCTGTGGGGTGTAAGCCCAATACAAATTTCCCAGTGATGGGACAATAAAGTGACTTTTGACTTTTGACTTGACCACACAAAGGATGCCAATTCCTCCAACAAGCCCTTCAAACAATCCCCCACCAGAAAGGTTGTACTCAGTTGTACTCAACTCTCTCAACCACGGCAGTTTCAACCACGGCAGTTTCTCGTGCCTGTCCCGTTGCAGAGTGTATTCATTATTGTGTTTGTTTGAATCCTCACTGTGTTCATGTTGTGCAGTGAACAAACAATTGTTGGGAGAATAAACTGTCTCTTGCCGTGAAATGTGTACATCAAATAAAATGATGTCGGCGATGATTATGCCTGTAATCATCAACGATATAACGAACGGATATTTCTGAGTGGGTTGAATTGATAATAAGATATTGATAATGTATTTCGCTGTCGACCAAAATCGTTTGAAATTACGTGCTTGTGCATTGAATGACACTATGTACAGCGCTGTCAATTTTCAAATAATGCAATAGGCTATATATGAATGTTCAGTTGTGATATGAAGTAGCCAACAATTCTCATGTCGACCATGATAATAATAGGCTACAACAAGGTTGTACATAGATATACGCAGATTCATATTTGGATAGTTGATTTTGGCAGCATAGTAGCCAATTGCAGAGAAACTAAAGCACTTGGTTATAAACATACTAGGCTCTGTTTCTAACAAGTAGGCACAAACAAAATCACTGTATGGGACGACTCGTTTCTAAGTTACAAACTTCTGAGTTACAATCACTTGATGTTGATGGGGGAGGGTTGATGGCTCTCAATCGTTTCCGATCAATGAACAAAGACATCGGGTTTCCCCCGCTCCACCAAGTCCCAAGGTGTGTTTCTGTAACCATTGTCTCCTCCTTGTTGCATAAAACAAATCAAGACTCGCTCCTCTTAGGAGACCACTATTTATAAATAATAATCCACAGATAGGCACAGTCACAGTGCTACATGAAAATATCTAGCCACACACCACATATCATAGCTCCGCCCTATATGTATTTATCATCATATTTCTCAATATAAAACGGAGGTACGATATATGGCAGATATGTATGGTATATTATGGCAGTTTCTGGCGCCTGTCCCGTTCTGTTGTTCAAAGAATATAATATAAAACGCATCACATGTTTGTCATTGTGTGAAAATGTTTCTGTAGCGAAGAACCTTGGTTCAATCTGGAGCTGATCAACTCCGGACGGCAATAACACGTTGTGGGTGCAATTGTGCAAGAATAACACTATTTACAGCGCTGTCTTTTATTGCTATAT
Organism: Nansenia antarctica; assembly: GCF_963989245.1. Taxonomy (NCBI): domain Eukaryota; kingdom Metazoa; phylum Chordata; class Actinopteri; order Argentiniformes; family Microstomatidae; genus Nansenia; species Nansenia antarctica. The sequence goes on from NC_137690.1 coordinate 43,199,500, forward strand.
GTATTACTGTTATATATAAATGTGAACATTACAGATACCTGGTCAACACAGCTTGGGATTCCAAGGAAATTACTTGGAACTATGTGTGAAAGGGACAACATTGCAATATATATTACAGTTATTTTTTAATAATGCTAATCAACTTTCATTCGTTAGTAATGAAAACTCCTGCAGTCTCGATCAATCTCCTAGATGAATCTCCTCTCCACTTACGTTACATACATGCATACGTTATTATAACATGCATAACAACTAAGACATGCGCTCTGCGCTGCGGGCAGTGGGGGACGGTGTGTTTCTGTTGCGTGTCCACGCTTCTTGCGTGACATCACCATCTAGCGATTTTTGTGGGTCAGTACACACTCCCCCATTGTGAATAGTGGTCGTGTGATTCCACACCTCGTCGCGCTTTAGTAGGTAAAAAAACATCGCGCCTGTAGTGTTAACTACCTGCCAGCTGTACAAGGACATCGGGGACGCATACTTCCCACTGATCACCAACATCCAGGGAGACTTTGAGGACTTGACCAATGTCGAAAGGCTACCATATCTGCTGGGTGAGGTACAGCAATGTGCAAACACAGCAGCAAGATTTGTTAGCTGCTGTGATAGAAAAAGGCAATCAAATGGGCTAAAACCACCATAAGAATTTAAATAAGTTTTATTTCATTTATTTATTCTAGTATGTAATCTATTTGTAATCTATTTATTTGTAATCTAGTATGTAATCTATTTATTTATTCTAGTATGTACATGTATGTACATTACATTCTTTTTGTTTTTATCTTCACACTTCACATGCTTTGGCAATGTAAATGTATGTTTCCCATGCCAATAAAGCCCTTTGAAATTGAAATTGAAATTGAGAGAGAGAGAGAGAAAGAAAGAGAGAGAGAGAGAGAGAGAAAGAGAAAGAGAAAGAGAGAGAGAGGGAGACAGAGAGAGAGAGAGAGACAGAGAGAGAGAGAGACAGAGAGAGACAGAGAGAGAGAGAGAGAGAGAGAGAGAGAGAGAAAGAGAGACAGAGAGATATATACTAATATACTGTGAGCCGTAATCATCAACATTCAAACCAAAAAGGCTTGAAATGTTTAACTTTGTGTGTAATGAATCTAGAATACAAGAAAGTGTCACTTTTTGAATGAAATGACCGAAAATAATGAACTTTTCCACGACACGACATGTTCTGGAGATGCGTGCGCGTGTGTGTGTACCTGAATCTGTGCAGCAGGGCGTTGAACATGCGTCCGTCGCTCCAGCAGGAGGAGAAGTTGGAGCAGCGCAGGCCGGGGTGGCCCTCGGTGGCCTGCCTGCTCCACAGCAGCAGCTTCTCCTTGGCCGTCAGGTCCCCAGAGTCCCCAGACACATAGATCTCTGAGATCTGGAGGAGGAGAGAGAGAGAGAGAGGAGAGAGAGAGAGAGAGAGAGAGAGAGAGAGGGGTAGAGAGAGGGGTAGAGAGAGAGGGGTAGAGAGAGAGGGGTAGAGAGAGGGGTAGAGAGAGAGGGGTAGAGAGAGAGAGGGGTAGAGAGAGAGAGGGGTAGAGAGAGAGGGGTAGATAGAGAGGGGTAGAGAGAGGGGTAGAGAGAGAGAGAGGGGTAGAGAGAGAGAGGATAGAGAGAGAGAGGGGTAGAGAAAGAGGGGTAGAGAGAGAGGGGTAGAGAGAGGGGTAGAGAGAGAGGGGTGGAGAGAGAGGGGTAGAGAGAGGGGTAGAGAGAGAGGGGTAGAGAGAGGGGTAGAGAGAGAGAGAGAGGTAGAGAGAGAGGGGTAGAGAGGGTTTAGGACACAAACAAACCATTCTCAGAAGAAGAAAAAAGGCAGAAAAAAAGGGCCGGGAGAAAACAAACTCACCCCAAATCACTGACATGTCTCACACACACACGCACTCGCACACACACACACACACACACACACACACACACACACACACACTCACACTCACACTCACGCACGCACTCACGCACCAAGCCGTGTCACAGCTGTTAGAGGGTTTCCTTCATATCTTCCTCCAGATCCTTCACGTCTCACATTGATCACCCATCAATATCAATAACATTCAATCATCACCCATCCATATCAATAACATTCAATCATCACCCATCAATATCAATAACAATCAATCATCACCCATCAATATCAATAACAATCAATCATCATACTTCCATATCTCCTGAATAACAATCAATCATCATACATCCATATCAATAACATTCAATCATCACCCATCCCTATCAATAACATTCAATCATCACCCATCCATATCAATAACATTCAATCATCACCCATCAATATCAATAACAATCAATCATCACCCATCAATATCAATAACAATCAATCATCATACTTCCATATCTCCTGAATAACAATCAATCATCATACATCCATATCAATAACATTCAATCATCACCCATCCCTATCAATAACATTCAATCATCACCCATCCATATCAATAACATTCAATCATCACCCATCAATATCACCCATCAATATCAATAACATTCAATCATCCCCATCCATATCAATAACATTCAATCATCACCCATCAATATCAATAACAATCAATCATCACCCATCAATATCAATAACAATCAATCATCATACATCCATATCTCCTGAATAACAATCAATCATCATACATCCATATCAATAACATTCAATCATCATACATCCATATCAATAACATTCAATCATCACCCATCCATATGACTAACATTCAATCATCACCCATCCATATCACTAACATTCAATCATCACCCATCAATATCAATAACAATCAATCATCATACATCCATATCAATAACAGACAGTGGAGTGTGGAGTCTAACATGCCTATTGAAGCGGTGTTTCATTCAACCTCAGTCTCTGGTGTGTGTTGAGTTGTGTGTTGAGTTGTGTGTTGAGTTGTCGGGCTCCTAACCAAGAATAAGCAACGTGTACTTGCACTATTGAAGCCACAGTGAAAGATCTGTCACTTTATTACTTTATCAATGTCGGGTTTACGTTACTTATTATTATTGTGTTTTGTATCTGAATGCTGCAATGTCAATGTTGTGGAAGCAGAGGCAGAATGTTAGTCTTGTGTACCTGTACAGTTCTGTACAGTAAGATTGGATTCTGGATCTGAGTAGGACATGTTCATTTGAATTCATTCAGTTCTCTCTTTCTCTTTCTCAAGTCCCAAGTCTGGCCAGCTCATTGGCTAGATCTCACCACCAATCCCCCTCTCCCTCCGCCCGCCTGCCTGCCTCCCTCCCTCCCTCCCTCCCTCCCCTCCTGTGTCTTCTCTCCGTGACTATGGCTACCCTCCTTTCTTTCACGCCTCCTTTCTCCAAAACCGCCTTTGGTTCCTCCATCTATCTCTCCTCCATCTATCTCTCCTTCTCCTCCATCTATCTCTCCTTCTCCTCCATCTATCTCTCCTTCCTCGTTCTGTTGTTTCCCTCCTCTCTTCTTCTTCTTCTTCTTCTTCTTCTTCTTCTGTGGCTTGTCCCCCCCCCCCCCCTCCCAGCCCCCCTCTCTCTCTTTGGCCATTCTCCCTGTACCTCACCCCTCATCACTCTCCTTTTTACTACACTTCCTTTATGTATTTCTCTCTATTCGTTTTGGTGATGAGCTGATGTATTTGCGTGTCTGGCAGTGGCTGGTTCCTGCCATCAGTATTCCTCTTTCATCCCTTCTTCTCACTCCCTCTCCTCCTCCTCCTCCTCCTCCCTCTATTCTCTCTGGTGCTAATATAGAACAGAGGGAATGTCCATAGTGTGCCAGGAGACTGCAGCAACAGCCAGCAGGGAGAGAGGGAAGAGAGGAGGACAGGATGTGATAGGGGGAGAGAGAGAGGTAGGAGAGGATCTGTTAGAGGGAAAGAGAGAGGGAGGAGAGGATATGTTAGAGGGAGAGAGAGAGAGGGAGGAGAGGATATGTTAGAGGGAGAGAGAGAGGGAGGAGAGGATATGTTAGAGGGAGAGAGAGAGGGAGGAGAGGATATGTTAGAGGGAAAGAGAGAGGGAGGAGAGGATATGTTAGAGGGAGAGAGAGAGGGAGGAGAGGATATGTTAGAGGGAAAAAGAGAGAGGGAGGACAGGATATGTTAGAGGGAGAGAGAGAGGGAGGACAGGATATGTTAGAGGGAGAGAGAGAGGGAGGAGAGGATATGTTAGAGGGAGAGAGAGAGGGAGGACATGATATGTTAGAGGGAGAGAGAGAGGGAGGAGAGGATCTGATGGAGGGAAATCCAGGCCTACCTAAATGAATAGACCTCAACACACACACACAAATAATATTACTTACACGCACGCACGCACGCACACACACACACACACAAACACCCGCTGCATTCTGTAACATGCACAGGCTGAATAATGCATGCTCTTTCTCTCACACATGCGTACGCACGTGCACGCGCACGCACACACAAAATCCAATTCCAACTGAAGCCAAATCAAAGAGAATGCATTGTAAGAACAGATGGAACGTTGGGTAAAAAGGAATGACCCGTAAATGTGTTAAATATCCGCCGAAGGCTCAGACGTCTGTGAGAGAGTGTGAGAGAGTCTGAGAGAGTGTGAGAGAGTAGGGTGTCAGCTATGATATGACACACAATGAGTCTGAGATTATCTCTTCTGGTTGTTACAGAAAGCCAAGTAGATTCACGTCTAACCCTCTCTCTACCCCTCTATCCTCTCACTCTACCCCCCTCTCTCTCTCAGTGTGTGTGTGTGTGTGTGTGTGTGTGTGTGTGTGTGTGTGTGTGTGTGTGAGACTAGAGGTGGTGTTCTCACATGAGCGTGCCAACCCTGCCTGCTGTAATGAAACTTATGCTACATGTATATTACACACACACACACACACACACACACACACACACCCACACCCCTGGGGGTTAGAACAGGCCTCATTTAGAACCAGGGTCCTTTGATGTTCACGGAGGGAGCGACGGAAGGAGGGGAGGGAGAGAGAGAGAGGAGAGGAGAGGAGGAAACAGATAGAAAATGGAAGGCAGAGGAAAGAAGGGGGAGAGATGGAGGGGAAGAAGTACAAGGAGAAGATAGAAAGAGAGGGGTAGAGATAGAGGGGTAGAGAGAGAGAGGGGTAGAGATAGAGGGGTAGAGAGAGAGGGGGGGGGGATAGAGATAGAGGGTGAGAGAGAGAGGGGTAGAGAGAGAGGGGTAGAGAGAGAGGGGTAGACAGAGAGAGGGGTAGAGAGAGAGGGGTAGAGAGAGAGAGAGAGGTAGAGAGAGAGAGGGGTAGAGAGAGAGGTAGATAGAGAGAGGTAGAGAGAGAGGGGTAGAGAGAGAGGTAGAGAGAGAGGGGTAGAGAGAGATAGGGGTAGAGAGAGAGAGGTAGAGAGAGGGGGATAGCGTGGGAGGGATGGATAGAGAGAGAATAGAGAGATGAATAGAGGGGTGTATGGTCCCTAAGGGGCTGTATGCAGCAGCAGGGTTGATGAATCTCAAATCCCTGTTTATTCAGATGAGAAACCAGACGCTGTCACACACACACACACACACACACACACACACACACACACACACACACACACACACACACACCACACACACACACACACGTCATGTACACAAAGATTGCCATTGACACACACACACACAACGAAGGAAAGGTTAAAGAGTGTGTGTTTAGCAGCGTTAGCATTAGCAGTACTGACAGGGTTAAAGAGATGTGTGTAGCAGCATTAGCAGTACTGACAGGGTTAAAGAGATGTGTGTAGCAGCGTGAGCATTAGCTGTACTGACAGGGTTAAAGAGATGTGTATAGCAGCATTAGCAGTACTGACAGGGTACCTCAGAGGAGCCAACGGACCCACAGGTGGATCCGAAGTGATATAAAGAGCTTACCTCGATCAATTCTCTTCATCGATATCACATTTTTTTCACAACTTTGCATGCTATACGATGCCACCATTTTTTTTCCGAGACGGTAAACACGGCCTAAGTCACATCCAGTTTTCTCCAACTGGAGAATGTGTCATGTCCGGTTTCAACGCCGAATTTCCATACCATTGGTCGGCCAACCCCAAAAAATTCCCCCCCCCAATTTTTTTTTGGGGGATATTCTGATACATGAGAAAGGTCAAAGGTCAAAGATGGTGACAAAATATCTCCAAATGGCCTAAACATATAGGTGTCCGCCTAAACATACCTGTACTAAAACAGGTACAAAGTTGCATTTGCTCACATTACTAGCATCGACTTTGGCACAAGTACTAATAAGACCCTGGAGTACTGATTCCTAGATTTGGGCTTCGTCATCAGGTTTCCAAGGTGATATTCACTGTAAAAGCTGTTGTTTTTTTAGGCGGAGACTGAATTTGAGATGTTTTATAATGTTCTAGCTCTATTTACTCTGACACAGTAACATAGATTTTGATTCTGACACTTCTACAGCCACCCCACAGGTGTTAGCTTTCATTTGATAACAAGATCATTATGAAGGCCCTTGTGATTGTGGAGATATTCTATATTCACTGTGGGCATGTCATTTCGAGCAGAAAACCAGAAAAATGAGGTGGATAAGATCTGTTAAAGAGATGTGTGTAGCAGCGTTAGCATTAGCAGTACTGACAGGGTTAAAGAGATGTGTGTAGCAGCATTAGCAGTACTGACAGGGTTAAAGAGATGTGTGTAGCAGCGTTAGCATTAGCAGTACTGACAGGGTTAAAGAGATGTGTGTAGCAGCATTAGCAGTACTGACAGGGTTAAAGAGATGTGTGTAGCAGCATTAGCTTTAGCAGTACTGACAGGGTTAAAGAGATGTGTGTAGCAGTGTTAGCATTAGCAGTACTGACAGGGTTAAAGAGATGTGTGTAGCAGGTCCTCACTGTAATGGAGCTCAAATGAGGCCATCGATTCCCTCAGCTTTCCCCCCAAACAACCTCTACCTACTTTAGCCCAGAACAGGGGGATGAGCTGGTGGAAGTAGTGGAAGGACGCATACATTCTTTACACACACACACACACACACACACACAGGCGCACACACACACACACACACACACACACACACACACACACACACACACACACACACACACACACAGAGGGTAGAGAGTGGGTGGTGTGAGGGAGCTAATGAGTGATGGGGAAGGGGAAGGAGAGAGACACAGAGAGCCTGGGCTGTCTTGACTAGGCACTGGGGACCCCAGTCAGGGAGGATGGAAACATGCAGAGAGCCTTTGGCAGTGGGATAACAACCAGTACACACACACACACACACACACACACACACACACACACACACACACACACACACACACACACACACACACACACACACACACACAGACACTCAGACACTCAGACACACACACATCTCTCACAGACAAAGCCATTAACACAGTCAATGACAACTCACATTCAGAAATGCCACCCCTACCCCTGAAGCAGCACAGATCACCCCCCACCCTCCCACCTCCCCACCTGAGCGAGTAGAAGAGACAGACGACGGAGAGACCCCTGACCTGAGGGAAGAGCCTGGGCAGGACCGAAGGAGGCGAGAGGGGACTCTCCATCACAGAGTCCAGAATCTCAGAAGAGCTGCTGGTCATGCCTCCCCAGTCCGCCTGCGTGGCGCCCCCTGCCTCCGGGGAGGTGAGCGGCAGGTCGCTGGCATAACCTGAGGACAGAGGGTCCTGCACCCAAGGCGGGGGAGGAGCCCCCCCCTGTCGGACGTGTTCCGGGGTCTCCCAACCGACCCCCTCCTCCACCGCCACCACCGTTTCCTCCTTGGGCCTTAGAGGATAAGTGATGGTCATAACGGGCCCGGGCGAGGCGTCAGTTCTGGCTCCTCCGGTGTTCTCCTCAGAAAGCCGTACTTTCAGAATGTTCGCCGTCACGGGGGACGGGGCGGGGGGTTCGGCGCGGACCTCGACTTCCTTGTTGTTGTTGTCGCTGTCGCCTCTCCATACTGGGGAGCCAAAGTCGCTGGGGTACACCGTCCTGACGACACACAGGCGGCCCCCGACCTCACGGATGTGGACCACCCCTTTGTGTTCCCTTTCTAGAGGTGTGTGGACCGTCCCTGCTCCACCCCCCCCTCCTTCCTCCTCCTCCTCCTCCTCTCCCTCCTGTCCCCCTCGCTTCCCTTTATTTGGTCGTACGATCCAGGGCTTTTCCAGGACACCCTGGACCCGCTCCTTCACCCTGCAGACGAGCCCCCCTCCGGGAGTGCTGCTACCCGGGGCCGGGTGGATGTTGACGGGGGTGGGGGTCTGGCTAGGTGGCCCTTGGCTGCTGGTTCCCCGCTCCCCAGTCCAAGGCTGGCAGGAGACGCCCCCCCATGTTGGGCTGGGTTCAGGGGACAGTTCCAGGGCTCTGCTGCCAGACAGCCCACCCATGGACCCGCTCAGGGAGGCAGCGCAGTGCGTACCAGGTACTGTCAGTTGGGAACAGGCTTGGGTGTCAGGCAATGCTAAGCTGGTTGTTTTGGTTTCGATATCAATCTTGGTATCAATTGAAGCCACTGTTTCGGCGACAGTATCCTTTTCTTCCTCTTCATCCTGCTCTTCCTCTTCTCCTGTTACAGGGCCTCTACCTTTTTCATTGTCCTCAATTACCAGCCCTTTCCGGTGCTTCTTTCCTTTACGTTTCCGTCGAAAGCGTAGCTTCCGTTTTGGCGACAGGGGAGCGGCACCCCCGGTACCTGCCTCACGGGGCGGTCTCACGCACCCCATGGAGCTCCCCATCTCGGGGAGTGAGAGAGAGAGAGAGAGAGAGAGAGAGAGAGAGAGAGAGAGAGAGAGAGGGGGGGGGGGGGGGCAGGAATGGGAGATGGAGAGAAACGACAAAAGTCAAACAGAAGCCCTCAGGTGGGCAACTCCCATAACCGCTTCTCTCAACATGACGTCGGCTGGAAGGGATTTAGCTCTGGTCGCATGGCATGAGCCGGAGCTTGAACAGGACCGAGACACAGAGAGACAGCATTGTTGGTTCTGTTCACCTCCTAGCCGGGGCACTGCATACTTGTGTGGCTCAGCAAAACCCTGGTCATCCGTAATACTTCTCCTCTCCCTCCTTCTCTTCTTCTCTCCTCTCCTCTCCTCTCCTCTCTGCAGCTGTTGCCTCACACAGACTCAGGCAACGCAGTGAGGGCCTGTCTGCTCTCTCCAGTTCTGGAGCTTCTCCGCGCTGTGTGTGACGACTGCAGAGTCTTAGTGGGGATGTTGACCGCAGGGTCTCTAGCAGGGGGGTACAATCAGTGCCTGTCTCATTTCTCTTCCGCTCCTGCAATGTATTTCCTCAGTGTGAGATGCCAGAGCTGCAGTGCAGACACACACTCACACACACATACTCTCATTCACGCACACACTCACACATACGGTGTGTCTGACTCCGTGCACATAACCGCTTCTTGGAGGAAAGAAAAAAAGGCATCGCCAATGATTCTTCTCCCATTACGACATCTACGCACACGCACTGTTTTGTTTGGATTTGTTTACCCAGCCATTTCAAGCGGTCGTGTAATCCAAGTACTTTACCCTGGCGTGCCTCCAATCCCAGATCATATATTATTGATAAGCCTCGTTATTGCAGCGGGAGCCGTAACAGAAGCCCCGATGTGAGAACGGCGGTGACAGCTCTGTAGTAGCAGTTCGGGGGGTTGTGGTTGTGTCAGGGCAGTGTGCCGGGATACAGATCGGCGGCGGGGCGGTAGTGACTCGTCAGCCAACGTGCCGACAGCTTGTTAAAAAACCCTCAATCACAGCCTCGGCTGTCAGCTCCTCCCCCGCGCCCCATGGTTCCCCTCTTTCCCCCTGAGCCTCATGTCATGTGATGTTCCGATTCCTCCTGGGTGCTCCACGGCGTTCGTTACCCTACGGGACGGTTGTTGTCTCGGTGAAGAAAGGAACCCTCCCAGGACGTTACATCATCGCTGGCCCCAGCGTTAGAGCGTTAGAACGAGGACTAACCAGTTGAGGTTGGTTAACAAGTATACCACTCAACAAGTTCTACTTCCACACTTCACTTCAGTGATCTGGTGCCTGTAGCAATGCAGGCATGACCACAACGGTATCTGGAGCTCTTAAAGATCTCGACCGGGAAGCCGCCAAATTAAGAGCGCCCCTTTCTGCTCTCCAGACAGCCCGACATCACGTGGATAACAGCCTTGATCTTACAGCCTTCCCGGGGGGGGGGGGTCACTGTCCAATCACAAATCCTTCGGGCCTTGTCAGGCAATATCACTCAGGCAGGTTAAACATCATGACTGTATGTAGCGTCGACAGTAGGTAGCCTCCACAGTAGGTAGCCTCCACAGTATGTCGCGTCAACAGTATGAAAGGGGATATTCCACACGCGTAGTGAGAGAGTATGGTTTTTCGCAGACAAGATAGGCATGCAGTTACAAAGGCACTCCCTTATCCTCTGGTCTGGTGAATCTAATTAAACCGGTGGCTGGTGTGGGCTGGTGTGGTGTGGGCTGGTGTGGTCTGGGCTCGGTGGCGACTGCTCTGGTCTGGTCCCCCCTGGACTCCTTGGTTGATTCAACATCCCCTAAACAGCTATCCTGATCCTGCCTGCACATGTGCAGAAGACCGGGAAGGGCGAAGTCAGAGAAGAGGACTGGAGGTGGAGAGAGGGAAGAGAGAGAGAGAGAGAGAGAGAGAGAGAGAGAGAGAGAGATGGAAGGAGGCGACGGAGAGTTTGACGAGGTCTCCCGATTGCATCTCCATCCACGTTCCGTCAGTCGGGCACCGCGGGAGTGATCCAATCGATACAGCGCTCTGAAGACAAGACGTGAAATACTCTGTGTGTGTGTGTCCGTGCGTGTGTCTCTGTGTCCATGTGTGTTAGAGAAAAGAGTGGTGAGCGTGTGTGTCCGTGCGTGTGGTTTATTGAGGCCTGTAGATCCAATATAAGCCGGGAGCCCAAGTACCAGCGGGCAGCCCAGTATTCCTCTCTTCTCTCGCCGGCTTTTTTCTATCCCTCGCTCGCAGGCGCCGGCAGAGAGAAAAGCTTTATCTCTCGGCTGCTGCAGCTTCACAGTCTCTACACTGCTGCTTCTGCTGCTGCACTCCCTCCCTCTCTCTCCCTCCTTCTCATCCCTCCCTCCCTCCCTCCCTCCCTCTCCTGTTCTCATCCAATCCGCTACCTCATCCCTCCCTCTCTCCCTCTCTCGTCCTCCTCCAATCTGCTGCCTCATCCCTCCATCCCTCCCTCCCTCTTCCTTTCTCCTCCTATCCGCTCCCTCCCTCCCTCCCTCCTTCCTTTTCTCTCTGCTGCTTGTGAGCACAGAGCTCTCTGTTCCACACACACACCCACCCTCCCACATAACACTGACGCAATGTGCTCCCGTGGTCTGAAGCCACAACACTAGACGCACGCACGTACGCACACAAGCAAACATTCAGGGTCCGGAGGAGAATGAATGTGTCATTTCAACTCAACTGCACAACCCAGTACAGGCGTGTCTCTAAGCAGATTAATCTGTGGAAATCAGACAATAAAGAATCTCATCAACAGCAGCTAAGACTTAACCCCCACAGACCCAGCTGCTAGAACAACAACACCCTATCACTAACCCATAGCTCCCTAGTTATCTCCTCTAACCCTAACCCACAGCTGCCTGGTTATCTACTCTAACCTTAACCCTCTAGCTCCCTAGTTATCTCCTCTAACCCTAACCCACAACTCCCTGGTTATCCCTTCTAACCCTAACCCACAGCTGTCTGGTTATCTCCTCTAACCCTAACCCACAGCTCCCTGGTTATCCCGTCTAACCCTAACCCACAGCTGTCTGGTTATCTCCTCTAACCCTAACCCACAGCTCCCTAGTTATCCCGTCTAACACTAACCCACAGCTCCCTGGTTATCCCGTCTAACCCTAACCCACAGCTCCCTGGTTATCCCGTCTAACCCTAACCCACAGCTCCCTGGTTATCCCGTCTAACCCTAACCCACAGCTCCCTGGTTATCCCGTCTAACCCTAACCCACAGCTCGTTAGGTGTATTTGATATGAAGGCTCTCAGGTCAAGAATTAACGCAGCATGGAGAGCCAATCACATGCAGCCACAGTTCCATAGGAGGTCGCGATTCTGGGAGGGGTGGCTTGTGATTGGCTGGGATCTGTGAGTGTGCCAGGTCAGCTGTGGTGCTGGGATCACTAGTGACCTCTGGTGGTGGAGGACAGTGACTACAGCCAGGCTTGCAGTACAGTTGCATCAGGGACGGTTTGAATTGTATTGAATTAGCGATGTTGTGGTCCATCACTTTAAACAACACGGCATTATTTGGTGCAGTAGTTTTGGGAAGAGCCACGCGGAAAAACATAGCCGAGATAATCAAGGAGAGGCTTACCCCAAATACATTTTCACGCACATTTCTGGTCAATCCAAGATGCACAGTCACAAACTATCATTTTGCGTGCAGCTGTATCACAGCTATAGAAACACAAGGTATGTGTTTGCTTCCTAAAAAACTGTCCTAACGTGTTCAAACACATCAGGCAAGATTTGTTCCATGCTCTGCTCCCTGCTCTGACTCCCTAACAGAACTTACTTCAACAGAAGGACATCGCATGGGAGGGAAAGGGAGTTGTTGAAATTGACTAAAATGGGCAATTTGGAACATCAGGACATCAGGAGGTGATAAGTGAGGCATCTTGACTCAGAGCTCGTTTTAAAACTCGATTATGTTGTGAATGTGTCTATTGATTACACCCTGCTCTAACTCCCTAACTGACAAAGAATTCTGGAACACTTCCCACAGTGTGGTATTTACGTAGCGACAACACTTTGATTGGCTACAATATTAAACGTTATCATGTGTGCATTTTCGGTGAATCAAGTCACCCTCGTCACTCTAGAACGTTGACAGTTTTGGGTGTCTATTATTTAGTCGTGTTTTTTTATTATTCACCCTCGGCACTAAACGAGTCACGTGACTCTCCGTGAAAGTCGCTCGCTGTTGAGACGAAACGCTGAGCGAGCGGGTAGCCTAGTCAGCTGTCAGAGAGACGCTTGCTAACGTCACACGTCTTTATCATTAGGAATAATAATAAAAAAAAGAACTGGTCTTGACTCAATGTGACACACCGTCGGAGTTCTCGGGCTGCGGGGCTTTGAGAATAGAGTCCTCTAGTCACACGCGCTCTTACTGACGGTCCGTTAACGTCGTCCATGTTTTAAAAGGTATCTCAGACAAATCGTAACATTTTCACCTTTTTCACATGACCAAACCGAGGTACTGTCTGTCTGTGTGACAGTGTGTGTCTGTCTGTTTGTGTCTGCCTGTCGGCCTGCCTGCCTGTCTGCCTGCCTGTCTGCCTGCCTGCCTGCCTGCCTGCCTGCCTGTCTTCCTTCCTTATTCTCAACTCCAAACTGTTCATCAACAGTTCTGTCCTTCGTCCTCACCCTCTTTCATTTCCTACCCCACGCAGAATCACTTCCATCCCTCCATTCTGTCCATCAGCCCAGGGTTATTCCCCCTCTCCCTCCTTCTGCATTAAGTCACCCCCTCCTCCAGTCCTCCCTCCCTCGCTCCCTTCCCATGGCTTGCACAGTTCTGCTGAATCATGCCGAACAAATTCAGCCGTGTCTCCGTGGCAACTAGCTGCCACCTCGCAATTCACCTTGTGAGGTGATGTCATCCCTTCGGTCTGCCTGCCTCTAGTGGTCAGTGACAGGAAGTGGATTATTTTATTTTATTTTTTTTTGGGGGGGGGGGGGGAGGATGTGTGTGTGTGTGTGTGTGTGTAAGTGTGTAAGTGTGTGTGTGAGTATGTATGGAGGGGGAGGTATTTTATTGTTCATCGAATAATGTTCTGTCACAAAACAATTTCCTTTTCACAAAACGTCAGTGGTTTCTTTCTGTGGTAGAGGGACAGTGACAGTAGAGTAGAGTAGTAGCGTGACAGTGATTCAGTGATTTGGTTCGGTAGGCCAACCTAGCGGACGTGTGTCTTGTCAGGGATGTGGAAGGACACTTCAGTTCACTCCAACTGACTTAAAAATAAACGTCCTTGAGATGCCCGTCACGCTAGCTAGCTAGCCTGCTGTGTCCCTCTACGCTGCCCGCTGCTGCTGACCTCCTGCCACTGTCCTGCCTGCTGAAGACTTTCCACAACAGCATGAGGATATGCTAAAGCCAGGTCCTCACACACTCACACGCATACATACACACACACACACGCGCACGCACACGCACACACACACACACACACACACACGCGCACACACACACACACACGTACACTACACACAGACACACGCACACGCACACATGACGCACACACACACAGACACACAGACACACAGACACACACACACACACACACACACACACACACACACACACATCTTTTGACTCATGTAGTGCCAAGGGTGAATGAAGCCTCCAGATTGCCAGCCTTGTAGAATGCTCAAACGTATGATAGAACGTTGACTTTATTCATCAAAACTGCATAAATGAAGATCTTTCATGTTGTCACAGTTACTGTTGCTAGGTAAACACATAACAACATAACACAGTTGGTGCTCTAGGTGGTGAGTGTCCCGAGATACTTTCTCAAACATTAATGACAATGGACTGTAGTGGTAGTCAATAAACACATGAACACACACACACACACACACTCTCATCTCCTAGAGCAGTTTGGCAGTGTCCTCAGACAGGCATTGACAACGGTCAAACCCCAAACGAGCAGGGCATCCTAAAACCTCTTCAATTCAGTCTGCTCCTGGCACAGATCACACTCTCACACACACACACACACACACACACACACACACACCGATCTGACAGTAGAGGACAAACGGACACCAGACAGACAGCGTTGGCTCAAAGCCCTGTCCCTGCTGACTGCGTTTGGGTCACCAGGACCACCAGACAGTCATGCAGGGCCACCCCCGCCAGAGGAGGGAGCAGGAGTCCTCTAGAGTTAGTTTAGGACTGAGGCCATGTCCTAGAACTAGAGCACATAGAGCAGGACCACTAGAGTCTCTCTCTCTCTCTCTCTCTCTCTCTCTCTCTCTCTCATTTAAAAAAAAATATATTCAGCACAAACCTGGAAGTGGAGGATGATGGTCCAGATCAGACCCAGGGTGAGCTTGGGGTTGCCGTCTGTGATGTCATCGTTGCGTATGTTCACCAGTTTGACCTGAAACAGGGAACGTGGTGGAACGTTTACATTGTCGGCATTTAGCAAACGACTTTATCCAAAGCGACTTTAGTTTACAACAAATACATTTGAGTGAGTGAATCATATATCCACATAGTCCACATAAGTCATAGGAGGAACATGTCATCTATGCTCACGTCTGGGGCCAGTGGCAGTCGTCCCAGGAGACGAGAAAGTGAAGGTGTACGATTTCACAGTAAACTGACAACGTATACACACACACACACACACACACACACACACACACATACAACCGATTTAATGTTCAGACTTTTATTCTGAAAAATGTTAATACATTTCAAGTTGTTGAAAATCAATGACACACTCACTAGTCAACTAAAACAGCTTTTGTGAGCCTGCTAACAATATAAAGTAGTGTTCTAGTTAACTAGGTAGCAGTGGGGAATACTCACCCAATCCAATGCATTGCAATATGTTGGTTTGACTAGCGAGTGTGTCATTGATTTTCAACAACGTTGTAGAATAAAAGTCTGAACATTTTGATTGGTCGCTGACTTGTTCCCGCTTTCACCGTCACATATTAGATATGTTATTGTTGATTATTGCTGGCTGTTTGTTGATCGAGGAGCAAGATTCCAAAGCGTTTTACTATATCAATTACGGCTGTAGGAGATGTACGTGACAAATCCATTCAGATGTTTAGTATTATTCGTATGCGTATAATGAATGGGTGTGGGTGGATGACACTGATGTTTATAAAGCTGTAGGCCAAGGTGTCTGACAAGGATTCCATTGGGGGGATAAAAAGGTTAATGTTTTCTCATCTGGAAGGCCAGGAAGCTGTCACCTGAGGAGCTGTGTGTGTGTGTGTGTGTGTGTGTGTGTGTGTGTGGACGTGTTTTTTACCTGTCTCTGTTTGAGGAAGTCCAGGGCGATCTGGACATTCTGGAGTCGATGGAACCGCATGCGACCTTTCTCTCTGGGCTGGAGGGGGGGAGGGAAAGAGAGGAGAATGAGTAGAGGACACAGAGAGAGAGAGAGAGAGAGAGAGAGAGAGAGAGAGAGAGAGAGAGAGAGAGAGAGAGAGAGAGAGAGAGAGCTCTTGTTGACATGCTCACCCACTCCAAAAAAAAGACACAAGCAGTGAAGTCTCTAACTTCTACAGAGTGCAGTGAGGGAAGAGGACCACGGCTGTTGTCATGACACGGTGTGACCACAGGGCGGCACTGTCTTCCACTGAGCAGTAAAAGACATGCCTTAAGAAGCGTTCCAACAGCAGAGCAAGGACAGAGGAGACAAGTCTGCAAACCATGCTGGTTTAGATCGCCCGGCATCCTCCCAACACGCTAACACACACACACACACACACACACACACACACACACACACACTTGTTACTTGACACTCTCAAACGCAACACACACACGGCACACACACACACACACGCAGCAATGCTGGTAGGTAGTTGAGTGCAGGATGCAGGAGTGTGTGTGGACGCTGTGCTTGGCTTGGTTTAGTCATCACTGCAGTCTGCAGCACTGGAGCTGGGGAGCACTCAGCCCAGAGAGAGAGAGGGAGGGATGGGGGGAGAAGAGGGAGAGAGGGAAGGGGGGGAGGGAGGGGGGAGAAGAGGGAGGGGATGTGGGGGAGGGGAGGTGGGGGAGGGGAGGGGTGTTTCAGGTAGAGAGGTGTCTGCCTGTCGGCAGTGTGTGTGTGTGTGTGTGTGTGTGTGTGTGTGTGTGTGTGTGTGTGTGTGTGTCTGTCTGTCTGTCTGTCTGTCTGTCTGTGTTTATGTGTGTGTGTGTGTGTCTGTCTGTCTGTCTGTCTGTCTCTGTTTATGTGTGTGTGTGTGTGTGTGTGTGTGTGTGTGTGTGTGTTTGTCTGTCTGTCTGTCTGTTTATGTGTGTGTGTGTGTGTGTATGTCTGTCTGTCTGTCTCTGTTTATGTGTGTATGTGTGTGTGTGTGTGTGTGTGTGTGTAGTTTGTGTGTGTGACTGTCACAGAATGTCACAGAACCCACCACACTGGGAGGCATTGTTCAGAGGCAGACACCCTCCCACACACACACACACACTCATACACACACGGTGTGTTCATGTATATGTGTGTGAGTGTGTCGGCTAACTAACGTTATTGAATATTGAGATCTGGGAGGTTTTTGGGAATCAGTGGCACAGCAGATCACATGCAGCCAGTCTCACAGCTCAAAGCTGGACCTATGGTGGGGGGGGGGGGGTCAAACGTACTCCCTGAGCTCCTTCCTCCTCCTCCCCCCCCTCCAGCAGGATGAGAGGGGGGGCGCGGGACACACACACCCTCCTCAGCGTAGACACGCCCTTCAGCTGCTAACATCAGGGGGGGAGGGGGGGGGGGGGGCGGGAGGGAGAGGAGGATAGGGATAGGGAGAGAGGAGGAGGAGAGAGGAGGGATAGGAAGAGAGGAGAGGGTGATGGGGGAGAGGAGAGGAAGAGAGGAAAGGGATAGGGGGAAAGCAGAGGGTGATGGGGAGAGGGGGATGCAGAGAGAAGAGGAGGGGGAGGAGGAGGAGGAGGAGGAGAGAAGAGGGTGATGACGGAGAGGGATAGGTAGAGAAGAGGGGGGTTGGAAAGGAGAGGGGGGGGACAGGGAGAGGGGGTGATGGGGGAGAGGTGTGAAAGAGAGAGAGAGAGAGAGAGAGAGAGAGAGAGAGAGAGAGAGAGGGAGCCAACGGACAATTCAATTATGGTACGGAGGGATGAAGATGAGGGTGGATTCAAGGGGAAGAGGGAGGAGAGAGAGAGAGAAAGAGAGAAGAGATGAGCGAGGGAGGGAGGGAGGGGGGGGGACACAGTTGAGGCAAAAAGAAGGAGCAAAATCCAAAGTAAACTGCTCACAAGGCTTCAGAGAGCCAACCACATCCGTCAAAGCAGCACACTCAGCTGCTGTCTGTCTAAGGACCCCATCCAGGAAAGACCTAGGATCAGTTTTACCCTCTGGAAGATTGTGACGAAACCAGCATCATGTGACACTGTGACAGTCAGTCAGTGTGACAGTGCATCGAGGTGGAACAGTGACAGGGTGTGTGTGTGTGTGTGTGTGTGTGTGTGTGTAGTGTGTAGTGTGTAGTTTGTCTGTAGTGTGTGTGTGTGTGTGTGTGTGTGTGTGTGTGTGTAGTGTGTCTGTGTGTGTGTGTAGTGTGTCTGTGTGTGTAGTGTGTGTGTGTGTGTGTGTGTGTGTGTGAGTGTAGTGTAGTGTGTGTGTGTGTGTGTGTGTGTGTAGTAGGGCTGCACGATTAATCGATTTTAAATGGGAATTGCGATTAGAAATGATGCAATTAGCAAATCGCAAAGCCTGCGTGTTGGGATACATTATACAGCGTCAGATTTAATGTTTTTTCTTGTGTGTCAGTCATCCACACCAGTGTTTCCCCTACAATTGCATTGGGGGGGTGGGCCGGTAACGTTAGTATACCTAGCCTTGCATAGCCAGACCTATCTCCACACTTCCCCAAAAAAAAATTTTGGTAAGAGTGTGCGTGCGACGCTAGAGTTTTTGCCAGGTGAGATGTCTGAAACGTTAGCATGTCTGAAATGTTAGCATGTCTGAAACGTTAGCAAGTTGAAACGTTAGCAAATATAATTGCTGAGTGTTCTGACAGAGAAAGTTGGTTCAAATTGGTCGTTATTATTGTGACTAGAAAGTGTCTGATTATAGTTCCATGGTGTGAATAATGTCAAAGAACTAGCACGCTAGCTAGCTAGATCAGAGGTGATGAGATGAGCTAGTCTTCGTGCAGCCCTAGTGTGTGTGTGTGTGTGTGTGTGTGTGTGTGTGTGTGTGTGTTACCAGGGTAACTCCAGAGAGCACTTCCAGGAGGGAGATGAGGTTGTGTCCATCCCTCAGGTCCTCGTACAGGTCTGTGATGTGCTTCCTCACCTGAGAGAGAGAGAGAGAGAGAGAGAGAGAGAGAGAGAGAGAGAGAGAGAGGGGTGGGGGTAGAGGAGAGAGGGGGGGGAGAGGGAGGGAGAGAGAGAGGGGGGGAGAGAGAGAGAGAGGTTAATGACATCATGTGACATTGTTGTTCAGTGACATTGTTGACATTATGCAATGGTGACTGGGCTGGACCGGTTGCCGTAGCAACAAAGCCTCCGCTCCCAGCTGTGAACACCCCCCCCCCCAACCCGTTGTTGCCGTGGGAGGGCCTCAGCTCGGGTGTCCCGGGGCAACTCAGCGATTTGGCCAGGGCGATGTCATCAGCCCCTTTGTGGGGAAAAGTGGGTCGTCTCTGTTCACACACAAGAGAAAGAGAAGGAGAGAGAGAGAGAGACGGAGAGAGAGAGAGAGAGACAGAGAAAGAGAGAGATAAAGAGAGAGAGAGAGAGAGAGAGAAAGAGAGAGAGAGAAAGAGAGATAGAGAAAGAGAGAGAGAGAAAGAGAGAGAGAAAGAGAGAGAGAGAAAGAGAGAGAGAGAGAGAGAGACAGAGAAAGAGAGAGAGAGAAAGAGAGAGAGAGAGACAACAGCAGACATCTCTGGTAGCCTCCCTGTCTACATCACACCCTGTAGCGCCTAGCTGCTGCTGCTGGGGCTGGAGGTGCAGTCTGACACCATCGCACTGCAGTGTCCACCATTCCACCAGCGGGGGTCGACGTTGGCACGTCGTTCCAACTGGTGACAGCATATTCACCTGGTCTGTGTGTTCACCTGGTTAGTCTGTGTGTTCACCTGGTATGTGTGAGTGTGTTCACCTGGTTAGTCTGTGTGTTCACCTGGTCTGTGTGTTCACCTGGTCTGTGTGTTCACCTGGTTAATCTGTGTTCACCTGGTTAGTCTGTGTTCACCTGGTTAGTCTGTGTTCACCTAGTCTGTGTGTTCACCTGGTTAGTCTGTGTGTTCACCTGGTCTGTGTGTTCACCTGGTCTGTGTGTTCACCTGGTCTGTGTGTTCACCTGGTTAGTCTGTGTTCACCTGGTTAGTCTGTGTGTTCACCTGGTCTGTGTGTTCACCTAGTTAGTCTGTGTGTTCACCTGGTCTGTGTGTTCACCTAGTTAGTCTGTGTGTTCACCTGGTCTGTGTGTTCACCTGGTTAGTCTGTGTGTTCACCTGGTCTGTGTGTTCACCTGGTCTGTGTGTTCACCTAGTTAGTCTGTGTGTTCACCTGGTTAGTCTGTGTGTTCACCTGGTTAGTCTGTGTGTTCACCTAGTTAGTCTGTGTGTTCACCTGGTCTGTGTGTTCACCTGGTCTGTGTGTTCACCTAGTTAGTCTGTGTGTTCACCTGGTCTGTGTGTTCACCTAGTTAGTCTGTGTGTTCACCTGGTCTGTGTGTTCACCTGGTCTGTGTGTTCACCTAGTTAGTCTGTGTGTTCACCTGGTCTGTGTGTTCACCTGGTCTGTGTGTTCACCTAGTTAGTCTGTGTGTTCACCTGGTCTGTGTGTTCACCTGGTCTGTGTGTTCACCTAGTTAGTCTGTGTGTTCACCTGGTCTGTGTGTTCACCTAGTTAGTCTGTGTGTTCACCTGGTCTGTGTGTTCACCTAGTTAGTCTGTGTGTTCACCTGGTATGTGTGTTCACCTGGTTAGTCTGTGTGTTCAGGGGAGTTGGTGTTCTCAGTGTGCTGTCATCTCCATCAGGTATGACACTGTGGGTGTGTTCGTAAATTCGCTCCAAGAGCGCCGGAGCGCACACCGGGTTCAACGTCATAAAGGGACCAAGTCATTTGATTGGACAAGAGGCATTACATGAGTGCTGTTCAGATTTTCAGAGTGAATTTCCAAACGCAGCCTGTAGCCGTGGCTGCCAGAGTTATGTTAAAGGTCACCAGTGTAGCCAATCAGAGTGTTGTTGCTAGGTAAACACCTCATAAAACACTTGGCGGTGGTGAGCGTTCCCGGAATTCTTTGGCAGTCAGTGAGTTAAGGTGGACCGAGTTGTTAAAGATCACATGACCCATTGTTTTAACACAAGAACAGCCATGGGCTTTTTTTATATCTTTGCACTCTATCAAATTTCAGGACCCTCCTTTCTCCTAGATATGTGCGTTCTACCACCCAGTATCCTTACATTTTCTAAATCACATCAGGATAAGCTAGTATGAAGCTATTTTGCAGTTTTCTTCTGTGTAGGGAGCAGGACAATTTACAAGACGGTCATCTAGTGCTCGTTGTGTGTAAAATTGCAGCTTCCCATTGTAAAGACTATGGTCATTTGACCCCCGAGGCGGCTCTTATCGTAGGGTAAAAATGGCTGCCAGCAACGCTGTTCTAGTGTTTTGTACGGCCTTGCGTGCCGTAGCAGGAACCACCTGGGTGGCGTTCAGTAGCTCGTTGTGCTTGACCAATCATGGACGCAGCTGGCAGCTCGCCCTGCCAGAGAGCATCCTGGGTAACAGCAACAACAACACCAAGCCTGTTGCTTGCCTGACTGTTTCTGGGGGGCTCATTTACTGGTGCGTTCTCAGCCACTCCTCTATCCTTCCCTCTTCCTCCTCTTCCTCCCCGTCCCATGATCAACATCAACATGGTGCCATTCCCAGTCAGAGGAATCTCCTAGGCTACAGCCTTCCTGTCCACATGTTATACTTTATACGCCTGTGCTGTAGCAGGCCTGGGCTGTGTTCGGAATGGTATACTAGCATACTGCATACTAGCATACCCAATGAGTATATACTGCATACAGCCTACTAAATTCATAATAAGTATGTGAAAACCAGCCGACCATTTACACATTATGCATACTGCCTCCCAGAATGCATTTCGCAGGGAGCGGCGAATTTAAACCTCAATTTTAAACCTCCATTAGCTAAAATATGTAATTTTGACTTTACACGTGTTAACATGTGTAATTTTGACTTTACAAGTGTTAACATGTCATTTTATGAAGTTTTAATATGTTTTCAGGCGAGAAAGTAACCACATATATTCCCAAAATGTGTCCATATTACCAAAATAACCCGTTTATATATCTGATCTGACGATTTTTTGCGTCTTCTGTTCGCTAGCTGCGTTCGTAAATTCGCCCTGGAAATATGATCAGCACTCATGGAATGCCTCTTGTCCAATCAAATTACCTGGTCCCTTTATGACGTTGCACCCAGTGTGCGCTCCGGCGCTCTCAGAGAGATTTTTACGAACGCACCCTACGTTGCTTACCTTCACTCACTCGACAGAAATATCGTAACATAATTACAACACGTTGTAAAATTATTTGGGGGGCCAATATCTTTAGCTAGCTCAAGTAACTAGCTTACTATATTGTTGTCTTAGAGCCCCTGCCCACTGAGCGATGTTATGTCGGTGAACCCCTCACACTGCACAACTGAAAGTTTCAGTCCTACCGTCTCCGACTTGATCAGACCTTACGACGTGCGTGCTCACACTGTACGATTGTGCTCACACTGTACGATTGCTCTCAGCCACGATTGTCATCCACGATTGCTTGTGACGTGACTTGTGCAGTTGTTGAAATTGTTCGATTGTGGTCTTTAATCCGTAAATAATGCTCTGTAAGCGGCCGTCATGATAGAGCGTGACCGGCATATACAGAAGAACCAGGCTGTTCACGATGGTCTTTAATCCGTAGATAATGCTCTGTAAGCGGCCGTCATGAGAGAGCGTGACCGGCATATACAGGAGAACCAGGGAGAGAGAAAGAGAGGAGAACCGTGGTGTTCACGATGGTCTTTAATCCGTAAATAATGCTCTGTAAGCGGCCGTCATGATAGAGCGTGACCGGCATATACAGGAGAACCAGGCTGTTCACATTGGATTTTAGTCCGGAAAAAGAACCAAAGTGTCCCTTTTAGACTGCTGGAAATCTCGATCAAATTCAACACCTATGATCGGATTCATATTATAGCTCACGTCGGTAAAGAGAGGAGAACCAGGACTTTTCTCGAAATTCTTCTAAGTCCACTTTTTTGTGTGAAATTAACACCCCGACCTGACCATTTTGGAAAACCGAAAGTTTGTCCCATAGACGCCCATTCATAATTTTTGCGATTTAGTTAAGCATTTCCCACTTTTGATTAACGGATTACTGTAATAAAACGGAATGTCGTAGAAACTCACAAATGAGGGCAAAAGGTCGGCCCTACGATTCTCTTTAATTGTGTAATTAAATATTTACTGTAAATCGTTATTATAAAAAGTTATTAAACATCAAAGCCCGGGTCCCCCCCCCCCCGTTAGTGATTTCTCGAAAAATCACGAAAATCAACGAAAACCGTTAACGATTTCCCAAAATCATATTCATAAGCATTAGGAATTCATAACTCGGTAACGGTATAACCTACAGACTCCATTCAAAGATTAGTATGTTGTCCTTATGATTTTGATCACTTCACTCGTGGACTATTATTATCGAAATCGAAATCAAAAATAGTTATTGATTTAAGAAAGGCGGGTCTCCCCCCCCTGCTGTGCGGTTTTGAGCGGCATTGAAAAATATGCTTTTCGAATTATATCTTGTTAACGGTACATGCCTATGACTCCATTCAAAGTTCAGTTTGTTTATCATGCTATTGTGATCATGGGAAAATTTAGTTTTGAATTATAACCCATTGTGACGCTGAGATATTCGTTCATAAGCGACGGGCCCCCCCCCCCCTGATGAGCGTTTGACGAGGTACAATAAATCTGCTTTTCGTATTATATCTCGTTAACGGTACAAGACTGAGACTCCATTCAATTTTTAGAATGTTCAGCATGCGATTGTGATCATGGAGAAATTATAACCCATTGTGACGCGGAGATATTCGGCCGTAAGCGACGGGTCCCCCCCCCCCCCCAGCTGCTGCTCAGAGAACCGCTTCCTGGATTAAACTACCGCTGACAGCAGGGCGAGAGACAATCTTTCTTCCAGTGGCTGGGACCACTGAACACGAGCAGTAGGGTTTCTTTTTGCAGCCATTATTGGGCTTGTGATGATTTTGAGCGGATGTATGTGCAGAATCGTGTCGTAGGACCAGCCACACTTCACGAGACACTACGAAAATGTCTGACCTGCCAGAAATTTGTCGGCAGGTCGTAGCCTCGTCTTTAGAACGTAGGAGCAATTAGTTGTTGACGCCTCCCGCCCAACCTGGATCCATACCAGTTCGCCTACAGAGCCCACAGGTCCACAGAGGACGCCATCGCGACGACTCTCCACTCCACTCTATCCCACCTGGAGAGGGGGAACAGCTACGCGAGACTGCTCTTTGTGGACTTCAGCTCTGCCTTCAACACCATCCTTCCAGACAGGCTAGTGACCAAACTACTAGACCTGGGACTATCACACTCCATCTGTGCATGGATCAAGGACTTCCTGTCTGACCACCCGCAGAGGGTGCGGGTGGGCTCCCACACCTCCACAGCCCTCAGACTCAGCACTGGGTCCCCCCAGGGCTGCGTGCTAAGCCCCATCCTCTACAACCTCTACACCTACGACTTCACCCCCGTCCACCCCAGCAACTCCATCATAAAGTTTGCAGACGACACCACCGTGGTGGGCTGCATCTCGGGGGGGACGAGGCGGCGTACAGGGATGGGGTGGAGCAGCTGGGCAAGCTGTGCAAGGTTAACAACCTGCTGCTGAACCAGTCAAAGACCCAGGAAATCATCATGGACTTCAGGAGGAAAAAATCTGAGGTCCAGCCCCTGCTCGTCGATGGAGGGAGCGTGGAGAGAGTCTCAACCCTCCGATTCCTGGGGGTGCACATACAGGATGACCTGTCCTGGAAGACCAACACAGCAGCCATCATCAAGAAGGCACAACAGCAGCTCTACTTCCTGAGAGTCCTCAGGAAATACCACCTCAAACAGGAGCTGCTTGTGACCTTCTACCGCTGCACAGTGGAGAGCATCCTCACCTACTGCATCTGCGTGTGGTTCTCCAGCTGCACAGCCGCAGAGAGGAAAGCGCTACAGAGAGTCGTGAGATCGGCCCAGAAGATCATCGACGCCCCCCTCCCCTCTCTGGAAGAGCTGTACAACACACGCTGCCTCAGGAAGGCCTCAAAGATCTCCAGAGACCCATCCCACCCTGGGAACAAACACTTTGTTCGGCTGCCCTCGGGCAGGCGGTTCAGGACCATGTCCGCAAGGACAAATAGACTGAAGCTCAGCTTCTACCCTAGGGCCATTCAGGCCCTGAACACAGCAAAGACCTAGGTTCTAGGCCCTGGACAATCTAGACAATTTGATGGCAGCTACTAGATTGTAATCAAGTGCAATACTGAAACACAACTGTGAACATTTCAAACCTGCAAACTGCGACACTTTAAATGAATGTGCAATAATACTATGTGCAATATGACAACCCTCGTGCACATAAGGTTCAGAGATAGGAAATGTTAGGATATTTATAGCATAGCATAGAGTACAGCACAGTGTTTTATTTGTATAGTATGGTATAGTGGATAGTGTATATAGCCTTTATTTATGTAAACCAGCTCTTTTCCCTTCTTGTTTTTAGTATTTTTTTCCTAGCACCAGGGGAGCCCCCCCTCACAAATGTCGTTGTATGGTACCTGTACTATATTAATGACAATAAAGACCATTCATTCATTCATTCATTCATTCATCATTCGTGATTGGGTTACAAGCAGTCAAATACTAGGTGAACATGTGTGTAAGACACAAATAAACTTGGATTTCATGCATTTCAAGTGGCATATTTGTAATCATGACGATGTAGTCATGTCTAAGAATGCATTTCATTTTAACATTTCATGTTAATTCAGTATAGTGAAAATACCACCGCTCATCCGTGATCAGACTTAGCTGGGGTGCTGCAACTGAAGAGTATCAAATAGAGTGCAAAAAAGCAGCATCTGCACACTCAAATACAGTATGTGCAAAAAACTATGTTTATTGCTAGCTTTCGGCCCCCAGGCTATCGGACAATGTAAACAAAAGCTGTATGACGAGTTTGAATGACGCAGTTTGACGAGGCTGAAAGCGCACAGGGTTGCCAGATGGGATTGACAATTTACAGCCTAAACTTTCTATAACCTCAAAATCAAGTAGCCCATTAGGCGGTAACCCACCCCATCTGGCAACCCTGGACGCAGCCCTGCAACCCTGGACGCGAAATGCATTTTGGGGAAGCAGTATGCCAAAAGTGTCCATCATAACTGACTTCAATTTTCCCGGAAGTAATTGCTCGCCTACTAAATTTCTCGCATACTCAAATCTCGCATACTGTACAGTGTGAACGCACTACATACTCAAAATCTAAGTCATATCTAGTATGAGTAGTATGCTAGTATGCTATTCCGAACACAGCCACTGTTTCATCAAAGTGAGGCGCCAAAGTCACATAACAGCAATGAGGCCTACAATTGGCTATGGGGAGTTGCCTCCCCCTCCTCCATCTGGACGATCAATTGGCTATGGCGGAGATCCCTCCCCCTCCATCCGGATATGATCTAATCTAGCATCAACCTTTGCTCTCAGGGCGCCCCGACCGGGAAATAGGAGACAGCCAATTGGAGCGCTGCTACAGCTCACGTGTTAGCCAAAAGTATGAGCACTGCCATAGGATCCCATTCGGCCAGCGTCCCGACTCCCTACCCTTGTATATATATATATATATATATATATATATATATATGTATTTTCACAGTGAATTTCACACAGATACAATTTTTATTGTATTGGAAAAATTTTAATGAATGCTGATAGGAGCCGACAGAATATCAGCCGCATTTTATGAGTAAACAATGTTTATTTTTTAAAACGTTTACAAGTAGGGACTAGGAAGTGGGGGCGCGTTGGAAGGTGGGGGCGGCGCCCTAGCGCCCTCTATTGGCCAGCCGCCACTGCTACTCATAGTTAGCTAGATTACTTACTTAGCTAGCTTACTTACTTATCAAATGTACATTTCGTGATTACGGAGTGGACACACACCATCTCCTCTCAGCTGTCCTGCATCGCAGCAGGGAGAGCCCACAGCGCAGAGCGTATAGCAATATGTCTAATTGAGTTAACTTGTATTATGCTTACCATCACCAAGTTCTCCCATACTGTGCTTTTGGTATAGTATATGTAGTATATTATGTTTATATCAATGGTAATCAAGTGCTTGTATTATATTGGCATGTTCTCAACTCTGCTCGCCATGAACAAACATTTGAGCAAGAAGCAACTGCGTTCCAGACCAACTCCACCTGCGACTTTGAATGAAACGCAGGATAAAACGAAAACCTGCACGGTTCACTAGTGTATTGAACCGTGGAAGGCGAACCGAACCGTCCGAAATAAAACCGAGAACCGTTGCACCCCTAATATGCGCACAATGCGCTACAGCTGGTATAGCTCTCATAGGTAAAGCGCATCTTTACTTTCATTTCTATCTTTCCTATACCAGTCGTCAAGCCTAAGAGGCAGATTTGTGATTGCAGTTGGTGAAACCGTAAACCACTCGCATACGTGAAACCGCTATAAATAGCTCTCAAAATAGCTTTCTTAATATGTATACTTTGTGGAATGGATTAATTGTTATTGTTGTCCGGAGGCTATCGGTAATCGGCTATCGGTTTACATGGCTTGTAAATATACTTTAGGACGTTTTCAAAACCAAGGACTAGGGGTGGGACGATTAGAAAATGTCATGTCACGATTATCATGGGCAAAATAATAAATTAAAAAAATATTCGAATGCCAATAAAACACACTGTAATCACTTTAACTTTTTTGTTGTATTTTTATGACATTTTAAGTCAGTAATTCAAATTCAGATTCTAGTGGCACATATCTCTGGCCATAATCCGGGTCCTTAAGAAAGAGCAATCGAGCGCTGATTGACCTAACTCCTTTTCGGCCAATCAGCACCTTTCATTAACGTACCCAAGGAAGTTTAAAGAACGCACTCCCAGTGTTGCCAACTTCCAGAGCCCCTTGGCGACTTAATTAGTCAAAAGCGACCAGCGACAAATCTAACTTCCTTTTCTGGTCATTTGGGGAATTACTGTAAAGCATCTAACATATCCCGTATTCCACGGTTCACGTTACAACCGAGCTCAGGAGAGACGAGTAGGGATACAGTCTATGGCGAGCGAGGGTTGCCGTCTCCTCTCTCCCTCAACACTCACTCCCGCGGCCAGTCTGATAGCAGCCGCGGCGAGCGTACCGTTGTTCCCCGGGTCCTTGCGGGGGTTTCGGGCAAAGTTCGGGAAATAACGGACGGTTGTCATGTGTTTATACAGCATGGACGTTACGTGCCTAATGCCTTTGATGCGCACACTTGCTACTTGCCGCTTTCATAATTTTATTTAGCCTATATAGCACAAGTCATGCATTGCATGTAACCTCAAGTGCTGAACAGTATTAAGTAAACCACAATATATTTGCTAAAGCTTAGGGGCGACCGTGCCTTTTGCAGCCATAGACTGTCACTGCCTGGTAATAACAAGGTAGGCAAATGACAGTATCCCGTCTAAAGTTTTTCACCAGCCATGGTGAGAAGGCTAGCATACGTTACCTAGTGACTGACTGACAAGGCTGACTTGACAGTAACGTTACCCATGCAGGCTGAACAATAGCGCGAGACAAGTTCTGTGAGGATATTCGCGCGCGGCTCATGTGAGGAATCGCAATTATATTACAGTAACAGTCGCTAACTTGACTGCAAAAGTAATGTAGCCTAGGCTGAAAAATAGCGCCATACATTTGTTAAACACAGTTTATTCATAACATACAATTATGACGATTATTTAAATAATAAAAATTCTCCACGATTAAGTTATCGCGGGTGTTTTTATCGCGATTAACGATAAAAACGATAATCGTCCCATCCCTAGCAAGGACTGTGTGATCATCTAATTATGTGTAGTTACGTGTTTTTGGCATGTTGATGTTCTATCAGCATGTTGTGATGTTATTAAAATACAGTTCAGACCTTCGTGCTTTGCTTTGTTAGCTGCTAGCTGTTAGCAGCGTTTGCTTCTGGTTTCCTGGATTACAGCCAGTTTAACCCTATATGTGCCTGAGGTCTAACAACATTCAAGGTCTAACAACATTCAAAATGTGACTTCGTCATCTTTTTTCGGATTTCAATGTATGACATGTCATTTGAAAGCTTACAATCTGTAAGCTACTGGTTTATCAAAACACTGTCTGGTGTCACATTTGAAAGTGTTTTTGTTATTTTTTGTTTATACATATTTATATTTGTTTATATTATACAATATACCAGTCATATTCTGGAATGTGTCTAAATCTTAAAGTTCCATAAGTATAAGCAAAATAAAGTAAAGTAACAAAGGAGGGGCTACTGTCTAAGCACAGGCGCTTCTTCCCGCCATAAAATCAACAAGAGTTAAACACATTCCATCAGATCAGTTTGAGCCCAGGCACATCCCAATAATCTCCCAGTAACATCCCAGTAATATCCCAGTAATATCCCAGTAATATCCCAGCAATATCCCAGTAATATCCCAGTAATATCCCAGCAATATCCCAGTAATATCCCAGTAATATCCCAGCAATATCTCAGTAATATCCCAGTAATACCCCAGTAATATCCCAGTAATACCCCAGTAATATCCCAGTAATACCCCAGTAATATCCCAGTAATACCCCAGCAATATCTCAGTAATATCCCAGTAATACCCCAGCAATATCCCAGTAATATCCCAGTCATATCCCAGTAATATCCCAGCAATATCTCAGTAATATCCCAGTAATACCCCAGTAATATCCCAGTAATACCCCAGCAATATCCCAGTAATATCCCAGTAATATCCCAGTAATATCCCAGTAATATCCCAGCAATATCTCAGTAATATCCCAGTAATACCCCAGTAATATCCCAGTAATATCCCAGCAATATCCCAGCAATACCCCAGTATTATCCCAGTAATACCCTGCCATTACTGCAGCCTCCGACTACGGCTAATCACGTCATTCCAGCTAGAGGCAAAACAACACCAGCCTCAGCTCTGGACAGCTGCTCCCTGAGAGGATCACACCCAGGAACACCCTGTCATTTGACCTCTGAGTCAACCCTGTAACCACGACAACCAGAACAAGCCAACCAGTAGTGTGCGTACCTTGATGAGATGCTTGTTGACCCATTTGGTGAAAGTTTTCTTCTGCACCCTGTCTCTCTCATCTGGAAGAGAACAGAGGGAGAGAAGAGGGGGAGGGAGAGAAGGTCATTATATAACACAACAACAGGGAGAGTGCAGAGTCATTACCTGGTTCTGGATTATTTAGATGAGCTCTCAGTGGTTCTGCAGAAGCTGTCTGGAGCAGTGATGTCCTGTCTGTCTGCCTGCCTGTCTGTCTGTCTGTCTGTCTGTCTGTCTGCCTGTCTGCCTGTCTGCCTGTCTGCCTGTCTGCCTGTCTGCTTGTCTGCCTGCCTGCCTGTCTGTCTGTCTGCCTGTCTGTCTGCCTGTCTGCCTGTCTGTGTGTCTGTGTGTCTGTCTGTCTGTCTGTCTGTGTGTCTGTCTGTGTGTCTGTCTGTGTGTCTGTCTGTGTGTCTGTCTGTGTGTCTGTCTGTGTGTCTAGGGCCTTGTGACGTGGGTCTTGGTTCTGCCCAGTCATCTGAGGGTTATTCATGACAGGAACATCCCACACAACTACTGAGCAGCAGCTCATGTAAGCACAGGTTATGTCTGGAACATCAGTAGAAAGACATCCTGGTCTGGATGAGCTAGATGAGCTAGATGAGCTAGATGAGCTAGATGAGCTAGCATCACGCTGGGGTTCAGTCCAGACAGCCTTCGCATTCTCTCTGTCACGACATTCACAGGCTTAGAAACACACACACACACAGGCTCAGAAACACACACACACACACAGGCTCAGAAACACACACACACACACAGGCTCAGAAACACACACACACAGGCTCAGAAACACACACACACAGGCTCAGAAACACACACACACACACACACAGGCTCAGAAACACACACACACACAGGCTCAGAAACACACACACACAATGTCAGAAACACACACACAGGCTCAGAAACACACACACACACAGGCTCAGAAACGCCACAATGTCCACAAATACAGGCTTGGACACACACAACACATTCACAGGTTCAGAAACACATATTCACAGGCTCTGACATTGAGATAAACATAAGCCTCTGACATTGAGGGAAAAAAAGTATAATATATATAATTAAAAGTGTATGTCAATTATAAATTCTATAAATATGATAATATATATATATCAAATATTAATAAAGACGTGTGTAAACCGCTCAACCACACACAGAATCATTAACATAACAATACACTCAGGTGCTCTCGAATACTACCCTCCACTACCAGAACCAGAACCAGGGTTGCCAGATGGGGCGGGTCCCCGCCGAATGGGCTACTTTTGATCACACTGGGCCGGGAAAAAAGCATTTCGGCGGGTTGGGCTGGATAAATAGCATTTCGGCGGTATCAAAATGTCAGTGCCTGAAAGTTACAAAATGTGCACACAGGTAGGTACATACAATGTGCAGTTTTTTATTTATTTTGGCAACAGA
>NC_137690.1:43236043-43246043 GCF_963989245.1 Nansenia antarctica
CTCTATGACCACTACCTCACTATGACCACTACCTCACTATGACCACTACCTCACTATGACCACTACCTCACTATGACCACTACCTCACTAACCCTAACCCTAACCCTTTGGGTTCATAGTTATATTTACAATGCTCAAGCTGCTATTTACACACAACGACCACTAGTTGGCCACTTGTAAATTAGCCTGCTTCCTACACAGAAAAACAAAACAAAATAGCTTCATACTAGCTTATCCTGATGTGATTTTGAAAATGTAAGGATACTGGGTGGTAGAACGCACATATCTAGGAAAAGTCATGAAAGCAGGATCCTGAAATTTGATCAAGTGCAAAGATTTTTCTTTACTCACAGGGGTCAAATGGCTGTTCTAGTGTTAACACTAGGAAAGCCGTGAGGTGTCATCGGGCACCATTGAGTACAAAAAAAATTCTACCTTTGCACTCGATCAAATGTCAGGACCCTCCTTTCATGACTTTTCCTAGATATGTGTGTTCTACCACCCAGCATCTTTACATTTTCAAAATCGAGTTAGTATAAAGCGATTTTGCAGTATTTCTGTGTGTGTCTGTGTATTTGCCTTGGAATTCGGCTGCAATTCTCTTTTATATCAGCAGAGGTAGCAAGGGGGCACACACTGTGCTCAAACTTCAGGCTTTAGTGCTGAATTAGATATAGTGGATAAGACTGATAAGTATGTTACATAATGTGTTTATATATAGGCTATATATAGCAATAGGGATACATAAGATATGTATATGTACAGACAGTTATGAAAATGATAAACTGTACAGTTTGTACTATCCAACTGTATAAACTGTACAGTTTGTACTATCCAAGTTCCATGCAATAGTGATAATATATTATGATATGTGTAGCAGTTGTACATTGGTAATATGTACAGTTATGAATTATACACTGCACAGTATGTACCTATCAAGTTGTGTGGTGCATGCATAGCTACCGCAGCAAAGTAATTGCAGTAGCCTACGTTTGATTATGCATGTACTCATCAACGAATATTATATAACAAACGGATATTTATAATATTGTATATAATGTATTTTTTGTATATCACTGTAGAACACGGTGCTAGACCACTGGACCACCTCAGGCCACCATAATTGTGGATTACTATTTACAATTAGTAGTCTCCTAATCTCGCTACAGTTTGAGCGAGTCTGTAACTACTTTTGTTTCAGCCTATTCTTGCCTATAGACAACTGTACAATCATTCATATTGAGTTTATTCACCCAATAAAGTAAAGATTAATAATAGTGCCCTTCACCTTATTATCAGATGTTCATAGACCTGTGTCGGCAATGATAATAATACACAACAGGCAAGACGGTTGTACCATAGATATACGCAGATAAATATTTGTAGATTCGTTTTCGAACATTAGATAGGCCTAGTTGATTTTGGCAACATTGTACATTGTAGTAGCCAATTGTCCGCTCGCCAACTAAAGCACTTGGTTATAAACATACTAGGCTCTGTTTCTAACAAGTAGGCTTCTAACAAAATCACTGTATGGGACAACTCGTTTCTAAAAAGTGAGTAACAATCACTTGATGTAGGCCTAATGGTTGATGGGGGAGGGTTGATGATGGCTCTCGATCGTTTCCGATCAACAAAGACAAAGACATCGGGTTTCCCCCGCTCCACCACGTCCCAACGGTGTGTTTCTGTAACCATTTTCTCCTCCTTGTTGCATAAAAAAAAATCAAGACTCGCTCCTCTCAGGAGACCACTATTTATAAATAATAATCCACAGATAGGCAGTTACAGTGCTACATGAAAATATCTAGCCACACACCACATATCATACCTCCGCCCTATATGTATTTATCATCATTCTTTCAAGATGGCTGCGCGCTTAGTCGCTGCGGCTGGAGTGGCTTCAAAACTGGTGTTTTTTAGTGATTTTAAGTGCATTTGTATGTACATTTTTATTTTAGTACTTATAGGGAACGGTTGTGTAAATAGTACCTACAGCAGGCACGACTTATTAGAAGTTGGCACGCAAAACGAGAAGACAGTTACAGCGGAGTTCCTGAAGCAACAAAGGATATATCGAGAGATCGCCCGTTTACCGGGAGAACCCTGGAACTCAGTCCCTTCCCTGAGGCGCAAACGCCGGCGTAAGGACCGCAAGCAACGACGGGGCCGCAGAGCAGGCCTGCTAGCTAGGCTAAGGAGGAGCCCAGACAAACCTGATTTGCAGAGTATTTTCCTATCCAACGTCAGGTCCCTGACGAATAAGATGGATGAACTGAGACTACAAGTTGCCAAAAATAACATCGTGGGAGATAGCTGTGTGATTATTCTTAATGAAACCTGGCTAAATGACACTATCGTGGACTCAGCGATTAGCTTGGAGGGCCGCACTCTACATCGCGCTGACCGAATGCAGCTCAGCGGCAAGTCCCGCGGGGGTGGGATCATAATATCGACGAAGGATAGCTGGTGCTTAAACACGAAAACTGTAAGTAGCCACTGTTCCCCAGACCTGGAATACTTGACTGTTAAATGCCGACCCACATACCTCCCGAGGGAATTCAACGCAGTGTATATTACATGTGTTTACATTGCGCCTAGCGCGGACGGTAGCCTAGCATTGGCGCGGCTATATGACGTCATCAGTGGTCAACAAAGCACAGACCCACAGGCAATTCACATTATAGCAGGAGATTTCAATCATGTCGACCTGACAGCATGACCTACAGACCTATCAGCATGTGAAATGTGCAACAAGAGGAGAAAAAACACTGGACAAGGTATACACCAACATCAAACGTGCTTACAAGACTAGTCCGCTAGCTCATCTAGGCATGTCTGACCATGTGTCAATCCTCCTGATCCCAGCATACACTACCATGGGGAAAAGTGCTCCCATCACCACTAAGACTGTCAGAACCTGGCCAGAAGGGTCCGCTCCACTGCAGATCTGCCTAAATGACACCCCATGGCAGGAATATGAGCATGAGGACCTGGAACAGTACACGTCGTCGGTTCTGAACCACATAGTGAACTGCACCAACTCAGTCACCGTGGACAAACGGGTCCGGGTCTACCCCAACACGAAGCCATGGATGACTGGGAAGGTCCAAAAACTGATCAACGAGAGGGACAACGCCTTCTTCGCAGGGAAGAGCACACCGCTGTACAGCACCACCAGGGCTAAACTAAAGTGCGGAATCAAAGCGGCCAAGGCAGACCACAGAGAGAAGATTGAGGAATGCCTCCTGAGCAACGACTCCAGGCGGATGTGGCAGGGGGTTCAGCAGATGACAAACTTCAGAGCCAACAGGCTCACAGCCGCAGAGGACGACCCCCTGCTGGCGGGAAAGCTGAACACCTTCTACGCCCGGTTCGACAAGGGGCGAACGGAGGTGACCACAACACAAACACCACTCTCTCCAGCTCTCAGCAGCCTCACCCTCACAGAGCATGAAGTGAGACGCGTGCTGAAGGCGGTGGACCCCAGGAAAGCCTCGGGGCCGGATGGCGTCCTGGGACGGGTGCTGAGGGACTGCGCCGACCAGCTGGCCGGGGTTTTCACCAACATCTTCAACCAGTCCCTGTCCCAGGCCACCATCCCACCCTGCCTGAAAACCTCAACTATCATCCCAGTCCCGAAGAAAAGCACGGTGAGCTGCCTAAACGACTACCGCCCGGTGGCACTCACACCAATCATCATTAAGTGCTTCGAGAAACTAGTCCGGGCCCACATACTCACACGCCTCCCGCCCAACCTGGATCCATACCAGTTCGCCTACAGAGCCCACAGGTCCACAGAGGACGCCATCGCGACGACTCTCCACGCCACTCTATCCCACCTGGAGAGGGGAAACAGCTACGCGAGACTGCTCTTTGTGGACTTCAGCTCCGCCTTCAACACCATCCTTCCAGACAGGCTAGTGACCAAACTACTAGACCTGGGTCTATCACACTCTATATGTGCATGGATCAAGGACTTCCTGACCGACCGCCCCCAGAGGGTGCGGGTGGGCCCCCACACCTCCACAGCCCTCAGACTCAGCACTGGGTCCCCCCAGGGCTGCGTGCTAAGCCCCATCCTCTACAACCTCTACACCTATGACTTCACCCCCGTCCACCCCAGCAACTCCATCGTAAAGTTTGCAGACGACACCACCGTGGTGGGCTGCATCTCGGGGGGGGGACGAGGCGGCGTACAGGGATGAGGTAGAGCAGCTGAGCAAGCTGTGCAAGGTTAACAACCTGCTGCTGAACCAGTCAAAGACCCAGGAAATCATCGTGGACTTCAGGAGGAAAAAATCTGAGGTCCAGCCCCTGCTCATCGACGGAGAGAGCGTGGAGAGAGTCTCAACCCTCCGATTCCTGGGGGTGCACATACAGGATGACCTGTCCTGGAAGAACAACACAGCAGCCACCATCAAGAAGGCACAACAGCGGCTCTACTTCCTGAGAGTCCTCAGGAAGGAACACAACAAGCAGGAGATACTGGTGGCCTTCTACCGCTGCGCAGTGGAGAGCATCCTCACCTACTGCATCTGCAACTGGTTCTCCAGCTGCACAACCGCTAGGGGTGCAACGGTTCTCGGTTTTTTTACGGACGGTACGGTTTGCGTTCCACGGCTCAATTCACTAGTGAACCGTGACGGTTTTCGTTTTTTTTTTTTTTTTTTTTACCTTTATTTTACCAGGAAGTCACATTGAGATTAAAACCTCTTTTACAAGAGAGACCTGGCCAAGACAGGGTCAAAATAGTAGCTTAAAAAAACAGTTCAGATAACAAGACAGGACATAAGACAGTGGCAACAATACAATAGACAAACAATGGTAGGGGTATTTACAAGGTGATTAAAACATTGAGAAGTCTAACCAAAGCAGGTACAGCGAGCGGTGACCACATCCTTTAATCTACGCTTTAAGATACTTATGGAAATAAGGGCCTCTAATTTAAAAGTAGTCTGTAGGTCATTCCAAGACCAAGGGCCATAATAAGACAAGCTTGCCCTTCCAACATTGTTCATGATAAGTGGCACCTTGTATTGTAGCCATCTACGAGACCTGAGACCCGAGCCACTCGGTATAGGGATGAACTTCAGGCCCAGATAATTCGGTAAGAAGCCAGAGATGATTTTAAACACAAGAGTGTACCAGTGTTGGAGCCTTCTGACAGAAAGAGATGGCCATCCAACCAGACTATACAGTGTACAGTGATGGGTCCTGAAGGCACTATTGGTGATGTATCTTAGAACCGAATGATACAGGGGGTCTAGCTTGGATAAAGTGGACAGAGAAGCAAACCTATATACTATATCACCATAATCCAATTGTGAAAGGAAAAGGGCGGAGACAAGACGTTTTCTGGAAGCCAAGGAAAAGCAAGATTTAAATCTATACAGGAAGCCCACTGTACGCTTAAGCTTTATGGCGAGAAGATCAATTTGGCCGCGTTCGTAAATTAGCTCTGAGAGCGCCGGAGCGTCAATGTGAATGCCTCGAACGCGGCCTTTGGTCAGAGGTCGAGTTGGTCTGGAACGTTTGTTTCTGAACCGAACCGTACCGAAAACCGTGACCCAAAATACCGAACCGTACCGAACCGTGGGCCAACTGAACCGTTGCACCCCTAACAACCGCAGAGAGAAATGCGCTACAGAGAGTCGTGAGAACAGCCCAGAAGATCATCGGCGCCCCCCTCCCCTCTCTGGAAGAGCTGTACAACACACGCTGCCTCAGGAAGGCCTCCAAGATCTCCAGAGACCCATCCCACCCTGGGTACGAACACTTTGCCTGGCTGCCCTCGAAAAGGCGGTACAGGACCATGGCCGCAAGGACAAACAGACTGAAGCTCAGCTTCTACCCCAGGGCCATCCAGGCCCTGAACACAGCAAAGACCTAGGTTCTGGGCCCTGAACAGTCTGGACGGATTGATGGCAGCTGCTGGATTGAAAAAATCAGGTGTAGTACTGAGGCACAAATGTGTACATTTCAAGCCTGCAAACTGTGACACTTTAAATGAATGTGCAATAACACTATGTGCAATATGACAACCCTAGTCGTTTTATCTGTACAGTATAGTATAGTGGATAGTGTACATAGCCTTTATTTATGTAAACCAGCTCCTTTCCCTTCTTTTTTTTTTTTTTTTTTTTTTTTTTTTCCTAGCACCAGGGGAGCCACCCCTCCCAAATTGTGTTGTTTGGTACCTGTACTATAGCAATGACAATAAAGACCATTCATTCATTCATTCATTCATTCATTCATTCATTCATTCATTCATTCATTCATTGCCCACAACAATCCAATATTCAATTATAATTATGTTATAAATTGATATGGATCAATTTATACCTCTTATTAGATTATAAATACTCTGGTTGTTATGTTTGCCTTTTGGTTGACAGCAAAAGAGGGAGAGAGGAGGATAGAGAGGGAGAGAAGGAGAGAGAGCAGGATGGTGCACCAGAGAGAGAGAGCGCAAGAACCAGGTGAGAAAGTGGACAGGTAGTCAAGACCACATAAGTAAGTAGCCTTGAGAACCGATGGTTCTCGAGCAGGGGTGCACATAACTTTTTGGGGCCAGTGCTCAGAGGAGCACCTAGGGATGCTGTTTGGTGCTCCCCGAGCTCGCGAGTCACGACCCGTCCCACAGGATGGATGAAAAAGGGATACATGGATAACTTATATTAGCAAAACGACATTTATTCATAAATAAAGATGAACGAACAAATGATTGTGTGCAAAACAAAATAAACAAATGCAAAATCAAATGACTGCTCTTTAAGCATGAAAGTCTGTCAAACTCCTTTAAACACAATGAAATCAACTGACATCTCTTTAAGCACTGCTCTGTTCTGTAAACACTGAAATCAACTTTTCAACAAAAAGTTACAGCCTAAGCATTTATTTATGCTACAAGCTTAATCGTCATCGTCACTGCTCTCTTGACTGCTGTAAATTATCACTGTCCTCAATTTCAACCATGGTAGAGGATATATTTTTTGTGATCAATTTTTTTTAATTAAAAAAAAAAAAAAATTTGGGGTGCGCAAAAGCGCCCTCATGCGGCTGATCTGCCGCGCAGCATGCATTTTGGCGACGCATGCGCACTGGCGCACCAGTTATGTGCACCCCTGTTCTCGAGCCTAATGGCCCATAGGGCAGGAGCCTATATCCTGTTTCCGTAGCGTGAGGCGGCTTAATGTACAAGTTAGTACACCCCCTGGACATGACGCTGGTATGTCGCAGGGTCTTACCCCCTGGGGGGGGGGGGGGGGGTGGAGGCTGGTGGAGGCAGACACCTGTTGATACCTGTCCAACCTCCTCCCTCCACCAGCCTCCCCTGAGCTGCAGACCAGAGTTATCTATCTGATCCATCTCATCAAGTCTACACTGAACCTGAGTCCACATTACCAACCAAGTCATAGTCTGATAGCATACAGTCTCCCCTGACCACTGACCACAGTCTCCTCTGACCACTGACCACAGTCTCCCCTGACCACTGACCACAGTCTCCCCTAGACCACTGACCACAGTCTCCCCTAGACCACTGACCACAGTCTCCCCTAGACCACTGACCACAGTCTCCCCTATACCACTGACCACTGACCACAGTCTCCCCTAGACCACTGACCACAGTCTCCCCTAGACCACTGACCACAGTCTCCCCTAGACCACTGACCGCTGACCACCTACCTGGGTTCTACTGCCTCAGACCCAGTCAAGGCTGCGTTCTCATAGGTTCCAATGGACAGCATGTCACCACAATGACCCTGACCCACAGTGCTGTACTGACCCACAGAGCTGTACTGACCCACAGAGCTGTACTGACCCACAGAGCTGTACTGACCCACAGTGATGCACAGAGCTGTACTGACCCACAGTGCTGGACTGACCCACAGTGCTGTACTGGACTAGTGGCATCAAAATATACCGGTTGCCTGCAACTTTGTCATGTAACCATATACTCAGACAAAACACACGTACGCACACAGGCACACAGACACACACACACACACACACACACACACACACACACACACACACACACACACACACACACACACACACACACACACACACACACAGCTGCAGAGCCCCACCCTGCCCAGCTCTGTGCCACATGTCCTGCTGCAGCTAAAAATAGCGCCAGTGACACGGCATCACTTACAGTGTCATATACGGTACACACTCTGACAGTGCACACGCACGGGAACGCACACGTTATATGGACCTACAGAAAATACTAATATGACATTAAACATTCAAATTCGCCCCGGAATATCAATAATTCAGAAAAAATAAAAAGTCTTCACTTTTGATTGGAAGACGCACGTTTGGGTGGTTTGGGTAGCTGTCCAGCTCCCTCTCCACCAATAGGGAAGCAGGTTCCCGGATAAATAGGAGGTGTCAGTAGGAGAAGGTTATTGGCTCACAGGCATGCCTGTCTGTCTAAAACAGTCTGCCTCCACCTCCCCCTCCACTCTGCCCTGTCACCTAGACCTGGCACCCTCTGGAATGGATGCCAATCACTCAGTCATTCTATCATTCAGTCATTCAGTCATTCTATCATTCTATCATTCTATCATTCAGTCATTCAGTCATTCAGTCATTCAGTTATTCAGTCATTCAGTCATTCTATCATTCTATCATTCTATCATTCAGTCATTCTATCATTCTATCATTCTATCATTCAGTCATTCTATCATTCTATCATTCAGTCATTCTATCATTCAGTCATTCTATCATTCTATCATTCAGTCATTCAGTCATTCTATCATTCAGT
Source organism: Nansenia antarctica (assembly GCF_963989245.1). NCBI lineage: Eukaryota > Metazoa > Chordata > Actinopteri > Argentiniformes > Microstomatidae > Nansenia > Nansenia antarctica. The sequence continues at coordinate 43,244,823 of NC_137690.1, forward strand.
CATTCTATCATTCTATCATTCTATCATTCTATCATTCTGTCATTCAGTCATTCAGTCATTCAGTCATTCTATCATTCAGTCATTCTATCATTCAGTCATTCTATCATTCAGTCATTCAGTCATTCAGTCATTCAGTCATTCTATCATTCAGTCATTCAGTCATTCTATCATTCTATCATTCTATCATTCAGTCATTCTATCATTCAGTCATTCAGTCATTCTACCATTCAGTCATTCAGTCACTCTATCATTCAGTCATTCTATCATTCAGTTAATTTCAGTTAAAACATTCTATTTACATTCACATTTTGGGCGTTTAGCAGACGAACATTCCAACATTCAATCCCTCCAATTACCAAAACATCATTACCACAACATCATTACCAGCGGCAACTGTCGACCTTCCTGGCTAATGATTAAATCACACTGACTGTAACCAGAGTCAGCCGCTATCAAACACACTTCAATGAAATGGACAAATGATGACACGTCTTAAATAGTGTGGATGATATAGGTCATTACAGCGTTCCCACCACGTGTTAGTCCTGGGGGGTCCAGGGGACCAGGTGTTAGTCCTGGGGGGTCCAGGGGACCAGGTGTTAGTCCTGGGGGGTCCAGGGGACCAGGTGTTAGTCCTGGTGGGTCCAGAGGACCAGGTGTTAGTCCTGGGGGGTCCAGGCAGGGGGACCAGGTGTTAGTCCTGGGGGGTCCAGGCAAGGGGACCAGGTGTTAGTCCTGGGGGGTCCAGGGGACCAGGTGTTAGTCCTGGGGGGTTTGGGTCCGCGCTGCGCCACAGACGTCACTGGGCTGCTGACCGGCAACATGCTGACTTCCTGTTTGCTGCATTTAATGTTTAATGGCTATTCAAACACTTCAAAAGGTACTTAAGAGACTGAACTGTCCGACACACACACACACACACACACACACACACACACACACACACACACACACACACACACACACACACACACGTAGCGTTTAGCGTAGGGGGGGGGGTAGTGGTGGTCTAGTGGATAATGAGTTGGACTTGTGATCGGAAGGTTGTGAGTTCAAATCCCGCCTGAAACCACACCACTACTAGTGTGCCCTTGAGTAAGGCACTTAGCCCTCAGTTACTCCAGGGGGAATGTCCCTGTAATTCGTAATTGTAAATCGCTTTGGATTAAAAGCGTCTGCTAAATGGCAAAATTAAAAATTAATTAATTTAGCGTTTATAAT
>NC_137690.1:43251043-43261043 GCF_963989245.1 Nansenia antarctica
TGCCGAGGTGCCTATGCGTCTGCCTATGCTTAACATAGAAAGTTCCACAGTCCAGCGCGCTCGGGTTTAGCAGTAGAGGACTGGTAGCCTACCTGATCACTTCCATTATGACTACCAAAGCAGGACACCGGAGCACTCATATCTGCGTGTTTGTCACAGGGTGACAGTCACCCTGTTCCTCTGCCCCGGCGTCAGTCCAATGGAATCGTCAAGCACAGCCTTCCCCATAGAAATACATTGGTGCGCGATTAACATTTCAAAGATGTACAATCATGTTTATTTAGAAATAAATTGTGGTGTTTGACAGCGGATGATGGTAGACATATTTCATGTAAAGTTATCTATCTAAAGTTATCAATCCACAGGCTGATATGTGCATGATAGGCGCGAATTCCCCCCCCCCCCACCCCCTTGGTGGTATATGACGCTATCTGTATTGTATTATTACAACTCGCCGAGCAGTTATCCGAGCAGTTGTTATTATGTAATATTATCGATGGATGTGCCATTTTTGATGGAGGGCAGTGAGCGGGAGACTCATCAAGGACATGTAGTTAATTAATGCAGTGGACAGCGGCTGTTTCTCCAGCGTTCCTGTCACTTCGGATTTCGGAACGTCATAAAATTTAATCTGTAAGTGATGCATTTTTCCATGTTTCCCATTGATGGTATATGACGCCGTAAATGTAACTTAAGTTCAGCCGCGAAGTTGCTGCACTGTTGTTCTAAATCAATGCAGACTGGCAGGGTAGGAGCACAGGTTTCATACAGGTTAGAGCGCCGTTATTCTGTCATGGTCTGATAATGAAGCATTGTTCTTTTTTATTTGATGACTTGTTTGATCGATTGATAGTGTAAAAGTGAAGTTGTGAATGAGTCGCGAGCGTCAATGCTATTCTACGATACTACTGATGACGTATCAGTCTTGAAGGGTTGTCCCATTTCATAGGGTTAGATTTCAACCCCGACGGCTTGTGGCTCTGTTCGAAGGCCTTGGCTCGAAATCGAGTCACACTCGAAAACTAGCCATAGGGGTAGAAAAGGGAATCGGGATTGGGCCAGGGTTATAGGACAGGCCTGGTGTTTTACTGGGTATTTGTGTTTGGTTGTGAAAGAACCTATTCAAACAGAAACCACACCCATAGCCCTACACACACACATACACACACACACACACACACACATACAAACACACACACACACAAGGAAGAGGAGTGACAGCAACAACAGGGCGGTGAATCAACTGGCAGGACCTGTTCCCCTCCCTCCCTGTCCCCCTCTCTCTCATTATTCCTCTCCTCCACCCATCCTCCTCTCCCCTCCACTGGCATCCCTTTAACTGTGTCAATCTCCTCCTCTCTCATCTCTCCATCTCTGTGTCCCTCTCTTCCTCTCTCATCCCTCCATCTCTGTCCCTCTCTTCCTCTCTCATCCCTCCATCTCTGTGTACCTCTCCTCCTCTCTCATCCCTCCATCTCTGTCCCTCTTCTCCTCTCTCATCCCTCCATCTCTGTCCCTCTCCTCCTCTCTCATCCCTCCATCTCTGTCCCTCTCCTCCTCTCTCCATCTCTGTCCCTCTCCTCCTCTCTCATCCCTCCATCTCTGTCCCTCTCCTCCTCTCTCATCCCTCCATCTCTGTTCCTCTACTCCTCTCTCCTCCTTCTTCCTCTCCTCCCTGCAGACAGGCTGTTGGATATTAAACATAGAAGTAGGCCATGTTCAGGATGAATACACACACACACACACACACACACACACACCACACACACACACACACACACACCACACACACCATGCACACACAAACACAGAGGGAGGGCCGTGGCGTAGGAGAGAGGGAGAGAGAGGGAGAGAGAGGAGGAGAGAGGGAGGGCCGTGGCGTAAGAGAGAGGGAGAGAGAGGAGGAGAGAGGGAGGGCCGTGGCATAGGAGAGAGGGAGAGAGAGGAGGAGAGAGGGAGAGAGAGCAGCCTGGTACTACAGAGGCAGGGACACCAGGCGTCGGATAGACACCTTTCATTCACCCTCAGCAGCCTGCCGTGTCATACCACACCCTACAGGTAGGGGGCGACCTGCTCCTATTTACAGAGAGCACACAGCCAAGGCCCGCAGTGAGAGGAAAGCAGTCTCTCTCTCTCCCCCTCTCCCTCTCCCTCTCCCCCCTCACCCCCTCTCCCTCCCTCTCCCAGTAACCACACAGACAACCTAGCCTCACACGCCAGAAGCTAAACAATAACAACGGCACCGAGACCAGTTTTTAGAAGTTCAGTACGATAACATGATCACTCTTCCAGGTCAAGTCCGACACTGCTTTGAAGAGCGGACACGCACACACACGCATACACATGCACACACACACACACACACGTGATCCTTTACCCTCTATCCACGGGGGATTAGCGGCCTAGCGTTGACTGTTGTGACACGTGAGAAGAGCGGGTCAGATACGGGGGCACGGGCACGGGCACGGGCATAGACAGACAGACAGACAGACAGACAGACAGACAGACAGACAGACTCACTCACTCACTCACTCACTCACTCACTCACTCACTCACTCACTCACACACTCACACTCACACTCACACTCACACACAGTCACCCCTGAGTCACTCAGGCATGGCTAATCACACACAGAGCTAATGATACCAGCGGGGGGTGGGGGGGTGGTCCTAATACCATCCGTGGCAAAAAGCTGACCACACAGAGTTGATACAGTGAGATGAAGTCCAGAACAAGTGATATGGGATCTACACATTCCAGTATGAACAGAACACAGCTAGGCCCTCCTAACCCAGCCATGACCCTCTCTACACATCCCTGTATGAACAGAACACAGCTAGGCCCTCCTAACCCAGTCTCGACCTTCTCTACACATCCCTGTATGAACAGAACACAGCTAGGCCCTCCTAACCCAACCATGACCCTCTCTACACATCCCTGTATGAACAGAACACAGCTAGGCCCTCCTAACCCAGCCATGACCTTCTCTACACATCCCTGTAGGCTACAACACACAAGTAAACCTTCCTAACCCAACCATGACCCTCTCTACACATTCCTGTATGAACAGAACACAGCTAGGCCCTCCTAAACCAGCCATGACCCTCTCTACACATCCCTTATTACTGCTTACTTGACATTGTATCTTGCCGCAACGCCGAATGTCAAAGAACCTGAGCCTAAGAATGTCACTTGTGTGTACCTGTACAATGGATGTAGTAAAAGCGATTCTGATTCGTTAAGAGGCTTCTGGAAAGGAGAGGCGAGGCGGCCGATTTAAGGTTATCTGGCTGCTGAGCTGAGCTGAGGACACACAGGGAAGCAGAAAGCCACGGAGGAGGATCCACCCTACGCATGACGCATAACCCCGTAACCCCTACGTTAGAAGGCAGAGACTGTACGCTTCCGCGACCTCCACTCTGTTGACACTCAAAGCCGTGACTGTAGCTGAACACGCCTGGTTGTATGGCTATCCATGTACTCAGGCCTATGGCTCTGCAACCATGCCCATGATAGTGTCTCTCTGCTGGGGTGTGTGTGTCCTCCATATGGATGGTTGGTGACATGGTCCTGTCGCTCACGGCCATACCACCCTGAATACGACCTGTCGTAAAAAGTTTGGGATAGCAGCGTGAGCCTTTGGATTTTGTTTGTGTGCATGAGAGTTCAGTGTTTGAATATTTGCGTAGTTTGTGTGAGTGAAAGGAGAGTTAGTGTGTGAGAGTTTATTCCCCCAGCAGCTTGCTGTTAGGGGGGATATTTTTGTTTTTTCGTTTTGTTTGTACTCGGACGGGTCAATATGGTAAAGGTACGCGGAACGACAGACGACACGGCTAAGAACACGGACACAGGCAAGGCGAAAGAAGGAGAGAAAGAGAGAGAGGAGATGGAGAGACAGAAAGTGAGAGATGAAATAAGAGAGGAGAGAGAGAGAATCGCGAGGAAGAAACAGGCGGCGGAAGCGAGGGCGCAAGCGGAGAAAGAGGAACGAGAGGGAGAGAGGAGAGAGGAGCGAGAGGTGCCAGCCTACAGCAAGGAATTGACGGTGGCGGTGGAGCTGGTCGGCGAGGAGAAGGTGACCATGATGGCGCTGCTCCGGGCGACGAAGGAGGTGTGCGGGCTAGTCGTGGGCTGCAGATACATAGGATTAAATAAGTACGAGATCACGATGAGCCATCCGAAGGGGAAAGAGAGGCTGCTCGACGGCTTCAAGATTAAGGAGACGAGGGTCATGGCGAGGGAACTGTGCGGGGACGAAATGGTGGTGTCCTTCATCGGATTGCCGGTCTACACAAAGGACGGGGACATTCTAAGGACATTAACGGACTGGGGGGTGCACGCGGTCTCCCCGATAAAGAGGAGGATGTGGCCGGGGACCAGCATATGCGAAGGAACACGGTTTGTAAAAGTGAAATTTAATGATGTTGTAAAATCGCTGCCGTACTCGACCAAGTTCGAGACGGACAATGGGTCTGATTTTTTTCGGGTGATTCATGACAGACAGGTGAAGGTGTGTAGGATGTGTCTGCAGCCAGGGCACATCCTACGGGAATGTCCCGAGTTCAAGTGCAGAAGGTGTGGGCTCAGCGGGCATTATGCGAGGGAATGCGCGACTTTTGAAAACAAGTGCAGGGGGTGTGGGGACCTGGAATCTCAATGTAAGTGTAGGGAGGAGGAAGTAGTGACGAGTCCATCCACTGTTTTTAGACAGAGGGAGGAAGAAGGGAAGGGGGGAAAGGGGGGAGAGGAAGAGAAGGGAGAGGGAGAGAAGGGAGAGGGAGAAGAGAGAGAGAGGAGTGAGGGAGAGGAGGAAGAGAAGAGCGAGGGAGAAGAGGAAGAGAAGAGCGAGGGAGAGGAGGAAGAGGGGATGGAGGAGGGAGTATCGTTGACAGCTCAGACTGTGTCAGAGACTCAGAGCACGAGGTGGTCGGGACTGACAGGAGAGAGTGGGATGGGGGGGGGGCATGGGGTCGAGCCTCGACAGCTTTATGGGGGTAACCCAGGCATCGGAGTTGCAAGGGAGCGCACAGACGACCGGGGGGAGAGGTTCCCAACAAGAGCCTTTGCCCCCGAGAGTCGCGCGCCCGAGAGAAGCACAAGAGGCAGGCAACAAATCAAAGGAGGGAACCCCCATGAACTTACGGATACGAGGGGCCGTATCCGTAAGCCCCCCCCCGAAAGCATCTGAAAAGATGTTAACAAACAGTGACGATGGGTGCGGGGAGCAAGACGAGTCTGAGCTGTTGACGATAGTGGGAGGGAGGAAGAGGGCGCTTTTAGCGGGGAAACTAAAGCGCAAATCAAAGCTGCAGAACGTGGAGGGAAAGAAGAAATGAAATAAAAAATGGCAGTAAACATATTTATCCTCCTACACTTGTTTTCAATGGTCACGCTTTCCTAAACATCAATGGGCTCAATAACATGGAGAAGCTGGAGGAGGTGCTGGTGACTTTCACATCTGATGTTCTGGTACTGCAGGAGACAAAGTGGACAGACACCAAAATGACAGAAATCAAGGGGAAATAGAGGGGTATGCTGTTTACAAATAATGGGACGAATAAATCATGTGGGGTAGCGATATTAATTAAAGAGAATAGGGTAGAGAATGTAAGAGAGGTTTTGAATGACGGGAAGGGTAGGGTAATAGGGATAGAATTTAATATAAATAATGTTATGTTTAGATTAATTAATGTGTATGCACCAAATAGAGAGGTTGAAAAGAGGGATTTTTTTGTAGAACTGGGCTTGCACTGCACAGGGAATTGTATTTTGGTGGGTGACTTTAATGTATTTTGCACTAAAATGGATGTTTATAGAGTAGATAGTTTTAAGACAGATTCAGCTAGGAGAGGGTTATTAGAAATGATAGAGCAGAGAAATTTAATAGATGTATGGAGAGTTAGGAACACAAGTAAGAGAGAGTTTTCGAGAAGACAGGTAGTTAGTGGGGTTTTGAAGCAGAGTAGAATAGATTTATGTTTAGTGTCACAGGGGATAGAAAAGGAAATAGGAGATATACAACACAAATTCACGGGTACAGCGATCACGCAGCAATCACGTTTCACTTAGGGGGTAGGCACACAGGGAAAGGGGGGGGTGTGTGGTGTTTGAACACGAGGGTATTAGGGGAGAGGGAGTATAGGGATATGGTGAATGAGCATATTAGTGAGCGAATGAAGTGTGGAATGTATGAAGAGAATGTGTGTGAATGGTGGGAGTGCGTTAAGAGACAGGTAAAACAATTAAGTATTAGTTATTGTAGAAAACGAGGTCAGGATAGAAAGAGAAAAGAAAGTGTATTGAGAGGGAGGATGGATGAGGAACTAAAAGAAATAGACAGGGACCCAGATAGAAGCGTAGTGAAATACATGGAGATTAGGGGGGAATTAGAAGCGTATGAAAAGGAGAAGTGTAGAGGGGCTATAGTTAGGAGTAGGGCACAGTATACAGTAGAAGGGGAGAAATGCACAGCGTTCTTTTTAGGGTTAGAGAAGCAGAAGCAGGGGAAAACATACATAGAAGAGATAGAGAATGAGAAAGGGGAGATAGTGAAGGACTATGTAGGGGTTTTGGAGACAGTGCAGGAGTATTATGAGAATTTATTCAAAAAAGGTAGTGTAGACAATGACAGTGTAGGAGAAGTTTTAGGGACAGTTGAGCATAGGTTAGCAGATAGTGACAGGGAAGGGTGTGATAGGGATTTATCAGAGGGGGAAGTCACCTTAGCCATTCAGAGCTCAAATAATGGCAAAAGCCCGGTCTCTGATGGCTTACCAGGTGAATTCTACAAGTGTTTTAGTGCAGTGCTTAGTAAGATTTTGTTGAAGGTTTATAAGGAAATGGAAAGGGTAGAGAAGGTTAGTGAGTCGATGGCAACAGGGTTAATTACTTTATTATACAAGAAGGGTAGTAAGTTACAGTTAGGGAATTACAGAGGGATTAGTTTATTGAATACAGATTACAAAGTGTTAGCGAAGATTTTAGCCAATAGGATTAAGTCAGTAGTAGGGTCCATAGTGTCATCGACTCAAGCATATAGCATACCAGGGAGAGATATAGCGGATACAATAGGGTCAGTCAGGGATACAGTGAAACACATGAAGGAAGAGGGAGGGATAGTGTTGAGTGTAGATTTCAATAAAGCTTTTGATAGAGTAGAGCATGAGTTTATGTTTAGGACGTTAGAGAAGTTTGGTTTTGGGGAGAGGATAGTTCAGTGGATTAGGTTACTGTATAGTTGTGCAAAGAGTAGGGTAAAGTGTAGTGGAGTTTTGACAGATAGTTTTAGTTTAGAAAGATCAGTTAGGCAGGGTTGTCCGTTGTCCAGTCTGCTGTATAGCATTACAGCAGAGCCACTGGCGACGTTGTTAAAATCAGACAAACACATTCAGGGTATACATATTCCAGGGGGTGGGAGGAGTTTAATACATCAGTATGCAGACGACACAAACATAACAGTTAGGGATGTAGACAGTGTGAAGAGAGTAGTCAAGTTATTAGAAGTATATGGGAAAGCATCAGGGGCCAAAATGAATGTAGAGAAGTCAGAAATACTGTGTGTAGGGAGTGTAGACATGAGTGAATGTGATTTACCTTTGAAAGTGGCAAAAGGAATGATAAAAGTGCTAGGAGTGAATGTGGGTGTGAATGAAAAAGAAGCAAGGGATGTAACATGGACAGGGATTTTGAACAGGGTGAAACAAACACTGAATTCATGGAGAAGGAGAAAACTGAAACTAAGGGGAAAGGTGACGGTAATAAACTGCCTGATCCTATCAAAGGTGAACCATGTGTTGAGTGCACTAGATTTACCTTTGTGGGTCACGAAAGAATTGAATGGGGTGATAAATAGTTTTTTGTGGGATAGCAAGCAGGCACTAATTAGGCACAGGGTGTTAATAAATAGTTATAAGAATGGGGGGTTAAAATTGATAGATATAGAAGTGAAGAAAAGGGCACTTAGGGTCAAAATTGTGAAAAAGTTTTTGTATGGTAGGGATGAATATTGTTGGATGGGTTTCTTTGAGGATTATTTGCACAGATATGGAGGGTGTGGTGTGAATGGTCTTTTAATGGTTTTTAATAAACCACGGTATGAGGGAATGTCACTGTTTTATAGAGAGGTGTTTGAGGCATGGGGGAAATATTTAGAGCAGGTAAGGTACAAGTGTACAAGTGTACCCCGGCCACGGCCTCCTCACCCTGCTTCCCTCTGGAAGAAGGTTGCGGCTGCCTAAGGCACTGAAGGCCCGCCACAGGCTCAGCTTCTACCCCTCAGCCGCCAGGCTGTTAAATGACTCTGGCTTCCCCCCCCCCCCCGCCCCCAAGTCTGCCCAGGACTGAACTGGACTCACTGTAAAAAAAACTCTGCACTGCACTTTACTTTATACCGCACTATCCAATGCACTGTTGTCTGTCCTGTGTTGTTGTTGTGTTGTCCTGTTTTTTTGATATGTAAAAAAAGTATAAACGCACTTGCTGTGGTGACGAAGCAAATTCCTATATGTGTAATGCATAGTGGCAATAAACCTTATCTCAATCTCAATCTCAATCTCAATCTCAAGTGTGTAGGGAAAGATGAGGTTTTAAATCAGCCCATCTTTTTTAACCCCAAGATAAAGTACAATAGCAAGATGATAGTTAGTAAGCACTTTGAACAGGCAGGGTTTAGACAGGTAAAACATTTAGTGTCAGAGAACAATTTCAAAACAGAGCAGGAGATAGTGCAGGGAATAAGGGCAGTGAATAGGGATATAAGAATAGGTGGGATTGCAGGAGTGTATAATAGAATTAGGGACAGTATAAGTAGGGAATGGAAAACGTTAATGTTAGGACAGGGAGAGGCAGGTGAGGAAAAAAGGATGGTAGAATTAAGGGTAGAAAGGAAAGGTTTAGAGGTCAAGTTTGAGGATGTGAAAACAAAAGGGATATACATGGATTTACTGGGTGATGGGTTGGTGAGGCCAGCGTCAGAGAAGGTGTGGGAAAGGGTTTTTGAAGGTTTTGATGTGGGAAAGGTATGGGCAAATTTGGGTGTGAAATATAATAGCGTAGAATGTGAGCACAATGATTTTAAGATTAGGCACAATAGGGTTTACACAAATGTTGTATTGCACCAAATGGATAGGAATGTAGGTAGGGTATGTGATGTATGTAAAGGGAGGGATTAAATTTTTGACCACTTTTTTGTTGAATGTCCAAGTTTGTCTGTCTTATTTGTGAAAGTAAAGGGGTTGTTAAGTGTACACTGTGGGGTTACCGTCATGAATGAGATTGAATGGAAGGAATTGTTATTGTTTGGGGTGGTGGGAAAAAAGAAAGAAGTGAACGTAGATTTGGTTAATTTTTTGTTGAGTCACGTAAGGTATGCAATTGTATGTAGGAGGAATGTAGCACATTATGAGGGGAAAGTTACCAGGGTGTGGGAGTTGTTTGTGTCACTATTTAAAAAGGATGTTAGGTTAGTGCACACACTGGGGAAAGCAGATTTTTGTAAACACTTTGTCAATAATAGCACTTTGGTGACTATTACGGGATCAGGGATGTTAGGTTTTAATATAGAGGATTAGTATCTGTGTTTGGTTTTGAGTCAGTGTTTATGTTTGTTTTATGTTTTTTCTGAGTTGACCAAGGGCTGCCAGGCATAGATAAGACCTGGTATGCTACTTGGTCTCATGTTGGTTTTGTCTATTCTGGTTTAGGTTTAGGGTTTAGGGTTGTGTCTGTCCCACTTTTTGCGCTGTCTGTCATGAATCACCCGTTTTTTGTGTGTCATATCCTTTGCTTTATCATTCTTTTTGTTTTATAATTTCTTTATTTGTTGTAGCATTCTTCATTGTCTCTTTGTTTGGATTATTTTGCGTATGGTTTATTTGTTATGTTGACGTTATGATTTTTCTGATTTGACCAAGGGCTGCCAGGCATAGATAAGACCTGGCATGCTACTTGGTCTTTTTTGTTGTCGTCTTTTGTCTATTCTATGTCTGTCCCACATTTTGT
>NC_137690.1:43271043-43301043 GCF_963989245.1 Nansenia antarctica
GGCCGATGATGGAGGGATGACATTAGAAGACGGAGTGACAGAGCGTGGGAAGAGAAGCGTGTGACAACCGTGTTTCTCTGAGTCAGCCGGGGGAGGACAACACTGCGCCATGCGCCTCTTCTTTCTTCTCCTCTTTCACGTCCTCCTCCTGTGTTCCACATCCCCTGTTCTGCTCATCCCAACACCTCTCCTCTTCCTGCTTTCTAAGTAGCCACTGCTCCCCTGACCTAGAATACTTGACTGTTAAATGCCGACCCACATACCTCCCGAGGGAATTCAACGCAGTGTACATAACATGTGTTTACATTGCGCCAAACGCGGATGGTAGCTTAGCATTGGCGCGGCTATATGACGTCATCAGTGGTGAACAAAGCGCGGACCCACAGGCAGTCCATATTATCGCCGGAGACTTTAATCATGCTGACCTGAAGGTAGTACTACCCAAGTTCTATCAGCATGTTAAATGTGCAACAAGAGGAGAAAAAACACTGGATAAGGTATACACCAACATCAAGCTTGCTTACAAGGCTAGACCGCTAGCTCATCTAGGCATGTCTGACCATGTGTCAATCCTCCTGATCCCAGCCTACACTACCATGAGGAAAAGTGCTCCCATCACCACTAAGACTGTCAGAACCTGGCCAGCAGGGTCCGCTCCACTGCAGATCTGCCTAAATGACACCTCATGGCAGGAATATGAGCATGAGGACCTGGAACAGTTCACGTCGTCGGTTCTGAACCACATATAGGGCTTTCACACCGGCAAAGAACCGTGCCGGTTCGCGTTCGCGTTCGGAAACCTCCGAACCTTGGTGCTGTCTGACGAACGAGCCCGCGTTCATACCAGTGTAACTGGAACCATCCGCGTCATCAACGCTGGGGCAGGATAAACAAACATTTCACAACTAGATGGCAGCTACTTCACTGGAAAAGAGGATAATATCTTCCACTACAGTATCTGAAATAAACACAATTTTCTGTGAAACAAAACAAAATACACTTTCTATATGCGTTCTTTTACTAATCAGCTCCTCCGTTACTGGAATAGAAATGGCTTACGAAATTCGCGTTCGCGCATGTCCGCGCGCGTGTGCGTGTGTGTGTGTGTTTGCTGAGCATGTGAGGAAGAAAGAGAGAATAATGAGACTTTTGATATTGTTTTTGATCACTAATGATTAGATTTAGATTAGATTACATTTTGTCTACTTCCTCCTTGCTGGTCTCTGCAGCCTAGAATATGACACACCCACTGACGACGTGACTGTTCTAAGCTTTGGTTCGCGCTTGAGAACCACAATTTTTTGGTGCCCGCTGCGAACCAACTTTTCAGGTTCCGAACCAATTGAGCTTCTGTCTGAACGCGCCGGCCGGTTCCAGACTTGGTTCGCGAACGCGAACCGGCACGGTTCTTTGCCGGTGTGAAAGCCCTAACAGTGAACTGCACCAACTCAGTCACCGTGGACAAACGGGTCCGGGTCTACCCCAACACGAAGCCATGGATGACTGGGAAGGTCCAAAAACTGATCAATGAGAGGGACAACGCCTTCGCAGGGAAGGGCACACTGCTGTACAGCACCACCAGGGCTAACCTAAAGCGCGGCATCCGGGAGGCCAAGGCAGACCACAGAGAGAAGATTGAGGAATGCTTCCTGAGCAACGACTCCAGGCGGGTGTGGCAGGGGGTTCAGCACATGACACACTTCAGAGCCAACAGGCTCACAGCCGCAGAGGACGACCCCCTGCTGGCGGAAAAGCTGAACTCCTTCTATGCCCGGTTCGACGAGGGGCGAACGGAGGTAACCACAACACAAACACCACTCTCTCCAGCTCTCAGCAGCCTCACCCTCACAGAGCATGAAGTGAGACGCGTGCTGAAGGCGGTGGACCCCAGGAAAGCCTCAGGGCCGGATGGCGTCCTGGGACGGGTGCTGAGGGACTGCGCCGACCAGCTGGCCGGGGTTTTCACCAACATCTTCAACCAGTCCCTGTCCCAGGCCACCATCCCACCCTGCCTGAAAACCTCAACTATCATCCCAGTCCCGAAGAAAAGCACGGTGAGCTGCCTAAACGACTACCGCCCGGTGGCACTCACACCAATCATCATGAAGTGCTTCGAGAAACTAGTCCGGGCCCACATAGTCACACGCCTCCCGCCCAACCTGGATCCATACCAGTTTGCCTACAGAACCCACAGGTCCACAGAGGACGCCATCGCGACGACTCTCCACTCCACTCTATCCCACCTGGAGAGGGGAAACAGCTACGCGAGACTGCTCTTTGTGGACTTCAGCTCTGCCTTCAACACCATCCTTCCAGACAGGCTAGTGACCAAACTACTAGACCTGGGACTATCACACTCTATATATGCATGGATCAAGGACTTCCTGTCCGACCGCCGCCAGAGGGTGCGGGTGGGCTCCCACACCTCCACAGCCCTCAGACTCAGCACTGGGTCCCCCCAGGGCTGCGTGCTAAGCCCCATCCTCTACAACCTCTACACCTACGACATCACCCCCGTCCACCCTAGCAACTCCATCGTAAAGTTTGCAGACGACACCACCGTGGTGGGCTGCATCTCGGGGGGGGACGAGGCGGCGTACAGGGATGAGGTAGAGCAGCTGAGCAAGCTGTGCAAGGTTAACAACCTGCTGCTGAACCAGTCAAAGACCCAGGAAATCATCGTGGACTTCAGGAGGAAAAAATCTGAGGTCCAGCCCCTGCTCATCGACGGAGAGAGCGTGGAGAGAGTCTCAACCCTCCGATTCCTGGGGGTGCACATACAGGATGACCTGTCCTGGAAGAACAACACAGCAGCCATCATCAAGAAGGCACAACAGCGGCTCTTCTTCCTGAGAGTCCTCAGGAAGGACCACAACAAGCAGGAGATACTGGTGGCCTTCTACCGCTGCGCAGTGGAGAGCATCCTCACCTACTGCATCCTCACCTACTGGTTCTCCAGCTGCACAGCCACAGAGAGAAATGCGCTACAGAGAGTCGTGAGAACAGCCCAGAAGATCACCGGCGCCCCCCTCCCCTCTCTGGAAGAGCTGTACAACACACGCTGCCTCAGGAAGGCCTCCAAGATCTCCAGAGACCCATCCCACCCTGGGTACGAACACTTTGCCCGGCTGCCCTCGAAAAGGCGGTACAGGACCATGGCCGCAAGGACAAACAGACTGAAGCTCAGCTTCTACCCCAGGGCCATCCAGGCCCTGAACACAGCAAAGACCTAGGTTCTGGGCCCTGGACAGTCTGGACGGATTGATGGCAGCTGCTGGATTGAAAAAATCAGGTGTAGTGCTGAGGCACAAATGTGTACATTTCAAGCCTGCAAACTGCGACACTTTAAATGAATGTGCAATAACACTATGTGCAATATGACAACCCTAGGGTACATAAGGTTGCAGAGAAATAGGAAATGTTAGAATAGGTATAGCATAGCATAGAGTACAGTACAGTGTTTTATCTGTACAGTATAGTATAGTGGATAGTGTACATAGCCTTTATTTATGTAAACCAGCTCCTTTCCCTTCTTGTTTTTTTAGTTGTTTTTTTTTCTTTCCTAGCACCAGGGGAGCCACCCCTCCCAAATTTCGTTGTTTGGTACCTGTACTATAGCAATGACAATAAAGACCATTCATTCATTCATTCATTCATTCATTCATTTCCTCTCCCTCTCTCTCCTTCTCTACTCTCTACCAACAGATCCTCTTCTCTTATTCCGTCTTGTCTTATCTTTCTTTCTCCTCCTCCTCCTCCTCCTTTCAATGTAACCCACGATACAGGCTCGCTCCTTCCATCTCTCCTCTCCTCCCCCTCTTCTTCTCTCACCCGCATGGCCACAAGCCCATCGCACCACAGTGGATCATCCACCACCGCCACACATATATTCAACCTCTCTCTGTCCTGGGTGATTACAGTGCTGCCAGAGACACGTCTGAGGAGGGGGGAGCCACAGCCACGATGAGAGGACGGAGGGAAGGAGAGAGAGAGAGAGAGAGAACAGAGGACATAGAACAGAGGGACAAAGAGAGAGGACCGAGGGAAGGAGAGAGAGAGAGAGAGAGAGAGAGAGAGAGAACAGAGGACAGAGAACAGAGGGACAGAGAAAGGACAGAGGGAAGGAGAGAGAGAGAGAAAACAGAAGGAGAGAGGACAGAGGGAGAGAGAGAGAGAGAACAGAGAGAGATGACAGAGGAAGCAAGAGAGGATGGAGAGGGAGAGAGAGAGAGACAGAGAGAAGACAGAGGGAGGAAGAGAGAGAGAGAAAACAGAAGGAGAGAGGACAGAGGGAGAGAGAGAGAGACAGAGAGAGGACATAGAGAGAGAGAGAAAGGACAGAGGGAGGAAGAGAGAGAGAGAAAACAGAAGGAGAGAGGAGAGAGACAGAGAGAGGACAGAGACAGAGAGAGAGATAGAGAAAGGACAGAGGGAGGAAGAGAGAGAGAGAAAACAGAAGGAGAGAGGAGAGAGACAGAGAGAGGACAGCGACAGAGAGAGAGAAAGGACAGAGATAGAGAGAGAAAGGACAGAGGGAGGGAGAGAGGTGACACCAAACCGTTTCAGACAGCCACGGCACAGATAAGTCCTCTAAAACCCAGCAGACTCTCAGCATCTCTCAGGCCTAGGCTACACAGCAGACTCTCACCTTCTCTCAAGCGTAGGCTACACAGCAGACTCTCACCTTCTCTCAGGCCTAGGCTACACAGCAGACTCTCACCTTCTCTCAGGCGTAGGCTACACAGCAGACTCTCACCTTCTCTCAGGCGTAGGCTACATAGCAGACTCTCTCCTTCTCTCAGGCCTAGGCTACACAGCAGACTCTCATCTTCTCTCAGGCCTAGGCTACACAGCAGACTCTCACCTTCTCTCAGGCCTATGCTACACAGCAGACTCTCAACTTCTCTCAGGCGTAGGCTACACGGCGCCGGATTTGGCTGAAACAACGATGATCTGGTATCGTTTGCACCTCACGAATTCGTGAGCTGAGACGGTGACGAGACGATAACGCTGGAAGGGTGTTTTGGAAGGTGTTTTGGATTTCGGCGATCAGGTGCATTTTTCGACAACAATGACGTGGACACCCACACATGTATTGTGGTTTACTTGATACTGTTCAGCACTTGGTTACATTCGATGCATGACTAAATAAAATTATGAAAGCGGCAAGTAACAAGTGTGCGCATCAAAAGTCTAGGCATTATGCACGTAACATCCATATGCTATATAAATAAAGTGATTGAGTGATGTATGTGCGCATTGCGTGCGACCCAACCATTCAGCGCAAGTCTTGTGCTATAAATAGCCTACACTTGATAAACCAGTGCTGTGATATTATTTATCATCTTAGAAACATCTTAGCAAGAGGCACTTATAACAATTATCATAAAGTTTATTATGCATCAGCTCTTTTTATACAACCTAAATTTACACAGATGAATAACGTATACATGCCATATCTTGGATGCAGATGTAATGTAAGTGGAGAGGAGATTGATCAGGAGTTGACAATACTACCAAATGAAAATGAATGAATTTCTATTATTTTACGGTACTGTAAAATCCAGTCTGCCAGTACGCGCACGCCCAGTGTACCTGAATACGCGGTTCCATGTGGCCAGAGATTCTTTTGCGCGACAATGAGAAAACGCTTGTGTGGCCAGAGATCCAAATTGCGTTTCGGCGTCTTTTTGTCGTGGTGTGGCCTCGGCCTCAGACTAGGTCACCTTTCTACTTCCACACAGAAAAACTAAAACAAAGCTAACACAGCAGCAGCCTACGAAACGTCAATGAAGCAGCACTAAATCTCCTCCCACTATGACAAGTCCATATGTGGTCCATAGGGGGGCGCTAGAGACCTCCCAGGCCCTACGAGGCGGGGGGTTTTGAGGGGGGGTTAGCGGGGGGTTTACCCACTGTTAGCCTTGTTTATGCTAGCCATGCCAGTTAGCCGCTTCAGTGGGGCCACGCCCGACTGGCAGGGTGTAGATACACAGTGTGTGTGCTTATCAGGCCAGCCACATCTGGGTGACTGGCGCTCTGCTGGTGGCCGTTCCTCCCCCTGGGTCTCCATGACAACCTCTCAGTGGCTGACCTCAGATCAGTCTGCTAGGGCAGGTTAGTGGCATTCACTCTTGTTCAGTATAGGTGTCCGTCCACGGTTGGCCTGGCAACCCGTCCCTCATCATTTGCGCACCTGTTCTGGACCAATCAGCCTTCTGTCCTCCGTCCGCCTGTTTTAAAGCCCTCCTGTCCTCCTGTCCTTCTGTCCTTCTGTCTACCCTGTCCTCCTGTCCTCCTGTCCTCTGTCCTCCTGTCCTCCTGTCCTCCTGTCCTCCTGTCCTCCTGGCTTTCTGTCCTCTGTTCGGGAGTCGTTATCTGTCCAGTTTTGTTTGACGTCGTGGTTGGAAGTTACGTAGCCAAGCCATGTTTTGTTTTAGCTCTAGCTTGTTTTAGCTTTAGCTGTTTTCTGGCTCTGGTTGAAACTAAACATGGTATAGATATATATATATAGATGGTATAGTGTGTCTGCGTGCAGGGCCAGAGGGGATAGGTACGCTGCCCGCGGGCTTACATTTCATCACGTAGCAACGTAGCGTTATCAACGCCAGGCTAGGAACGGGAACCGCCCCATGTATTTATATTAGATCTGGTGTGGTTAGGTAGATATATTAGATCTGGTGTGGTTAGGTAGATATATTAGATCTGGTGTGGTTAGGTAGATATATCAGATCTGGTGTGGTTAGGTAGATAGGACTCTTGTTTTCTTTTGCAGCGTTCAACAGTGTTCCCCTGTTCCACCTGTGTTTTGTTCAAACAATCAATGATTTGGTTTGAGTTCTGGTATCGTAGCGCTTCTGTTTGTAACGCACCTAAGTTCAGCAGGACTGCTGCGTGGTGTTAGGCCCTGGTTTACCCTAGAAAGAAGGGTCGTAACACACACACACACACACACACACACACACATACACACAGACACACACAGACATTTGACCCAGACTCGCAAGCATGTAATCATAAACCCATTGACCATTTGGCACACAAACATACAACTGGGTAGTTACACAAATACACAAATGCATATCTATATGTAAAACTCAGGAACACAAACCTGTGACAAAACATTTGTTTGAAGGAGACTTACTGCTTTTTGGAAATATGCAGTCTATTTCTGGCTAACACTACTGGCCTTGAAATGAGGCATCAGACAACACAGTGAGGAATGTGTGTGTGTGTGTGTGTGTGTGTGTGTGTGTGTGTGTGTGTGTGTGTGTGTGTGTGTGTGTGCGTGTGTGTGTATGGAGGAGTCTGTTTGTGTGTGTGGTGGGGTTGGTGTCTGTCTGTCTGTAGGCTAGTCTGGTATCTGTCTGCCTGTCTGTAGGCTAGTCTTGTGTCTGTCTGTCTGTCTGTAGGCTAGTCTAGTGTCTGTCTGTCTGTAGGCTAGTCTAGTGTCTGTTTGTAGGCTAGTCTAGTGTCTGTCTGTCTGTAGGCTAGTCTAGTGTCTGTCTGTCTGTAGGCTAGTCTTGTGTCTGTCTGTAGGCTAGTCTTGTGTCTGTCTGTCTGTCTGTAGGCTAGTCTAGTGTCTGTCTGTCTGTAGGCTAGTATAGTGTCTGTTTGTAGGCTAGTCTTGTGTCTGTCTGTCTGGAGGCTAGTCCAGTGTCTGTCTGTCTGTAGGCTAGTCTAGTGTCTGTTTGTAGGCTAGTCTAGTGTCTGTCTATCTGTAGGCTAGTCTAGTGTCTGTAGTCTAGTGTCTGTCTGTCTGTAGGCTAGTCTAGTGTCTGTCTGTCTGTAGGCTAGTCTAGCGTATGTCTGTCTGTAGGCTAGTCTAGTGTCTGTCTGTCTGTAGGCTAGTCTAGTGTCTGTCTGTCTGTAGGCTAGTCTAGTGTCTGTCTGTCTGTAGGCTAGTCTAGTGTCTGTCTGTAGGCTAGTCTAGTGTCTGTCTGTCTGTCTGTAGGCTAGTCTTGTGTCTGTCTGTCTGTAGGCTAGTCTTGTGTCTGTCTGTCTGTCTGTAGGCTAGTCTAGTGTCTGTCTGTAGGCTAGTCTAGCGTCTGTCTGTCTGTCTGTAGGATAGTCTAGTGTCTGTCTGTAGGATAGTCTAGTGTCTGTCTGTAGGATAGTCTAGTGTCTGTCTGTCTGTAGGCTAGTCTAGCGTCTGTCTGTCTGTATGCTAGTATTGTGTCTGTCTGTAGGCTAGTCTAGTGTCTGTCTGTCTGTAGGCTAGACTAGTGTCTGTCTGTCTGTAGGCTAGTCTAGTGTCTGTCTGTCTGTAGGCTAGTCTTGTGTCTGTCTGTCTGTAGGCTAGTCTTGTGTCTGTCTGTAGGCTAGTCTAGTGTCTGTCTGTCTGTAGGCTAGTCTAGTGTCTGTCTGTCTGTAGGCTAGTCTAGCGTATGTCTGTCTGTAGGCTAGTCTAGCGTCTGTCTGTAGGCTAGTCTTGTGTCTGTCTGTCTGTAGGCTAGTCTTGTGTCTGTCTGTCTGTCGGCTAGTCTTGTGTCTGTCTGTCTGTAGACTAGTCTTGTATCTGTCTGTCTGTCGGCTAGTCTTGTGTCTGTCTGTCTGTAGACTAGTCTTGTGTCTGTCTGTCTGTCTGTCTCTAGGCTAGTCTTGTGTCTGTCTGTCTGTCTGTAGGCTAGTCTAGTGTCTGTCTGTCTGTCTGTCTGTAGGCTAGTCTAGTGTCTGTCTGTATGTAGGCTAGTATAGCGTCTGTCTGTCTGTAGGCTAGTCTGTCTGTCTGTCTGTAGGCTAGTCTAGTGTATGTCTGTCTGTAGGCTAGTCTAGCGTCTGTCTGTCTGTAGGCTAGTCTAGTGCCTGTCTGTAGGCTAGTCTAGTGTCTGTCTGTCTGTCTGTAGGCTAGTCTAGTGTCTGTTTGTAGGCTAGTATTGTGTCTGTCTGTCTGTAGGCTAGTCTAGTGTCTGTAGTCTAGTGTCCGTCTGTCTGTAGGCTAGTCTAGCATCTGTAGGCTAGTCTTGTGTCTGTCTGTCTGTAGGCTAGTCTAGTGTCTGTCTGTCTGTAGGCTAGTCTAGCGTCTGTCTGTCTGTAGGCTAGTCTAGTGTCTGTCTGTAGGATAGTCTAGTGTCTGTCTGTAGGATAGTCTAGTGTCTGTCTGTCTGTAGGCTAGTCTAGCGTCTGTCTGTAGGCTAGTCTTGTGTCTGTCTGTCTGTAGGCTCTAGTGTATGTCTGTCTGTAGGCTAGTCTAGTGTCTGTCTGTCTGTATGCTAGTCTTGTGTCTGTCTGTAAGCTAGTCTAGTGTCTGTCTGTCTGTCTGTAGGCTAGACTAGTGTCTGTCTGTCTGTAGGCTAGTCTAGTGTCTGTCTGTCTGTCTGTAGACGTGTCTAGTGTCTGTCTGTCTGTAGGCTAGTCTAGCGTCTGTCTGTCTGTAGGCTAGTCTTGTGTCTGTCTGTCTGTAGGCTAGTCTAGTGTCTGTCTGTCTGTAGGCTAGTCTTGTGTCTGTCTGTCTGTAGGCTAGTCTTGTGTCTGTCTGTCTGTAGGCTAGTCTAGTGTCTGTCTGTAGGCTAGTCTAGCATATGTCTGTCTGTAGGCTAGTCTAGCGTCTGTCTGTAGGCTAGTCTTGTGTCTGTCTGTCTGTAGGCTAGTCTTGTGTCTGTCTGTCTGTCTGTCGGCTAGTCTTGTGTCTGTCTGTAGACTAGTCTTGTGTCTGTATGTCTGTAGGCTAGTCTTGTGTCTGTCTGTAGACTAGTCTTGTGTCTGTCTGTAGGCTAGTCTTGTGAATGAATGAATGAATGAGTGAATGAATGGTCTTTATTGTCATTGATATAGTACAGGTACCAAACAACAAAATTTGGGAGGGGGGGGCTCCCCTGGTGCTAGGAAAGAGAAAAAAAAACTAAAAAAACAAGAAGGGAAAGGAGCTGGTTTACATAAATAAAGGCTATGTACACTATCCACTATACTGTACAGATAAAACACTGTGCTGTACTCTATGCTATGCTATACCTATTCTAACATTTCCTATTTCTCTGCAACCTTATGTACCCTGGGGTTGTCATATTGCACATAGTGTTATTGCACATTCATTTAAAGTGTCGCAGTTTGCAGACTTGAAATGTACACATTTGTGCCTCAGCACTACACCTGATTTTTCAATCCAGCAGCTGCCATCAATCCGTCCAGACTGTCCAGGGCCCAGAACCTAGGTCTTTGCTGTGTTCAGGGCCTGGATGGCCCTGGGGTAGAAGCTGAGCTTCAGTCTGTTTGTCCTTGCGAACATGGTCCTGTACCGCCTGTTCAAGGGGAGCCGAGCAAAGTGTTCGTACCCAGGGTGGGATGGGTCTCTGGAGATCTTGGAGGCCTTCCTGAGGCAGCGTGTGTTGTACAGCTCTTCCAGAGAGGGGAGGGGGGCGCCGGTGATCTTCTGGGCCGTTCTCACGACTCTCTGTAGCGCATTCCTTTCTGCGGCTGTGCAGCTGGAGAACCAGTTGCAGATGCAGTAGGTGAGGATGCTGTCCACTGCGCAGCGGTAGAAGGCCACCAGTATCTCCTGTCTGGTGTGGTCCTTCCTGAGGACTCTCAGGAAGAAGAGCCGCTGTTGTGCCTTCTTGATGATGGCTGCTGTGTTGTTCTTCCAGGACAGGTCATCCTGTATGTGCACCCCCAGGAATCGGAGGGTTGAGACTCTCTCCACGCTCCCTCCGTCGATGAGCAGGGACTGGACCTCAGATTTTTTCCTCCTGAAGTCCACGATGATTTCCTGGGTCTTTGACTGGTTCAGCAGCAGGTTGTTAACCTTGCACAGCTTGCTCAGCTGCTCTACCTCATCCCTGTACGCCGCCTCGTCCCCCCCCGAGATGCAGCCTACCACGGTGGTGTCGTCTGCAAACTTTACGATGGAGTTGCTGGGGTGGACGGGGGTGAAGTCGTAGGTGTAGAGGTTGTAGAGGATGGGGCTAAGCACGGAGCCCTGGGGGGACCCAGTGCTGAGTCTGAGGGCTGTGGAGGTGTGGGAGCCCACCCGCACCCTCTGGGGGCGGTCGGACAGGAAGTCCTTGATCCATGCACATATAGAGTGTGATAGTCCCAGGTCTAGTAGTTTGGTCACTAGCCTGTCTGGAAGGATGGTGTTGAAGGCAGAGCTGAAGTCCACAAAGAGCAGTCTCGCGTTGCTGTTTCCCCTCTCCAGGTGGGATAGAGTGGAGTGGAGAGTCGTCGCGATGGCGTCCTCTGTGGACCTGTGGGCTCTGTAGGCGAACTGGTATGGATCCAGGTTGGGCGGGAGGCGTGTAACTATGTGGGCCCGGACTAGTTTCTCGAAGCACTTCATGATGATTGGTGTGAGTGCCACCGGGCGGTAGTCGTTTAGGCAGCTCACCGTGCTTTTCTTCGGGACTGGGATGATAGTTGAGGTTTTCAGGCAGGGTGGGATGGTGGCCTGGGACAGGGACTGGTTGAAGATGTTGGTGAAAACCCCGGCCAGCTGGTCGGCGCAGTCCCTCAGCACCCGTCCCAGGACGCCATCCGGCCCTGAGGCTTTCCTGGGGTCCACCGCCTTCAGTACGCGTCTCACTTCATGCTCTGTGAGGGTGAGGCTGCTGAGAGCTGGAGAGAGTGGTGTTTGTGTTGTGGTTACCTCCGTTCGCCCCTCGTCGAACCGGCCGTAGAAGGAGTTCAGCTTTTCCGCCAGCAGGGGGTCGTCCTCTGCGGCTGTGAGCCTGTTGGCTCTGAAGTTTGTCATGTGCTGAACCCCCTGCCACACCCGCCTGGAGTCGTTGCTCAGGAAGCATTCCTCAATCTTCTCTCTGTGGTCTGCCTTGGCCTCCCGGATGCCGCGCTTGTGTCTGTCTGTCTGTCTGTAGGCTAGTCTAGTGTCTGTCTGTCTGTCTGTCTGTAGGCTAGTCTTGTGTCTGTCTGTCTGTCTGTATGTCTGTCTGTCTGTAGGCTAGTCTTGTGTCTGTCTGTTTGTCTGTCTGTCTGTCTCTAGGCTAGTCTTGTGTCTGTCTGTCTCTAGGCTAGTCTTGTGTCTGTCTGTCTGTAGGCTAGTCTAGTGTCTGTCTGTCTGTCTGTCTGTAGGCTAGTCTTGTGTTAGCATCTTGTGGAGGATTGCAGCTAATCTGGGTGAGTGGATTACCGTGCCGGGGGGAGACAGGATGAACAGACCAGCCAGACAAACAAACACACCTATTCCATACGCCTGCTGGGCATTTAGCAGATGATATCCACACACACACAGACACACACACACAGACACATACATACCAGCTGGCCCATCCCGCTTCACAGGTGGTAGTGTGAGCCTACATTACACCATACAACCCCCCCCCACACATGCACGCACACACACACACACACACACACACACACACACACACACACACACACACACACACAGGAGGTAATAGCTCAATAGAGGAGGATTAACATCATTATCTTCATAGAACCGGACTACAAACAAAGGCGTTCAGGTGACCACAATCAACCCGTTTGACCGTCGACCACAAAACCAACAACTCAATCACCATCAACTACCAGGACGCCCGGTACACACACACACGCACACATACACAGCTCACACTACGATTGGATTAAGAGACCCAGATGGTGGTGATGTTGATGCCTGGGCCCGGGGGTGTGTGAGGCTGACTGGGCCAGGACAAAGGGCTCCTGTGTGTGTGTGTGTGTCCCCGCTCCTAACAGGGGGGTACGGAAGGCTCCACTTTCCACCTCCGTCAACATATGTGTCGACTGAGGATGTTTTAAGTTACCTCTCGGAAAACAGAAATATGTCAAATCAGTCTTCAAACTATTTCTGACCTAAAACTCAGATTTTCGTTTTTTTAGCTAACATTCAACTTGAAGATGTGAAGTACCCACTCGTTATTTTTCCGAACAGTTTTACGTTAATAAAATAAGTATAATCTAGCAACAAAATAGGCTTGTTTGTCATGCTTGTGGCTCAAAGTGACACAGCCCAATGAAAAGGGCTACCTGTAGGCGAAATAATTTTTCTGTTTTTTACATGTGCTTAAACTACAGATTGTAAGCTTTCAAATGAAGCATCATACATTGAAATCGGAAACAAATTGAAGACGACATGAGTATTTGAAAGTTGCTACACCTGAAATCACTAAGCACAGAAAATCCCCATCAAAGATAATGAATCCCCATCAAACAACAAGAAACGAAGTCATTGTGTTATAGATTACACTTATTTAATGAACGTAAAACTGTTCGGAAAAATAACGAGTGGGTACTTCACATCTTCGAGTTGAATGTTAGCTAAAAAAACGAAAATCTGAAGAAAAAAAAAAAAACTTTCAAGACGAATTTGACGTCTTTCTCATTTCCGAGAGGTGTCCATTTACATCAGATTGCGTAAAGCAGGGGTATTCAATTACAAATTCAGTTGGGCCAGATTTGAAAACCAAGAAATGTTGCTGGGCCAGACATTTTCAGCGGCCAGTAGCCTAGGCACCAGGTAATGACACATTTCAAACCAACACAAATGAATGTAGGCCTAATGAAATACAAGCAGTTTATTTATAGTTTTCCTTTTAAATTAGGTAACATCTGACCAGTGATGCCGGTAACGCGATACTAAGTATCGCGATACTCTAATCTGATTACTTTTCCCAGTAACGACTATTCTATCGCGATACTATTTCCAAATCAGTAATCTGATTAAAGTTACTTATTCGAGTGACTGTGCGTTACTATTGCGTTACTACCTCATAACTTAGGCTAAATGCAGTATTTCTTTGTAATGTTCGATAGTAAACAAACATTTATTGCTTTTCTCGCGTCTTGGGGAGTGACGTCAGTGATCACGTTTTCAACACGAGGTGCAGCAGAATCGCTCACGTGTATCACCACGCTGATTGCACAGTGTAAACAGAAGCGTATAATGGAGCGAGAACAGAGATATGCGTTAAATAGCTGGAAATATAGGGATTATTTTGAGTTTGTGTCAGCAAAGGATGACAAGAACATAAATGTTCGTTGTACACTCTGTGCTGGCAAGAAAATATTGTCCTGTGGTAAAAGCCTGAATGGTCAGGGTAGGTTTTAGGTTTTGTGAAACCCCTCCTTGCTAGTTACTGTTAAGGGGAGGCTACCCCCCCTAGACTTTGCCAATAGGCAAAAAAAGAAAGAAAATAGATATCACTATGAACACATTCCCAGTTTGTTATGTACATAAAAACTATGAAAAAATGTATTGCAAGTTTTCTGAATTTATTATTGTTTATGTTTATTATGCAAATTAGATGCTAATTGGACCCAAATCTCCAGGATCACTCACACCATCATATTTGTCAATTTTTTTTTATTTTTTATTTATTTATGTTGACACATAAGAAAACAAACTTTGCACACAGCAGATTGTGTCTATGTCCTCGTATCAGCCCATACATCAGGAAATACTGTCCATAGTCATAAAAAAATCTATTTTCGCCATGGTTTTGGTATAAAATGTACTATAAACAGGGCTATGAATGATATATCATCAAACTCTTGTGTGCAGAGAAGCAGAATATGGATAGGAAGAAATGTGGAAAGTTTGGTCTGTTTTGGTGCAAGGAAAATCCTTGTGTGTGGACAAGTGTGTGGACAAACACATAAAAACAAATTTTCGGAAAAACAGACTCAAAGTTTTGTATTGTGAAATATGAAACATTTTTATTTGAAACTGCTATTCACAAACACAAAACCTAATCAAACCATTAGCAATAAACATCCTAAACACCTGACTGATAACTGAATAACATAAACTGAACAGAAATGCACACAGGCTACAAATAGTGGCTGTTATGGAATAGAAAGTGTCTCCCTCTCTCACAAACCTCTGGCACCACCATGTAATCAGCACACAGAACTACAGCCAGCCAGCCAGCCACACACACACACACACACACACACACACACACACACACACACACACACACACACACACACACACACACACACACACACACACACACACACACACACACACTTGTGTCAAGCCTAGTTACAGAACCTGGTACTGGTGTGTGAGCACATCTGCCTCTCCTGTGTGTGAGAGAGGGACAGAACCTGGTACTGGCGCCGCAACCGAGTCGGGGCTCGGATATGTGTTCGGCGGGCCCGAGCCGATTCAGGAAATATTAGAACGGCGTCTGTGGCTCGTACGGTTGCGACGCAGCGGTACTTTGACCTGAAGTGCCTAGGCCGAGAAGCCTGAATTTGAGTTATTTTTAAATGCTTTTCGGTCAGCGCGGCCGTTCCGAGGCGCAGAGACGCACCGTTTTCGACGAGGTCATTCGTAAGGGGCTTGGCACCCGTACTCTGTCGAGTTTTTTCTGCTAGGCGCGACCGAAGATGTTCGACATTTGTGAAAACCAGACCTCTAGCTCACTCAGGAGGGGAGTTATGAATTCTGGCCACAGGAGGCCATACAATGGGCTAGAGACTTGAAATCACTTTTGTCTGAAAGCTGGCATCCCACTGATGGTGTGTGTCTTTTTCTGTTCCCCTGGCTACATAGGAAGTGTCCCAAAGGTGAGCCTAAAGTTCAGGAGGTCGCCAATGTTAAACGGCTGAGTGGGGAGGGGTAGTGAGTGACTAAATTGAGTGCTGTTTGGTGATACATTGGGCTAGAGATCTGAAATCACTTTTGGCTGAAAGCTGGCATCCCACTGATGGTGTGTGTCTTTTTCTGTTCCCCTGGCTACATAGGAAGTGTCCCAAAAGTGAGCCTAAAGTTCAGGAGGTCGCCAATGTTAAACGGTGGGTCACAGTGATTGACTAAATTGAGCGCTGTTTGGTGATACATTGGGCTAGAGACTTGAAATCACTTTTGTCTGAAAGCTGGCATCCCACTGATGGTGTGTGTCTTTTTCTGTTCCCCTGGCTACATAGGAAGTGTCCCAAAAGTGTCCCTAAAGTTCAGTAGGTCGCCAATGTTAAACGGCTGAGTGGAGAGGCTAGTTCCGCCTTCCGCGTCACATGGGACACGACAACCAATCACTTTCGAGAATTTTCGCATCAACCAATAGAATCGCGTATTCTAAAAGAATGCAACCTATCTATTTTAGTGATTGGTTGCTGATACAAGGGGCGTTGTAAATTTTGGAAGCGGCCATTTTGAGCACAAGAAACACATCTTTCAAACAAGGCCAGGCTTGATGTATTTCAGACAGCAGCCGTTTCGGTAACGCTGTGCGTAAACTACTAACTTTTGGCGAATTTATGAGGATTTTACGGACGCATGCACCACAATCAAGTAAAATAAACAACCAAATGTGTTTTTGTCGACGTTGTATTGTCACTAATATGAAAGAAAACATGTTTAGGAGGCAAAAGAGCAACTCATCTCAAAATCGGGGAAAAATGGGAAATTGCGTTTTGAGGGGGGTAGCCCCACTTAAATAAAGATTATATTTATTTTATTGTTTAAAAACAAGTATTTATGTTGGGTGAGGCAAAGAAAGACTCTTTATTTTGTTGTTTTAAGTTATTGTTTAAAGTTTAATTATGTAATTTAAGTTACTGTTAAAATAAAGTGAGTTTTGGCAAAACCAGTTTTCATTTTTATGTTGCGGGTGGGGGGGGGGGTGCCTAGGCAGCTGCCAATAGTAACTAAAAAAGTAACTAGTAATCTAACTTAGTTACTTTTAAAATCAAGTAATCAGTAAAGTAACTAGATTACTTTTTAAAGGAGTAATCAGTAATCAGTAATCAGAATACTTTTTCAAAGTAACTGTGGCAACACTGCATCTGACACAGGCACGTCAAAAGTCATCTCAAAGTGCATAAGAAAAGTGTACAGTAGTATACCAATAAAAAAAAATTCCTTTTGTAAAATATAAATGTTGGTCATAGCTGACCCAGGCACATCACAAAGTGCTTTTAACTGAATGAAAATAACCATCAACGCCTTGAGTGCACAATTTAACAAGTTACAATTACAGTTAAACAATCAAATTGAATCTAATCTAATCTAATCTTACCCTGCTGACTTTCTTAGTGTGAGAAGTGACATGTTTTATTCTGAACAAGAGCAGTGACATTTGGCTCATAAGATGTCAATGCAATCCGAAGGCATTGGTGAAGAGTACTGTCAGTCAGGGAACAACGAGAGCTGCTTTTTATTGTGTTCATGTGTGAAAAGCTTGATTCACAGGTGTATGTTGATCCAAACATACTGAGCACATGGATTGCTACTTTCTTAACGTTAGGGAACTGGTGCACGTTGACATCACTCCAAAACTTCGCAGGTCAATTAGTGCGAAGCTCCTGTGCCATGGTTACGGATGACTGCATGTCAACAAGTTCGAGTATGAATTTCCCCTCGTCGATGGAAGGCACCACTCCCTTTCCTCTGGTGGATAAGTCCCCTTCTATTGCAGCAGTGAACGGGTCTCTGGCAAAGCCCATCACCTCTGCGGGCAGAGCAAGTCCATCCAGTCGACCAGCAAAGTTCTCTTTCAACCTCGCAATGAAATCAGTCATCACATCTGTGATGTGTGCCGGGGATGAGACGCATTTGCGGAGCGTCGGAAAATGCAGCATTCTGCCGGTGCAGAAGTCGGCCGCGAAAAGGTCCAGTTTGATTTGAAACGCGCGCGTCTGTTCCACAAGATAAATCACAGTTTTGTCTCTGCCTTGTAGCCCCACATTTAGGTCATTCAGGTGTTGTTTGAATATGTCGCTCAGAAAGCAGACATCGGCCATGAAGTTGTCGTCCAGTATGCGATTCAAGTGTGTTTCTGCCTTCGTTTGCTTGCTGCTGCTGCGGAAAGTTGTAATCTCCTCTCTGAGATCACAGAAACGCTCCAGTGCCTTGCCTTTGGACAGCCACCTGACGTCGTTATGCAAAAGCAGATCGTGGTGCTCAGCAGACATT
The DNA here is from genome assembly GCF_963989245.1 of Nansenia antarctica. NCBI lineage: Eukaryota > Metazoa > Chordata > Actinopteri > Argentiniformes > Microstomatidae > Nansenia > Nansenia antarctica. The sequence goes on from NC_137690.1 coordinate 43,288,877, forward strand.
TCTGACAAGCAGCTTGCGGAATAAGTTAATAATAATAATAATGTTGGAGGCTCGAAGTGGAGCGAATAAAATTAATTGTAGCCATCACGTTGTCCATTGTTATTTTAAGCTCCCCGCTTAGTTTGTTTAGAGTGTTATATTCACGTTCTGTAGGCTACTATAGTAGACATTTCTGCATGAATTTCTGAACACTTGCGAAATACGTTTTTCTCTGCTTTTATGGCTGGGCCAATCGGGGGTCACGTCTGGGCCGCATGCGGCCCCCGGGCCGCTAATTGAATAGGCCTGGCGTAAAGCATCACACTTGGGTGTGATTGGCTGTTGAGCTCGCTCAAGGGGGAGGGACACAAAGGGCGCATCTTTCAATGTGTTCATTGAGAATGTATTTTGAGTTTGTACATCGATGAACACTGCTTAGCCAATGAATTGTTCAGTAATGACTGAAGGCACAAAGAAAGTCCCCAAGAAACGAAACTTTACTAGGACAACATACGGATTTCACGGGATCAACATACCACAACACTTTCTGCTTTTGGGTAAGTAGCCTACAGTCCTTTGTTTGTTTGTGTTGGGCTAGCCGCGTTAGCTAGCGAACATTAGCTAGTACGTTCTGTGTCGTCATATTGCCTTTTTAAAGACTTTCTAAAACAATTGCATAGCACATGCTGTTCTTATAAGTTGTGTTGTTGCTACTGTGTACAGTTAGTTAACTGTTTGTCTTTTGTTACTTGGGTTGGGCTAGCCGTGTTAGCTAGCTAGCATTAGCTAGTAAGTTATGTGTGGTATTGCGTAAGACTTTCTAAAACAATCACATAGCACATTATGCTGTTCTTATAAGTTGTGTTGTTGATACCGTGTACAGCTAGCTAACTGTGTTTATTTTTATTTGTTTTACTGTTCAGAACAACTTCATGCTGTGGTACCTTGCCCTCCACCTCCCGATTGCCTGAGTTACCAGCACTTCAGGTAATTCATTATCATGTATGAACTTTCATTTTATGAACAGCGTATGGCGGTAATATTATTACATTTACTGTGGGCAATAATTCAATGTATTGTCGTCCGTCTGTTTCAGCTTTGATGCTAAGGAACCTGGCGTGGTTATGGCTGAAAATCACTGATGTCAAGCCCCGGAGGTGATCTTCATGTTCAAGGCCCACTCAGACTTGACATGGCCAGACAGAAGTATCTTTTTGATCAGAGAATTCTGTTCAGATGAGGCAAAAGACACCAGCCCACCAGACTCCACAGCACCTCAGAAAACTGTATTACTTATCATTACTTACTTTACTCATTTACTTATTATTGTGATTATGTACCTTGCTGCAATGCTAATGTTGAAAACATTAGGACACAGGAATTGCACACTACCTGACTACTTGAGAAATACATGAACACTTTAATTTTCATCTTGTTGAACTTTGCACAGCATGTTACACTATTGATTGCACTTTAATTCACTTTAAAAACAGGAAATCATCGTGGACTTCAGGAGGAAAAAATCTGAGGTCCAGCCCCTGCTCATCGACGGAGAGAGCGTGGAGAGAGTCTCAACCCTCCGATTCCTGGGGGTGCACATACAGGATGACCTGTCCTGGAAGAACAACACAGCAGCCATCATCAAGAAGGCACAACAGCGGCTCTACTTCCTGAGAGTCCTCAGGAAGGAACACAACAAGCAGGAGATACTGGTGGCCTTCTACCGCGGCGCAGTGGAGAGCATCCTCACCTACTGCATCTGCAACTGGTTCTCCAGCTGCACAACCGCAGAGAGAAATGCGCTACAGAGAGTCGTGAGAACAGCCCAGAAGATCACCGGCGCTGTACAACACACGCTGCCTCAGGAAGGCCTCCAAGATCTCCAGAGACCCAACCCACCCTGGGTACGAACACTTTGCCCGGCTGCCCTCGAAAAGGCGGTACAGGACCATGGCCGCAAGGACAAACAGACTGAAGCTCAGCTTCTACCCCAGGGCCATCCAGGCCCTGAACACAGCAAAGACCTAGGTTCTGGGCCCTGGACAGTCTGGACGGATTGATGGCAGCTGCTGGATTGAAAAAATCAGGTGTAGTGCTGAGGCACAAATGTGTACATTTCAAGCCTGCAAACTGCGACACTTTAAATGAATGTGCAATAACACTATGTGCAATATGACAACCCTAGTCGTTTTATCTGTACAGTATAGTATAGTGGATAGTGTACATAGCCTTTATTTATGTAAACCAGCTCCTTTCCCTTCTTGTTTTTTTAGTTTTTTTTTCTTTCCTAGCACCAGAGGAGCCACCCCTCCCAAATATCGTTGTTTGGTACCTGTACTATAGCAATGACAATAAAGACCATTCATTCATTCATTAATTATGCTGTAGTGCGACTACCATCACTTATCACTTTATTACTTATCATTACTTACTTTACTTATTTACTTGTGATTATTGTGATGGTATTGTTGTGATTATGTACCTTGCTGCAAAGCTAATGTTGAAGAACCACAGCCAAAGATTTGTATTATTGTGTACTGTAAAATAAATTCTGATTCTGATTCAAGAATTTTTTGTATCATTAAAAGAATAATAGTTACAACAACCATAACGCCTCCATAATGATAAGCTGGCTAATTAGCTTAGGTAATACCTTGCTAGGTAATAATGTTAGCTATAGCTATCTGACCCAGTGACTAACACTGACAGATATTGACAGCTGAGTGGTTGGGGGTGGGGTTAACCAGACATTGTTACCGCCCATTACCTGGCTGTGAAGGTGAGAAAAAACAAAATCTTTGAAGGGCATTTTCTCTGCTTAGTGATTTCAGGTGTAGCCACTTTCAAATACTCATGTTGTCTTCAATTTGTTTTCGATTTCAATGTATGACGCATAATTTGAAAGCTTACAATCTGTAGTTTAAGCACATGTAAAAAACAGAAAAATGATTTCCCGTACAGGTAGTGCGTTTCATTGTCAGTTGTCACATAGTCAAACGCTCCGGGGCGGGTCGGTGCCAAACACCACTGGGCCCGCGGCAACAGGCTGGCTGGCCAGCACCTGGTTCCGGAGCGACCTGCACCACGTTACATTACACACACACACACACACACACACACACACACACACACACACACTAGGGCTGCACGATTAATCGATTTTAAATCGAAATCGTGATTTGAAATGATGCGATTAGCTAATCGCAAAGCCTGCGATTTGCCTGCGATTTGGGATACGTCATACAGCGCGTCGGATTCAACGTCAATGAACGTCAACGTCAATGAACGTCAACGTCAATGAACGTCAATGTCAATGAACGTCAACGTCAATGAACGTCAACGTCAATGAACGTCAACGTCAATGAACGTCAACGTCAATGAACGTCAACGTCAATGAACGTCAACGTCAATGAACGTCAACGTCAATGAACGTCAACGTCAATGAACGTCAATGTCAATGAACGCACACGCACAACAACAACATCGCACGTGAAACTAGGGATGCTCCGATTTATCGGCCACCGATTTAAATCGGCCGATTTCACTCCAAATGACTCGATCGGTGATCGGCAAAAATGGCCGATCGCAAAAACCGATTTTTTTTTTTTTTTCCTGGGGAAGACAGATAACTGAACAGAAAACATAGGAGGACGTAACAGTATGTAAACCATGAAGGCCACGTTTATGATGTCTTTTATACAGCCATATCGACTGACTTGGGCTTCAGGCCCTAACTGGGTGATAGGCCATACCTTTACTATGCCATAAAAATGGGTCTGCGTTTGCTTGGTGCCTAATGGATCAAAACTTTTGTCTAAAAAGCAAAAAATACTTAGGCTATCCAGTCAGTTATGTATTTTTTAAAAAATCGGTATCGGTATCGGTTGATCTTGAGGAAACAAATCGGTGATCGGTATCGGCCCCAAAAATCCAGATCGGAGCATCCCTACGTGAAACGCCCACGTTTCGGTAGCTAGCAATAGCAACATTCATGGTGGATAAATGGCTTCAGCAGAACCAGAAGCAACGTTGGACGATTTAGTCCCGAAGAAAAGCAGCACTTCTGTTGTGTGGAAGTATTTCGGATTTAGGACGACTGATGTGCAACAAAAACAGGTGTTGTGCACGACCTGTCGTGGAACAGTCGCTACATCCAGAGGCAACACCACAAACCTATATCAGCACTTGAAAAAGTACCACAGGCAGCTCTATGACGAGTGTGCGGTCAGAAAAGGAGAGTTGAGTGAACGTCCCGTAGCCCAGTCTAACAAAGTTAAGCAAACTAGTGTTTCAGAGTCGTTTGCGGCTGTTACGGCATATGAAAAGGGCTCACGAAGGCACCGTGAAATAACAAATTCCATCACGCACTACCTCGCAAAAGACATGGTGTCTATTAACACTGTGAGCAACTTAGGGTTTAAAAAACTCATCCAAACGCTGGATAAAAGATATACGATTCCCTCCCGCACGTACTTTAGCCATGTGGCCATCCCAGAAATGTACGCGGAATGTAGGAAGAAAATTGAGACGGAGCTGAAAAATGTCCAGTACTATGCGACAACAACCGATCTGTGGTCGAGCAGGACGACCGAGCCGTATCTCAGTCTCACCGTGCACTTCATAAATTCCGACTTTGAGTTGAAGAGTCATTGCCTGCAAACGGTATACTTTCCTGCTGACCACACGGGAGAGAATATTGCCCGTGGACTAAGAGAGTCCTTGTCCAACTGGGGTCTGAAGGAAGAGGATCAGACGTGCATCACCACTGATAACGGATCAAATGTTGTAAAAGCTGTGGAACTGAATCAATGGACAAGGCTTCAGTGCTTTGGACACAGGCTGCATCTTGCCATTGGTAAGTGTATTTAAAAAACATTTTAAAAGTGTAAAAATGCTATTCTCTCTCCCTCCCAATTTTCTCTCCTCTCTCTCTCACCCCTCTCAGTTTCAGAATTATTGTTATTACATTTTCAATCTGAAAAATGCAATACTGTACCTTCCACAAATAATGTTTTGATTCATGATTTTCTTTTTCAGAAAATGCTCTGAAAGAGAAGACCGTGAAAGACCGTATAAGTCGGGCAATAGGACTTTGTAAGTCTATTGTTTGCCATTTCTCGCACAGTTGGAAAAAGAAGGTTGCACTGAGTGAGGCCCAGCGAGAGTTGCATCTGCCGATGCACTCGTTGATCACAGAGTGTCCAACAAGATGGGGCTCAAACCAGAAAATGGTCGGGAGGGTGTTGGAGCAGAGAAAGGCCTTGTGTCAGGTTCTCTCTGAAGACAGGAAGACGCGTCACCAGGTCCCCAGTTGGCAGGACATAGATGTCCTTGAATCCATCAACAACGTCCTGCGTCCTCTCCAGGAGTAGTAATGTCACAGATGCCCTCTCTGGTGAAGCTTATGTAAGCGTATCGTACCTGAAGCCAGTCCTTCATCTCCTGAAAACATCAACTCTGGCTGCAAATGACGAGGACACAGCCCTTACCAAGGAAATAAAGTCAATGGTCCTTGGCTACATGGAGAATAAATACAGCGACCCAGCCACACAGGTAGGGATGGGAATTGATATGGTTTCAACTGTTTTATTATCTCTGAGAATGCAATTAGAAAAACATGCCTATATTAATGAAAGGAATTGATAAGCTTGGAGGCATACAATGTAGATTCTCTGAGTTAACTATTCTCTAATGATTCTACACACAGGAGCTTATGGACATCACTTCGTTCGTTGATCCAAGATTCAAGACAGAATACATGAGTGCAGAGAATGTCCCAGACATCAAAGCAAGAGTGAAGATCGAAATGGAACAGGTGGCACGAAAGGTAACTTGTATTTATGTGCAGTTTAGTGAACACAAGATGCCACATGCAATGATATTGTATTTTGATTTCATTGATCGGCAATTTTTTTAAATGTTTACATAAAATGGCCAATTGCTTAGAATTACATTGATGCAAAACTTAAAAGCTCTCATCTCTACGCTCATCTCTGTGTTTTGCAGGAGAAGATGGCTCATGCCAGCTAGTGTTGTTCCGATACCGATACTAGTATCGGCATGGCCACCGATACGCACAAAAATGCTGGTATCGGTATCGGCGAGTACTAACAAATAATAACACCCGATACCAAACTCTTGTTCAAACGCAGCACGTTGCGCAGCACGAAGCCTGACACAGCCTTCCTAACACAGACATGCCCAGACATGCCCCTCTGCTGGAACGCTATTGGCCCAGAGCAGCTGCTCTCAACCAATGGCGTGGCAGCTTTTCACTATCGCGGAAAAACAAACACGCATGGAGATATTTCAAGGTGGATAGTCCGGTGTGTACAACGGCTAAATGCACAATTTGCGGTCTCAATGTGTCGAGGGGTGGCACTAAAGCTGCCAGTTTCAATACTAGCAACTTAATTAAGCATTTAAAGGCAAAACATATTAAAGAGCACGAAGAGTTTCTGTCATCTACTGCAGCTGCGACAGCAAGCAAGAGAACGGATGGACCAAAACAACAAACGCTGAGTAGCTCATTCCATAAAAAGGACCAGTGGGATGCGACGAGTGAAATGGCAAGAAAGATGACTGAGAAAATGTCTGAAATGATTGTGCTCTGTGACCTGCCCCTCTCCTTTGTTGACAATGTGGGATTCCGCCTTTTTATGGCTCACGCTGTACCTAAATACAAAATACCAGGTCGCAAATACATCACGGTGACGGCCGTCCCTGCCCTCAATAAGAAGGTGACTGAGCATGTTTCAGATAAGCTAGGAAAGGTGCAGGCCATCAGCTTCACTACGGATATTTGGACCAGCGACGTCTCCCCACTGTCCCTGCTTAGTTTAACTGCTCACTGGGTGGACTCCGAATCATACAACCGGGAAAGCGTTGTGCTGCATGCAAACGAGTTCAAGGGGTCCCACACTGGTGAAGCAATTGCAGAAGCAATTGAGAGTATGCTGCTTAACTGGAACATCTTCAGGTTTTGAGCAGTGCCAGACTAAGTGTTAGCAATAATTTTACATCGAGGTGAGTATGCGGCTCAAAAAACATGTTTTTTTGTTTAGTTTTTTTAAACGCCGTGGTATCGGATCGGTACTCGGTATCGGCAAGTACTGCACGGTCAGGTATCGGTATCGGGATCAAAAAATGGTATCGGAACAACACTAATGCCAGCACCACAGACGCTGTGCTTCAGAGTGCAGGAGAGGCAGAGCCATCCACTGCAAAGAAGGCAAAGCGGTCATTGGGCAGCTTCTTTAAGAGAAGCACTGCTGTGCCCCCTGCTTCAACCACTGCGCAGTTGATGGGTGCCATAGAAGCTGAGGTGAACACCTACCTAATGACTCCCACCATCGATGGAGAGGAGGATCCCCTGGCCTGGTGGAAGGTTCACTGTGTTAACTTTCCGATGCTGAGCATGCTGGCTCGCAAATTCTTGTGTATACCAGCCACAAGTTCCCCATCAGAAAGAGTGTTTAGTGCTGGAGGCAACGTGGTCACTTGTCAGCGTTCATGTCTGAAACCAGCAAAGGTTGACATGTTGGTTTTCTTGACCAAAAATCTGTAAAGATAAACATTTGTGTTGAGAAGTAGAGATGACAGGGAATTACTATTTTATTTGTTCTGCGTTTTATCTATTTCAATGTTTACAGAAAGGACCTATTATTTTTTACTGGATCATTTTTATTATCACTTTATTTAATTTGATTGCAGTATGTGCAATATTTAGATGCTGCTCCTGAGCCATAATTGAATAACCTTGTTTGTAGAGAGGTCCTATTTTATTTTGATATTGTTAAAAAAAAATACACTTGTTGAGAGAAACAAAATGGTGTTGCTGTTTAAAAAACCCATAAATAAATATGTTGTCCCAATTCATATCTTTTAAGTTCTCATCCTTGCATTAGAATTAGAGCAGTTAATAGTTTGATGGTATCATGTGGTAATGCTCTCTGAAAATAGGTGATAGACAGATTCATCCAATCACCTGCCAAGTATTTTTTGAAAGTACCTGCCCTTTTCCAAACAGCTTCCAATTAAGCTTTCCTAGATGGTTGTGTGAAACAAACCACCTGAGTCAGGTTAGTAATGCTCCATCACATGTTTTAATCTGAAGCTTGATTTTAAAGCAACCCAACTTTAAAGCAACCCAATGTAAGTTTAGTTCTTTCACTCGTAGCTCGGGCTGTGGGGGTGCTAGAGGAGGGAGCCTCTAAGTCCCCTGAAGACGTACAAACAAACTGCACGTTGATACGACCTTCCTAGCCGGAGATATGGCCACACTTTACAAAAACTTCCTTTTTTTTTTTTTTATCGCAAATTAAATCGCAATCGCAATATCTGTCCAAATAATCGCAATTCCATTTTTTTCCCCAAAATCGTGCAGCCCTAACACACACACACACACACACACAGACACAGACACAGACACACACACAGACACACACACAGACACACAGACACACACTGTGCCTACAGCAAAAAAAAACATACCACATTACAACAATTGATTGCATGGCAAATAAAACATCAGTGACACATTGGAGAGGCAAGATAAGAACCAGGCGACTCCCTTTAAACAAACCATGAGTGACATGGCAGGAACGCACACCTCAAACACCTCTGACCACCAACACCCTCAACACGCCCCGTCTCGCTCTGTTTCCTCTGACAGGTGACCGTTGGATAAACACACTCTTCACAATAGTTAAAAGCTACTTCAAACCGCGATAGTCCCAATGTATTGTAGGGAGAAGTCGGACATTCACTATGTGATACTTGACAAGAAAACCTAGCCTCAGACCAGAACATAATACTGCAGCGGAACGTAGCAGGTGCACAGCAGCTGTTAAGGAGCAACAAAGACCGAGACCGAAACAGAGACAGAGACAGAGGGTCTTCAGCTTCCTGTCTGAATGGAGCCCCGAGACTGACAATACAACAGTCCCCAGAAGACCAGCGACGAGGGGTGAGAACAGACAAGGAACCCCTAACAAAGGACATCAGACTCTGGCCTTGGGTAAGGCTGGGCTGGGCTGGGGTAAAGTTAGGGTAAGATTAGTGTAGGTTGGGCTGGGGTTGGGGTTGGGCTGGGGCTGGGGTTGGGCTAGGGCTGGGCTAGGGCTGGGCCAGCCATTGTGACAGCTGCCGAGGCAAAGCGTCCCTGCGTCTTGCCCTGTCACCTGACACCAGTGAGTGTGGAACCAGCGCCTCTGAGAGACACATGTCACAATGAGTCACAGCGTCAAGATGCCTCACCAAGGCAGGGGAACACCAGCGCAGGATGCCAATTTAGAACATATACACACACAAATGACCTGGATAATGTTGACGAAGAATTGACAACGTCATGGTGATTTGATGTGGATGTCAACGAGGTAACGCAGGGAGATAATGGGATGCTATCTCACCCCTCCCCTGACTCCATGGCCTTATCTGGTCCATGCGAGTCCCAGGCTAGAACAAACACACCACCACACACTGAGGTCAACCTAAGCAGAAGATGGGCAAACACTACACAGAAAGTTAGGTTAGGAGCCAAAGATTATAGGAAAACACTACACAGAAAGTTAGGTTAGGACCCAAAGATTATAGGAAAACACTACACAGAAAGTTAGGTTAGGACCCAAAGATTATAGGAAAACACTACACAGAAAGTTAGGTTAGGACCCAAAGATTATAGGAAAACACTACACAGAAAGTTAGGTTAGGAGCCTAATATCACAGGTAAACACTACAGAGAAAGTAGCGACGCAAAGAGCATTAGGACCCAAAGATCACAAAGAGATTCAAAGGCCCCATAGGTAATTAGTGATGTTTCAAGAGAGAATGCCAACACACGCACGCACGCTCGCACGCACGCAATACTGGGTTTCTGTGATCCGGTCAATTATTGCCAAAGTTTTGCAAGTGATTTTGGGACTTTTCTTCAAGAAATGAGACATTGTAACATGAGTTATCCGCTGGAGTCCAAATGTACACCAGCACATTTCTCTACTATACCCCACATCAAACTTTAACCAATAAATCGAGAGAGGTGGACAAGAATGGGTCGACTCCTCTTAGTAATATTGTTATTACAGTCTCGGATGAAATGATTGAGAGAGAGACACCGACCTTTCTTCTCAGAGAGGTCCTGAAGGAACTGCTTGTAGGCAGCTGTTGAGTTCATCTCCCCGGGTCAAGAGAGAAAGGGAGGGAGAGGAGGGGGGAGAGAGAAAGAGAGAGAGAGAGTGGGGGGGGGATAGAGATCAAAGGCGGAAAACACTGAGGTAAACAGACGGAGCGTGAGGTACAGCGACGGCGAGAAAGAGAGGAAAGAGGGAAGGAGAGGAAACGGAGAGAGAGAAAGAGGGGGGGGGCTGCGGTTCTGGAGTCCACGCTGTCAAAGACCACCCATCTTCAATCACGAAGGTTAGTCCCAGATCTCTCCTTATGTCCTTCCTTTCTGTTTTGAAGCCTTTCTCTTCCAACGGCGAGTGTGTGTGCCTTAGCCGCCCGCCGTGCTAGCACTGGGAGGGCAGTATGCCTTTACAGCTCTGAGCCAGATTGAGGAATTGGACTTTGACCACAAGACAGGTGATGTCACTGACAGGGCCAACAGCATGTGTTTATGTGTGTGTGTCTGTGAACTTGTCCAACAAGCATTCTCAGGGCCAGATCTAATGTATGTGTGTGTGTATATAAAGGGATTACTTCCACAGCGATGTGTGTGACTCTCCCTATCCATGCTCTTTGACTTCCAAATGGAGGATTAACATACTGGAGCAGCTTAGAGGCAGGCTGAGGTAGACACAAGACCTCCAAATCTCTCTCTCTCTCTCTCTCTCTCTCTCTCTCTCTCTCTCTCTCTCTCTCTCTCTCTCTCTCTCTCTCTCTCTCTCTCTCTCTCTCTCTCTCTCTCTCTCTCTCTCTCTCTCTCTCTCTCTCTCTCTCTCTCTCTCTCCTCTCTCTCTCTCTCTCTCTCTCTCTCTCTCTCTCTCTCTCTCTCTCTCTCTTCTCTCTCTCTCTCTCTCTCTCTCTCTCTCTCTCTCTCTCTCTCTCTCTCTCTCTCTCTCTCTCTCTTCTCTCTCTCTCTCTCTCTCTCTCTCTCTCTCTCTCTCTCTCTCTCTCTCTCTCTCTCTCTCTCTCTCTCTCTCTCTCTCTCTCTCTCTCTCTCTCTCTCTCTCTCTCTCTCATTATTTATTGAAACAATGTTTGGGCAGCAAGTTGCCATCTTCAGCTTCCAGCCCATCTCTCCTGTTCTCTCCAGCTGTCTGCTCCATCTGGGAGTTGGAGGGATCACTCCCTGACAACAATGCACCAGAGGGGGGCTATTGATCCCACACACACACACACACACACACACACACACATACATACACACATACACACACACATACATACACACATACATACACACATACACACACACACAGCCCCGTCACACGATCAAAAACCCAAAGACCTCTAAATGACCAACATTGACCAACATGTAACTAGGTCGGAACATCTGAGCTGCTAACCTCAACACCTTTAAGGCACGTGCACACACACGCACACACACACACACACACACACACACACACACACACATACACATTATGTCCACATAGAAACAAGTATACAGGGGCACAAATACTGAAGGCACAGAGGGGATGCATTCACAAACAGACAGGACAAGACTCACGGGTACAAGTAACACCGTCTCCGCCATATATGGCGGCTGCCAATAATCGCAGAGACAGAGCAATACTTGCTGAGCCTTTTTGCTTCTCCCTTGGACATTCCCAGTAGACGTAGTCCTCTGACAACCAATCTGTGCACATGTCCAAGACTGCCAAAAATATTGACACAAGCATGTGTATACATTTTCACTGTAACTGGGAAGTGGAGTGATATGTCCTTTACTATAAGGCTCACAATTCTGTCATGACGTGCTATATACATTCCTTTGTAAACATAACAGCCATTCAAGATGTGAGATAGTGTTTCTGTAACCTGTTCTGTGGTGTGGTGCAAGCAATGAGGAACCTGAGTGGAAGGAAACCAAATAGAGAGGTTGAGTCTGGTAGGAAGGACTTGTAATCTGGCCCCTCTAGATGTTAGCTGGTGGCTCTGTCTGTCCAGCAAAGGAGGCTGTTGCCCTGACCTGTGTGAGAGGGTCAGATATACAGTTCTCTGAGACCCGAACAGTCTCAGAGTCAGAC